>NC_042615.1:296117160-296417160 GCF_901001135.1 Rhinatrema bivittatum
ATTGCTTTGGTCTAAGCAGGCAGCAGCTCTTCTCCTTCAGGTTAATGAGAAAAATGGATACCTCCTTCTCTTCACAGTCTGTGGATGACCATGCCTCCTCTTTCCATTCAGCCTGGTCAGGCAGTTGATGCCACATTTTCCTCCCTTAGCCTGTGTGGACCACTGACACAGTCTCCTTCCTTTCTGCCCCATAGTCTGCTGATGGCAAAAGTTTCTGAGTTGGTGAGCTGGCATGATACAGCACAAAAGCTCCAGTGCTCTATTTTTTGTTCTAGTTCTCTTTCCTCCATCTATGTGTACATGTAGTTTAATTTCTTAGATGGGGGAGGGAGATCGGATTGAAAGGGGCATTTTCGTCCCCAGCCTCCCTCAGATTGGCATGGATTCGTAGGGGACGGGGAGATAACGTACATACTTTCTGTCCCTTTTCCCCTTGACTCAATCACGCTCTATTGCTCCCACTCATTCTCCCTCTCCCCAGGCCAACCCCAATCCTGTCTCCTTCCAGCCTGCAGTCTTGACTTCCACCAACCTTAACTATCCCATCTGATCAGCTGCAGCAGGGTGATTCATCCGCTGCTGCCTCCTTTGTCTTCTGGCCTTCATTTATCCTCGCTACTGTGCCTCTTTTGGGCCCGGGTGAGCTGATGTGACTTCCTAGTTGGACCTGCATATGCTAGTGTGATTCCTCTTGCGTGGACACCCAATTCCTCCTGGCACACCCAGACTGATGCAACACTATTTCCTTTGGGCTTGTGAGGGCTAATTCAGCACCATCTCCTGGAGTGTTTGAGGGGGGCACTGCCCCCTCCCTCACCTCCCTGTTCCCCTAAATGCTTCCCATGTATTGTTTATGTTAGTTGGTGAGGAATTTTTCATAGTTTCTTCAGCAGGAGCTCCATCTCACAGGCTACTTTTCCCAGAGCAAAAACACACCCAGGGTTAACTTCAAACCTGTAACTTTAATAAATGGTGATTTCTGTAACAGAGAATTGGGAATAATACTGTAGTATACATGAATCAGTGTTACTTATGTCTGTGATTCTTGTGTTACCGAACCAGGGTTCAAATCCCAGTGCCATTTCTTATAATTTTGGGCAAGTCACTTTACCCTCTTTTGCTTCAGGTACAAACTTACAGGGTCAATCATCAAATGGTGTTAGGGCCCTAACACCTGCAATAACGCCATAACGCCCATGATAAATATGCATTTACATATGCAAATTTTAAAATTTCTCCCTAATGGGAGGAGTTTGGGCGGAGTTAGGGCAGAGTAAATTAAAATGAGGGGTGTTTAGCATTGCGTGCGATAGCGTAATGCATGTTATGGCACATTTTAATGCTGGAAATAACTATACCTTTTTTCCTGGTGCTATATGCCAGAAATGGGATTTGTGCTAAAAATTGAAAATCCTGTTTTAGGCAGGAGAGGGTTGTGGAGTGGAGTGGAGAGAGAGAGAGAGACTGAGGCTCTGGGGAGGCACACATATTGGTCAACTATTTATACCTCTGTAGGAGGGGCAACTAGTAACTTGGGGTGAGGTTTTGATGGTGGACTTGATAGCAGCTAGGTAGAGAGTGCATCAAACTAGATTGAGAGTACATTGTACAGATCTCATCTTTGTGTACCTTTCCTCATTTCAAATCATATCAAATCTTCACTGATGTGTACTGTGTCATTCATACCTCTGACTGTACATGTAAAACTACCCCCCAAAACGTAAGCCACCACCAAACCTCACCCCGAGTTACTAGTTGCCCTTCCTACAGTGGTATAAATAGTTTACTTATATGACAGCCTTATAAAGAGTGTCTCTCTCTGTCTCGCACCTTGTCAGTTTACTTATATGACAGCCTTATAAAGAGTCTCACAGAGCAGCACCTCAATCAGTTTGCTTATGGTGGTTTAATTTACATCACAGCAAATAAGTTGGAGAGGATGAATGTTATACACGCTGGTAGCAAATCATATGTCCTCAGTATAGCGCTAAAGGTTCTGGGATCCTTGTAGAGAATATCAAAACTAAATCAATGCAGATGTTGCACTCTTGAATAAAAGTTGGAGATGCTCAGCAACATCTTTATTGATTGATTTTGATCATCTCTACAAGGATCCCAGAATTTTTAGCGCTATATTGTGGGCATATAGTTTGTGTAAGTTAGAATACTAGTGTTAGTTGTACATTTATGTAACTTTCTTCATACTCTTGGCAAGGACAAAGGGGCACATTTGAATGCTGCAGGGTGTTGGCTAGCTTGCTGCAGCCTGTTTTCCTTCAGGACTCAGGGTTAGAACACATGCACCACTAGGTAAAAAAAAAAAAGAAGTCACTGCCCACACCAAGCTGTGTTCCAAAACTAAAACCATTTACTGAGATACAAGCTGTAGATTAGTAACTTGGCAGACAGTACATTTGGGTCTGGTGCAAGCCAAATTTATTTATATTCCACTTTTTCAGGTACTTCCAAGTCCATATGGAAAACAAAATCCACACACATTCTATAGTTAAGTAGTCACAGAAATCTGTTGCACTAAGAAATGCTTTCCTCCAGACTCCCTCACAATGTACTCTTTAGAGATTCTCCCAACCCTGAGACTTTCTCTGTATTGATAGATTGTTGATTCCCTCCTTCCAGCTGCAGCTTGACTGAGTTCCTCCTTTTGTGAAAATCCTCCTGAACAAAAGATGAGCTTCTGCTGTCTTATGTTCAGACAGCTACTCCAGAAGTAGATTCAGCTGAATGGAAGTCCTCCTCCCCTCTCTTTAGGCAATTCTTCTGTGAAATCAAGGAGTATAGGACTAACTCCACTCTCACAAAGATCACTTCAGGGTTTTCTCCCACTCAGGATCTTCCTGGACCCCCAAGCTTACCCCTGTCCTGGAAGGTCTGAACATCTGAACTTGAGCCTCAGCCCTGGAGCAGAGCCAGAACAAAGAACCATCTAGGCCTCTCTGCTATATAGAAACCTCTCCCTCTCTCTAAGACCTCTCCTAGTGTCTGAAAATACCATCACTCCCTTTTCTGACATCATAAGTAGACACTCAGGTAATTAGGATAGAGTACTTTGACCCCTTTACATGTATAAGTGTATGTGTTGAACAGATAGTGTGGTTTATATTGTCCATGTCTCTCTGTCTGAGTGCACCTACTGATCTCTGATGGTATTACTGAATGTATGATGATTGGTGTTATAATCTTGTGGATACTACATTGGAACATCTCCAGAACTCACATATAGATTATTGCATTCATGTCAGTTCTCTTTTTCTAGTGTGTCTGCTGTAGTCTATTTGCATTCCAGTTTGTGCATGTTGCCTTTCAGTCTTTCTAGACTGGTTGACTGTGCCAACTGTTAAGTGAAATTAATTGCTTTTCAGTCTTTCTCAGTGATTGAGTGTGTGTTGATTGTACTAGAAATTACTGTTTCTTAGCATCCAGGCAGATGAATCCAGAGCAAGTGGGTTATGCACCTCTACCAGCAGATGGAGATGGAGCAAACTGACATGATAGTATATATACACCTGCAGTGACATCAGCCTGCCAGTATTCTTGTCTCCAGCAGATGGTGGTTGTGCATCTCCCCACTAGGATTGCTTTATTTTGAGAAAGGAGAATTAAGGAAATAAATTTGCCCTGCTTTCCTGTGGTGATACTAAATGGTCCCTCCCCTAGTTGAGAATTCCTGAGGTTATTTCCGTGGTCCCTCAAATGAGTGCCTTGGTCCGGTAGCTGGTTTTCAGCTGGCATGGACTTAGCTTCTTAAGCAGCTGAAAGGCAGCAGGAAGCCAAGTGCAGCGGTGACGGCACATGCTCTCTTCCCCCAAAGCCAGAGACCGTAAGCCTGAGCTCCAGTCAGGGCTGGCAGAAGAACTAGGCCTGGGCCTAGGGCGCTGACCATTAGGGAGCACGAGCCATGTGGGGCCGTGATTGGCGGGCCACAAGCAGTGCCCAACCTACTCGCGGCCCAGAAAACTGAGACTGGGGGGTGGCAGGCAGAAGGTGCCTAGGGCGCCTAATCCCCTTGCACCAGCCATGGCTCCGTTAAGTTTAAAAAAAAAAAAAAGTAATATACAGAGATTTAGAAGGAGGCTTTTGTTGCTTAGGGCTTCCTCCTTCCCCGGTCTCCATGTTCGGCGTGCCATTACAAACAGTCGTCCCGCTCTGTGGGAGGTCGAGGGATGTGGGCAGCCTGGTGGGTTGAGCAGCCTCCATAGGCTAGGCCCTGCTCCATGCCACGTGGTAGGCCACAACGGCATTTTGCGTGCTTTCTCAGGCGGCCTTTTACGGATTGTCAGTTCAGCATGTGCGTCTAGCTGGGCGTCCAGGTTTTGCACCCAGTTTTTGAATGCAGAGTCGGCCATTATAGTCTGTGCATCCAAGTTACACGGCACCATAGTGGCCACACGCTTACCTGTGCGCACAAGTTGTACTGTGCGCTTAAGTTTATAGGGCGCTTAGCTTTGGGGACGCCTACTCCTTGGATGCCTAGTTAGGTGCCTAGGTGTTGGTTGCCTGAGTGTTGTGCGCCTACTTTTTGGACACCTAAATTGGAAATATATATATATAAAAAAAAAGAAAATCAGTTAGATGCATGCCTCCAGCCATCACTCAGTGCACTGTTAGCCATAATGGCACCTAAGCACCTTTCTCTTTGCACTGCCTTTCATATTAGGGCATCTCAGCTAGGAATGCTCGCTAACTTGTGCCAGCACTGTTTGGAGGCTCAGAGAGATTTATATTCCTCTTATTTCACTAAACCTGTTCTTCCCAGTCGGATGTAGGTATGGGTAAAGATGACTCAGGTAGGGTGCCTAGATTTGGACCTCCCCTAACTGGTTTCTCAGCAGGGGATGGTAGCTCAGTGAGTATGCCTCAGGTGCCTTCTGGTTTGGTTACTTCTACTTTTTCATGAGTAGACGTTTTTCCAGGGGTTACAGTCTTTCTTCAGGTGCAGTCTTCAACCCTGTCCAATGCTCCCAGAGCAGAGGCACAGGTAGGAACCTTGCCTGGATGTCTGTTAAGTGCCAGAGCACTCCTAGAGCGGCAGCAGGACTTCTGGATAGAGATCCGGATGGCACGGATTATGGTACTGATTCTGACTTTCTTGAAGAAGGTTAAATTTCTCCAGGATTAGAACCGTATAGAACTATGCTACGGTTCTTTCATAGAGATGAACTGCCAGCTCTGCTCTCCCAGACCTTGGAAGTGCTAAAGAGAAATCCCATCTTGTTTTTTCCCCTTGATGGAGGCCGTTCAAGAACTGATTGATCTTGAGTGGGGCACCCCAGAGGCTAATTTCAAAGGGGGTCGGGTTCTGGAAGGCCTGTGCCCTCTGGATCCAGTGCTTACATTTTCTGCAGGTAGATGCACTTGTGTGTGCAGTCTCCAAGCAGACCACTATTCCTGTGGCAGGAGGACCATCTTGAAGGAAGTTCATAATAGCAAGATTGAATCTATCCTTAAGCACGCATTTGAAGCAGTGGCAATGACCTTGCAGATCGCTTCTTGTTGTTCCTTGGTGGCTCGCTCTTGTTTGCTTCTCTCCCAGGAGGTCGATGACTCTGGGTTAAGCTCCAGGGCAGTTATGGAGCTAGCCGCTGCCTTCTTGGCAGATGCGGGCTGTGACTTGGTCTGCACTTCAGCCAAAGGGGTGGCTTTTATAGTAGCGGCCAGGCGTCAGTTATGGTTGAGAAATTGAAACTGCCGATGTGACTTCCAAGGCTAACCTCACCAAATTGCCCTTTAAAGGCTAGATTTATCTGGGAGCGAGTTGGAGGAACTGGCCAGAAAATGAGATGAATCTCCTGTGAACCACCACTCCTGTGAGTTAGAGCAAAGACTTACTGTTGTGGCCAAGGTAGATGTTAAAAATGTAGTCGTGGTGACTAGGTCGGCAAATTCTAAGGTGTTGCTCACAGATTTGCAGTTTAATATTTACTAAGTCTCTTTCACAATTCCAAAACACCAAGGAATATACAAAGATAACAAATTTATTTATTTATTTATTTAGGGTTTTTATATACCGACTTTCTTGATATATATATGTCAAATCAAGTCGGTTTCCATATAACACAACTATCGCCGGGGGCGTTACATTAAACAATAAACATAGTATTGAACAGAGAACGTGTATCGTTACATTAAACAATCAATAAGGTCGTTATATTAAACAATAAACATAGTATTGAACAGAGAACGTGTAGGGTTACTTTAAACAATCAATAAGGTCCTGATGGTCCTGTATACAATAATAATAATAATAATAATAATAAAAATATTTATATATTTATTATATATATTGCCTTTAAATAACAATATGAATATTAATAATAAATCTGTACTTGTGTCTAAACACTCTTCTATCTTATTCATAGCAACTCTCTCTTTTCTCCTTAGTGTTCTGGTTATGGCAAACAAATAAAGAACTAAATCCACTATTTCAGCTTTCTACCAGTCATCGGTTAAGTGTACTTCTATAAAATAACCCTTTATACTATTACTATATTATCTCTTAGCATATAATGCCTCAAAGTTCTATTCCTTATTTATAAGGAATTGATTCTTTGTGTTTTCCTTTTTTTTTTTTTTTTTTTAGTGTCTTCGAAGGATTCTTCCTGTTGGTGTGTTCAGGTAAGTAATATTTCTTTATGTCTTATAGTTTTTTTCTTTCTATTTGTATTTCTCTTTATGTTTCTATTTGTTGTCTGTAGTTATTCACAGTTACACATGTGTATGTATGAGCTCAGGCCTGGCAATGTTTGTTTGTTTTTTAACAACTTATCTGAAGTCTTCTTCTTTAATTGGTCTGACCCAGTATGGCATGTTCTTATGGTTCTCTCTTCTTGTTTCCTTTTTTTCTATCACTGTGTCTTGTTTTTTCTTTCTTGAGCCTACAATCCTATACTTTAAATAAATCAATAAGAAAGACTATCTCCCTTTCATCACTCCAGGTCTTCCGCAGCTTAGTCTGTGTGTCACCCTGTGTATTCTGTCTATGACAGCTAATTGTTACTGTGAGGCTAACTAAACTAAACCAAAAGATAATTTTCCTAGCGTGTAGCAGATGGACTCAGGACCAATGGGTATAGTATGCTCCTGATAGCAGTTGAAGACGGATCAGATTTCAATCTGACATCAGCCTTAGTACATATACCTGTGCAGGAAACTCTGCTCTTCAGTATTTCTCCATCTCCATAGCAGTTCGGGACTCTATACACGCTTACACAGCGTTAGAGTATTCTAACCAAAGAAATCCAAAACAAGACATCTTACCTCTACAAACGAGCTCTGCTCTCCTGCGGTGATACCTACGGGTCCGTCCCCCAGTTGAGAATTCCTGAGGTGATTTCCGCGATCCCTCAGAGGTAGGCCTCGGTCCGGCACCAGTTCCTGGCATGGACTCAGCTCCTGGCAATGGGTGCGGCTGAGAGGCAGTAGGCGCAACTTCGAGTGCGGAGGTGAAGGTACTTTTCCCTCTCCCCCCGCAGCCGGAGACCGCCCGGGACAAGACCGGGAAATGCAGAGACAAGGTAAGGTAGAAAACTTCCTAAAAGTCTCCGGTCTCCGAGGCTCGAATAGCCGCACAGATCGCCAGCCGGCGTCAGTGCTACCGGGTTGATCAGCCCCATCCGAGCTAGACCCCGGTCCGATATGAGGGTCCTCTCACGT
The DNA here is from genome assembly GCF_901001135.1 of Rhinatrema bivittatum. Classification (NCBI taxonomy): domain Eukaryota; kingdom Metazoa; phylum Chordata; class Amphibia; order Gymnophiona; family Rhinatrematidae; genus Rhinatrema; species Rhinatrema bivittatum. The sequence goes on from NC_042615.1 coordinate 296,124,832, forward strand.
GGAGACCCTCTGAGGTGGTCGCCATATTGCTCGTGTGGTCGCCATCGGCATTTCCTCTTGATCGCCGCCCTGTCCACCTATCTGATCCGTGCGCACAGAGGCAAGCTGGGCGCACAAATCACTTGCACGCTCACCGGCGCCGCATAAATGCCGTGCGCACAGCGACGCGCACGAGGGCGCTGGGTGCACAGCCACATGCTCAACTGTGCCGGGCGCATAAGTTAACCCAGTGCGCACAGTGGCGCGCGCATCCGACCTACATACACAACTTCGGCACACCCGGAGCGCATAACTAAGCCTCCCGGCGTACACTTGAATGCACAAACCGGGGGTTTCTGCAATCCTACGCGCACAAACCATGGCACCACCAGACAAGAAGTTCAAGTCTCAGGTCCTCTGCCCAGCATGCCACATAAGAGCTGCGAGGCACGAAGAGGCCACGGCTCTGTGTCTAGAGTGCAAGGAGGCTCTGGTTGAACCAGGCCAGGGTCCTCCCCAGCCAGTACTGGGATCCGGATCCACCAACAGTATACCGGACCTCTCTACCCCCAGTGGGAGCCTCCATCAAACAGGGCTCCCCGGGGACATAGCGCCTCTCAATTTAGACCCAGCATCTTTCTCCTGGGTAGAATTCTTCAAAGGCCTACATGCCTTTGTCCACAAGCAACCGGCGCCTCCGATGATACAGCCACAGCCTTCCCCAGAGGACCCTAACATCCCGGGACCCTCTAAACCCAGAGATGTGCCTCTCCCGCCCAATAGCCTCGGACGAGGATCAAGACTCCCTGGAGGAAGGGGAAATCCCTCCAGGAATGGAACCTTACCGAACCATGAGGCGGTTCTTTGCCAAAGACGAACTATCAGACCTTGTGGCTCACAGCTTGAAAGAGCTCGCGATCCCAGGCACAAGTGCCACAGGGGAACCGAAGACGAACCCCCTCCTAGAGGGAATTCGTCAGGCCTCCCGCCATTTCCCTTTGCTGCAAGCTGTCCAACAGCTGATTGACCTGGAATGGGAGGCTCCGGAGGCCACTTTCAAGGGAGGACGGACCGTGGTAGCCCTATACCACCTGGACCCCGCTGCCAAAGATCTCCTGGCATTCCCCATAGTGGATGCCATGGTCTGCTCGGTCTCAAAGCGCACTACTATCCCAGTCAAGGGAGGAGCGGCACTCAAGGATGCCCAGGACAGACATCTGGAATCCATCCTTAAACAGTCATTTGACGTATCAGCTATGTCACTACAGATCGCGGCCTGCTGTGCCGTGGTGACACGCGCCTGCTTATCAAAGACCAGGAACGCCACCATACCCGTCGAAGGACTAGAACCATCAGTATCATTCCTCACGGATGCAACCACCGACCTGGTGCGCACCACAGCCTGAGGCGTTTCGTCCATTGTGGCAGCCAGAAGGCAACTCTGGCTCCGAAGCTGGTCAGCTGATGCAATGTCCAAGACGAGACTCACGAGAATGCCTTTTAAGGGAACCCTCCTGTTCGGAAGCGAAGTGGAGAAGTTAGTCGACAAATGGGGCGAATCACCAGTACCGCGTCTACCAGAGGACAAGAACAAGAGAAGCCAGAACCCCTCCTCCCAAATATCTAAGAGCAGGGGATCTCAGCGCTTCAAACCGTACAAAAGTACATATCAAGTATCTCACCCTGCAGGCAGGGGCCAGTCCTTTCAGAACAAACACAACAAAAGGGGAGCCGGCGCGGGTTCAGGCCCCAGCCGCACCCCGCAATGAAGATCAGCCAACCAATCCACAGGAAGAAGCTATAGGGGGCAGGCTTGCCCTATTCTACCAAAGATGGGTCAAGATAACTTCAGACAAGTGGGTCTTAACCATCATTTGAGAGGGATATTATCTGAACTTCCTCAACATTCCCCCGGACAAATTTGTGAAATCTCCCTGCCACAACCCTTCCAAGAGAATGGCAGTGGAAACCACACTGACCAAATTGCTCAACTTAAAGGCCATAACGCCGGTGCCCATGCAACAAAAAAATACTGGGCACTATTCCATCTATTTTATCGTTCCCAAGAAAGAAGGTACGTTCCAGTCCATCCTGGACCTCAAGTCCGTCAACTGTCACCTGAGGGTACCTCACTTCTGCATGCATGGAAACCCTATGCTCGGTCATAAGGGTGATACAGCCGGGAGAATTTCTGACATCCCTGGATCTGTCAGAAGCCTACCTGCACATCCTGGTCCATCACTAGCATCAGTGTATTTTACATTTCGTGATCCTGGACCACCACTACCAGTTCCGGGCGGTACCCTTCGGGCTAGCACAGCACCTCGAACATTCACCAAAATCATGGTTGTAGTGGCGGCAACACTGAGGAAAGAAGGAATCCTCGTACACCCATATCTGGACAATTGGCTGATCAGGGCAAAATCCCCAGAGGAAAGTCATCAGATGACCACCAGAGTCAAAACTCTACTGGAGAACTTCGGGTGGGTGGTCAATGCAAACAAGAGCTGTCTGCAGCCCTCCCAATCTCTGGAGTACCTGGGAGTCCGGTTCGACACCAGACAAGACAAGGTCATTCTGACTCCTACAAGGAGAACAAAACTTATGAACCAATTGTGAATCCTGTTAAGCAGTCTTCGCCCCAAGGTATAGGACTACCTCCAAGTCCTTGGTCTCATGACATCCACACTGGAAGTGGTTCCATGGGCAAGAGCTCACATGCGACCCCTACAGCGTTCCCTACTGTCATGATGGAATCCAATGTCCCAGAACTACTCCATTCGCCTCCAACTCCCAGAGGAAGTTTGGACCCAGCTACAATGGTGGCTACAAGAAGACCATCTGAGCAAGGGAGTAAGACTATCCTCGCCGACCTGGATCCTGCTCACCACGATGCGAGTCTACGAGGGTGGGGAGCTCACTGCCAGGAATTCACCGCCCAGGGGCAATGGGACAAGAAAGAGTTGGGATGGAACATCAACCGACTGGAAGCACAGGCAATCAGTTCAGCAACAGACTCCGGGGCGAATCGGTCAGAGTCATGTCGGACAACACCACAACAGTTGCCTACATCAACCGCCAGGGAGGAACCAGAAGCCAACAGGTGTCCCTGGAAATAGACCCCCTAATGGCGCGGGCAGAATCAAACCTACAAGAGATCTCAGCTGCCCACATCGTGGGAAAAGACAACAGCCTTCCAGTTGATAGTAAACCGCTGGGGAACACCAGCCATGGGCCTTCTGGCAACCCGGTCCAACGCCCAAGTTCCCAACTTCTTCAATCGCAGAAGGGAACCACAATCCCAAGGGATCGATGCCCTTGTCCAGGCCTGGCCACAGGAAATCCTACTATACGCCTTCCCACCATGGCCACTACTGAGCGGGATCATCCGCAAGACAGCACACCACAGGGGGCTAGTGCTTCTAGTGGCCCTGGACTGGCCAAGAAGGCCGTGGTACGCAGACATGCGAAGACTACTGACAGGGAGCCCTCTCCCTCTACCTCCACACAGGGATCTGCTCCAGCAAGGCCTGATCCTCCATGAAGACCCAACTCGATTCTCTCTTACGGTCTGGCCATTGAGAGGACATGCCTGAAGAAGAGCGGATACTCGGGAGCAGTGATTGACATCCTGCTCCAAGCACACAAGTTTTCCACATCTCTAACATACATACAGATATGGAAAATATTCGAAGCCTGGTGTGAACACCGCAACATCCTCCCACAGACAGTCAAAATTCCCACAATCCTGGAATTCCTACAGAACGGCTTATAAAAGGGGGTTGTCTCTCATCTCCATCAAGGTGCAGGTGGTCGCGTTGGCCTACTACAGATCCAAGGTGGAGGGCGGCAACCTAGCCTCTCACCCGAATGTCTCCCGCTTCCTGAAAGGAGTCAGACGATCCGACCACCCATAAAGTGGCCAGTGCCTCTATGGAATCTCAATCTATTCCTAGAGTTCCTAGCAGGAGCCTCCTTCAGACCCACCCGCTGTCTGTCCCTCTGACTACTAACATTGAAGACTGCATTCCTAGTGGCAGTCTGCTCGGCCCATCGCATCTCCAAGCTTCAAGCACTGTCCTGTCGAGAACCGTTCCTCAGGTTCACACCGGGATCCATACAGTTATGCACGGTTTCTTCTTTCCTCCCAAAAGTGGCTTCTCACTTCCATCTAAACCAAACCATCTCGCTGCCATCACCAGACGAGCATAAGGACTCAGAAGAATCTCGTCGCCTTTGCCATCTTAACATCGGCAGACTCCTAGTCCGATACCTGGAAAGGTCGGAGTCCATACGAAAGATGGACCACCTATTCGTCCTTCACAGCGGGAAGAAACAAGGGGAAGCGGCCTCGCGGGCAACCATAGCCCGCTAGATAAAGAAGTTATCAAGGCGACCTCCGTAGAAGCAGGCACGCCTCCACCTCTACAAGTCAAGGCCCATTCCACCAGAGCCCAGGCAGTGTCCTGGGCGGAAACCAAGATGCTGTCACCCACCGAGATCTGTCGGGTGGCGACATGATCCTCCATTCTCACCTTCTCTAGGTTCTACTGCCTGGATGTTCAGGCTCGGGAGGACACAGCATTTTCTAGGGCAGTACTAAATGGGCCACGGGCAGCCTCCCACCTGGTTCGGGAGTAGCTTTTGTACATCCCATTGGTCCTGAGTCCATCTGCTACACGCTAGGAAATGGAGAAATTACTTACCTGATAATTTCGTTTTCCGTAGTGTAGACAGATGGACTCAGCATCCCGCCCATGGCTGCCGGCAATCACGGAAACCTCGGGTGACAATCCCCGAGAGCAAGACAAACATGGGTAAGCCAAGCTCCCCTCTAATCAGGACACCCATATTGACCGGGTGTTGGTGTCTCTTGGTTGAGTGCACTGGCGGTCTCCAGCTATAACCACATCAACCAGTTCAAGATAATCAAGTTAACCAAGTTATTCAAGTTAATCAAAGTTTACCAAGTTAATCAAGTTATTCAGTCACACTTATATCCACAATTGCTTTTCGAAGAGAATACTGAAGAGCAGAGCTTCCTGCACGGGGATATGTACTAGGGCTGACGACAGATTGAAATCTGACTCCATCTCCAACTGCTATCAGGAGCACACTATACCCATTGGTCCTGAGCCCATCTGTCTACACTAAAGAAAACGAAATTATCAGGTAAGTAATTTCTCCATTATTTGCTCTCTTTTTTTTTTTTTTTTATAACTGAAAGAACAGCTTCACAATAAAGTCTTTCATTCAGTTATCTCTCTAGTATACTTTCACGCATATGGGTTCCTTCTCAATCTTGCTCGCGATATTATGTACCTGAGCATAGGCAGGTACCTCCTCAGATACAGTGTCTTATACACTGGTATAATAATTTTTTTTTTTTTTAGGTAATTCTTTTACTTTTTCGGTATTTCAGTATGCCTTGCGAGATGGCTATCAAGGTGGCCTATTCTCTGCAGTAGCTGTCACTGAAGTGGCTGTCAGTGAACCACTACATACTTTTGCAACTTGCAGTTCTGGTGTCATTTAATATATTCCAAAATATTTCACTCATACCTCTGCCCTATTAAATGCTGTGCTAAATCGCAGTACAGCAATTTTAAATTTACTTTTAATCTTTTCTATTTGCTATCTTACCTAGCAGGAACCCTCATACATCATCACTCATACTTTCATTCACTCTCATTTTTATGATTGTTCTTTCACTGTTTTTAAAATGTCTTATGCTATTTACTAGGCCTTGGGTTCAGGGACCTGCACGGCACCTCTGCCCTCTTTGACTGCTACCCCTCAACTGACCAATTTTATAACTGTCTTTTCCTTTTCTTAGACCCTTAGATCCTTTCTCCCGCCAATGTCACTATCTTAAATAGTCAGTAACCAACGAAGCAGAACACCTCTCTAATATAATCAGAAATTCACAAAAGAGAGGGAAAAAGGATCAATGTCCAATATCAATCTCAAACCCACTTAATTGGCAAATGACAATATCATAAACAATCTTTGCTTTAAAAGTTTTACATCTGCAGCCTCTCGCCTCACAATGGGACGCAAGCTTCAATCAGCTTGTAAAGCAGAGTGTAATTCCTTTTTAATCATTTATTGTCATATTGCCTATCCCTAATCTGAACTTTATTCAAACAAATAACTTATCACTAAACTTCATTCAAAAACACCCCTAAGAAAGGTATACCAGTATGAAAAAACTTTTTACTTCTCACTTTTCACTCTGTTTTAACCATAAATCTTCTATAAAAGAATACTTAGCCAAGTCAACGTGAAATGTAAATCAAATTATTCCCGACATGAATCACGTTTCGATTGTAAACACAATCTTCTTCAGGGGATCATTTCACAGTGTTCGTTGCTTGACACAGCCAATATTCTTCAATATCCCGGACAAACAATGTCTCACCGCTCTTGTTCAAAAATGGCGCCACAGCGTACTTAAATAGTACATGATATTGTCTATTAGATATATTCTATTTTTCTTTCTGGGCAAATTTCTATCTGGGTTTGTTATTTTTAATTTAAGAAAAATATTAGTACATTCTTTTTAGTCAAACCTTTTTTTATTCCCTATTTTCATCTTATGCTGGGGCTTCAAATAGTCTACCTGAACTCACCTCATTACTGGTAACTAGGGAAGCCATCGTCACTGCTCCATGGTTACCACCTTATTTTTCAAAGGTGTTGTGGCCTGTATTACCTCAGATAGGGGTGTCTGGACCATACTAACTGTCCTATTAATTAATTTCCTTCACTTTCTCAGATTTTTAAATTTTTCCTAAATGTATTAAAAATATTCTTCGTATTTTTTCTTTTCTCCTTTCAAATACTTATACCATCCGCACAATTACCATAAATATATGTCTCTCAGTCACACTATAACTCCAAATTATTCCTAATAATTAAATTGAATTTCTAACGTTTAAATAAACTTTTTTTATACTTTACCAAATTGTCCTTCATGTTTTATAGATTATTTTTATTCCTACATGCTTAGAGTGACCATCGGGCAATTTGCTTATTTTAAAGCATTCCTGCACTGCCCAGACCATGCCCATATCCTTATGAGCATTCTACCAGTCCACTATTAGAAGGAGAAGCAAAATCAGAATTCAAGAGGAAAAAAGAATACTCAAATTATCACCAAAAAAAAAAAAGCATTTCTAAGTAGGCATGAATTCAGTCTCCCAGAGGAGGTGCTTCCATCGGGCAGGAAGAGATAGATGGAGAGCAATGAGCATTTCTGTCATTTAAGAACTTAGCAAAATGAGTCAGCTCATAAAAAAATATACCTAGTACCTCTAAATTTGGCTATACATTTGCTTGGGAAATTAAACTAATACAGTATTTCCAGCTGTAAGACGCCTGGTCTCAGCAAAAAAAATCTTTTCCTCTTGCTACATCAGGAAACATTTGCACCTTTAAGTTGAAAAATTGATTTTCTTATTACAAAAAACAAAGTCTCAAGACTATCTCTGTTAGAGTCCAGGCCAAAATAATTAGAAGGGTAAATGGAATAACCTCTTCAATGATTTTCCCAAATAACTCGTCATATTCACTACATGAAAGAAGGTTTATGGTAGAGAATTCTTTATACTAATATCTTCACTTTTCTTTTTGAAAAGTGGTAAATAATATGCTTTCGTTATAGGAGATAAAGCATCTTTTGGTATAATAAGCACCTACATTAAATACTGTCCCTCTCTGCTGAAGGTCTGTGAGTACACCATCCTGAGGTAGGACAGTCTACTATGATATTGTTTTGCTACTACACGGGCCGATACAGTAAAAGTCGCGGGAGAGCAGGCGAATAGGCCACTCTCCTATGCGCGCGATTCTGTATTCAAATGAGGGCCCGTGGCAAAAAGAGGCGCTAGGGACACTAGCACGTCCCTAGCGCCTCTTTTTGGACAGGAGCAGCGGCTGTCAGCGGGTCTGACAGCTGACGCTCAATTTTGCCGGCATCGGTTCTCAAACCTGCTGACAGCCACAGGTTCGGAAACCGGATGCCGGCAAAATTGAGCATCTGGTTTTCAACCCGCGAGCCGCTGGCCGATTTCAAATTTTTTTTTTTTAACTTTTGGGACCTCCGACTTAATATCGCCATGATATTAAGTCGGAGGGTGCACAGAAAAGCAGTTTTTCCCGGTGCCCGGAGAAATTAATGCCGTTGGCAACGTTTCGTAACCTGCATCAGGGTCTGTGACAGACCCGACTACAGAGACGATACTGTCCAACATCAAGCTCGCCCTGATGCAGGTTCCGAAACATTGCCAACATCGGCGGCTTTTGTAAAGAGATCGAAATAGTTGCGGCAGCTTCAGTTAAGGACTTGAAGCGGTCCGTTTAGCCAAAAGACATCTGGCTACAAGTCTTTCAAGATAAGTTTTTGTCGGGACATGAAAGGTTTTTTGCCTTCTTATAAACAGGTTCTGTTTGAATTTCTGTCGGGTGGCACCATTTAAAACTATTGTAGTTGATTTGAGTTACATTACCGGAAGCCAGCCAGGTTCCGATTTCAAGTCAACATAATTCAGAAGTTGCTTACCTGAAGTACCAGAAAGCTTTCGGTTAAAAGTTGATGTTAATACTACGGAAAAGTCATTATGGAGGTCTAAATTCACGTTTAATATCAAGATAATATAGCCTTGGCAATTTTTTAGTGTCTTTATACCAACGACATTAAGAATCTTTGATTCGTTGTAAGAATACATTCAACTGGTGCTTTAGCATTGAAATCTCCAATACCAAAAGGACTTTGAGTTGAATAAGTTGAAATCTCCAATATCAAAAGCACTTCTAGTTGAAAAAGTTATTAATGGAGATTTAATATCCATGTTGAAATCAAGAAATTATAGTGTCTTTACAACAGTGGCATTAAGAATCTTCGATTCCCTGTTAGAATACATTTAATTGGCTCTGTAGAATTAAAATCTCCAATACCAACATGACTTTCATTTGAAAAAGTTACATCACAATTTTTTAAAAATAACATTAAAGTAGCTAATTTTACAAAAAGTGAAAATCCAAATAGGAAAGGTTGTAGACCAGTGATTGTACCAACACGGCTTTTGAAATAAATCTTTTCTGTTAATTAACAGAATTATTGGGCCGGTGCTGAGGTCTACTCCTTTCCTTATAAAAATTGATAAAAATTAAAATATAAATAAAATTTATTGAGATTTAATTAACTTAGAAACATCCGGAAAAAATTTTAATTGCATAAAAGTTTCTGTTCTATGTCTAAAGAACAGTCTCATTAACCAGTCTCTGTCTGGCTCGAGAACCAGAGTTACAATTAACGTTGTAGGGACTGCCATTTCTATATTCGATGATTCCAGCAATGCACTGATATCCACTGATGTCTGCTCAACAGGCTGTAAAACTTCCATATTTCCCCCTTGTGCTCTCTCAGTCTCCCTTCTAAACGCAGGTAGATAATAGATTTTTGAGATAGGTGGTATAGCGTTTTCAGGGACTTGTAAGATTTCAAGGAAGTATTTTTTGAACATGTCCCTAGGGGAGATTAATGGCATTTTAGGGAAGTTTATTATTCTGAGATTTCTGTTTCTAACAATATTTTCCAGACTCTCCACTTTTAATGTCATAGCCGCATTCTCTTTTACAAGAGCTTGCTGGATTTGTTGCACCGAATTAGACTGAACTCGAATTGCTGTAAGCTGTTGGCTTAAATCAGTGGTTTTATTTTCCAATACCTGATACTTTTCTTTCTATCTCCTTATAGTTTTTAACTATAGGAGATAATTGCTGTAAAATGGAACTCCGCATCTCAGCAATGGCGTCCCATATAGAGTTTCAAAGATATCTCACCCAGTCTTTGAACAGGAGTTAGAGCTGGAAATTGTAAAAAGCCTCCAAGATCTTCCCCAGTCTTTCTTTCCTGATTTCCTCTTGCTTCCTCTTGTCAGTGATCTCATCTGGCTTGCTATGTAAGCAGCATGAGTCAGAGGTCTTAACAGACACTGTCCCTTTATGTGATGTCTGTCAGTAGGTGCACCAGTCCCCACTGGAAGAGTTGTTTTAGTTAACAAAACTTCTGGAAAAATCAGTGCAGGTACTCACATGCAGGATAAATGTTTATTTTGAGGGGCCATAGGGCAAATCAAGCGGGGGGGGGGGGGGGGGGAGGTGCTGGTACTCACTATTGGCAAGTACCCTGAAAAAAGCCCTTGTTTTAATTTGCCATCAATAAAAATAAATACTTTTTTTTTGAATAGCAACTTTTGAGTTCATTATTTATTTATTTATTTATTTATTTATTTATTTATTTATTTGGAGCTTTTTTTATACCGACATTCATGATACCAACCATATCATATCGGTTTACAAGAAACAATGGTGCAATAACATTAACAGCAACATGAACAATAGGAGAAAAGTAATAAAAGTTACAATAAAAACAGGGGTACTCGAACTGGGAGGAGGTAGAGCCACAGGCATGGGCTAACTCAGAGAAAATAATATCTGGTCATATACTCAGGACTATAATAATAACATGTACTCAGGACTGAATACTATCAGTTATATAAATTGTAATAATAACGTATATTCATGACTAAATAGTGTCGGGTCATAGAACTTGGAACTGACTTATATAGAGTCAGAAGTCATGTCAGGGTTGGGGTACATTGACTGGAGGCCCATGGTGAGTTGTTGTAGTTGGGAAGGTCATAGATCAGGGAAGGCTTGTAGAAATAGCCAAGTCTTGAGTTTCTGAATGTCAGAATGCAAGGTTCTTGTCTAAGGTCGGGGGGCATGGCATTCCAGATGGTTGGCGCCGCTGTCGAGAAGGCTCGATCTTTAGTGGATGAGAGGTGTGTGGATTTGGCTGGGGGTGTGTGTAGCGAGCCCTTGTAGGTTTCTCTGATGGGTCTAGCAGAGAAGTGCAGCGTGAATGGGTAGTGTATATCGATGGGTGTTCTGTTGTAAATAGCTTTATGGATGATGGTGAGACACTTGTGTAGAATTCTAAAGTTTTCAGGGAGCCAGTGCAGGTTTTTCAGGATGGGTGTGATGTGGTCTCTTCTGTTGGAGTTTGTTAAAATTCTGGCGGCCGAATTTTGTAGCATCTGAAGCAGTTTGGTGGAGGAGGCGGGAAGGCCTAGCAGTATGGAATTACAGTAGTCTAATTTGGAGAATATAATGGCCTGGAGTACCGATCTGAAGTCTTGAAAGTATAGGAGCGGTTTGAGTCTTTTTAGTACCTGAAGTTTGAAGAAGCAGTCTTTGGTTGTGTTGGTGATGAACTTTTTTAGATTTAGCTGGTTATCAATTATAACGCCGAGGTCTCTTGCTTGGCTGACCAGGGTGATGGTGTGAATTTGAATGTAGGTTATCGTTGTGGTTGAAAGATATAAGGGGCATTTCTGTCTTAGACATGTTAAGAACAAGGTTTAAGGTGGTAAGGAGGTCATTGATATTTTGGAGACAGTTGTCCCAGAACTTCAGTGTTTTTGTGAGGGATTCGGTTATTGGGATCAGGATTTGGACATTGTCAGCGTAGAGATAGTGTTTGAGTTTAAGATTTGTAAGCAGCTGGCAAAGGGGAAGAAGGTATAGATTGAATAGTGTAGGAGACAGAGAGGAGCCCTGTGGAACACCTCTTGTGGTGTTGATGAGCGGAGATTCCTTATTGTTGATCTTTACTTTGTAGCCTCTGTTCGTGAGAAATGAGTCGAACCATTTGAAGGCCGTACCTGTTATCCCGATGTCAGAAAGTCATTTAAGGAGAGTGGAGTGATTCACTGTGTCGAATGCTGCTGAGATGTCGAGGAGTATTAGAAGGAAGGCGTGACCAGAGTCCATACCCATGATGAGATGATCTGTGAGGGAGATGAGGAGGGATTCGCTGCTTAGTGCTTTGTGAAATTCATGTGTATTATGGGACTTTTTGCTGGACTGGTGTGCACGAAGAGTTCCTATGTGACGAGGAAAATCCTAAGAGTCTTGAAAAGAATGACGTTTCCCCACAGTGTAAGAATCCTGGGAGGTCATGTGGCTTTCCTTGGTCTATGACCTTCTTTGTGTGCCCCCGTGCCCAACAGCTGTCTGGGACAGAATCTACACTCATGTAGCAAATATATACTGTAACATTATTGGGACAATTTTGAGACTGCCTGTGAGGCTTACGGACCCAAGCGTGCATTCTACCTTGGGGCCTGAAAGCATATTTTTAAAGAGAAACTTACCTATGAGGTTTCCCTTAGATAATTTGGGTCAACCAAAAAAGCAGGTACTTTGTTCTTGGGTACTTTGTGCCTGATTTGAAGCAAATGCAAAATACCTGCATGAAAATATGCACAAGGATTTATAAAAAGAAATCTCTGTGCATTTCCCCTACCTTAACCTGACCTTGCCCTTTTTATTTCTTTATTTAGGAGTAGATTTTCAAAGGGTTGCGCGCGTAAGATGCACGCGCAACCCCCAAAAACCTACCCCTGCCTCCCCCTGCGCGCGCCGAGCCTATCTTGCATAGGCTCGGCAACGCGCAAGCCCCAGGACACGCGTAAGTCCCAGGGCTTCAAATAAGGGGCTGGCCGGGGGCGTGGTGGCGGTCCGAGTGCGGGGCCGGAGGTGTGACGGCGGTCCGGGGGGCGGGGCTGAGTGCTCCAGCACAACGGCCTGTGCCGGGGCAGGGAGCCACCGGCGCGCAAGTTACTCCACGAAATAAGGTAGGGAGGGGATTTAGTTAGGGCTGGGGAGTAGGTTAGATAGGGGAAGGAAGGGAAAGGTGGGGGGGGGGGGGACAAAAAAAAAGTTCCCTCCAAGGCCGCTCCGATTTTGGAGCGGCCTTGGAGGGAACGGAGGCAGGCTGCTCGGCTCGGCGCGCGCAGGGTGTTGCACAATTGTGCAACACCCTGCGCGCGCGCCAACCCTGGATTTTATAACATGCGTGCAGCAGCACACTCATGTTATAAAATCAGGCGTAGATTTGTTCGCGCTGGGTTGCGCGAACATATCTGAGCCTTCGCGTAAGTTTAAAGATTTGCCCCTTAGTGTATTTAGGTCATGCCTTTTCATTGTAGCTCAAGGCAAGTTACAATCAAGTACTATAGGTACTTTTTGTCCCTGTGGGCACAAGTATCACACCATGAACAGAGCAGGTACTTTTACCTGCAGTGAGGGTGGGGCAATTTTTAAAGGGTCTTTTTATACCTGCTTACCCATGTAAAAAGTTTTAAAAATTACCTTCTCCATCCACCAAAACTTTTTTTTTCTGATAAAAATTGCCTTAACCCGTTAAAAAGAAAACATCCTGATATTTCAATTTACATCTTGCCACAAGATACTGTAAAGTTATCACTAAAAATTCAAATTAAATCCTGTAAGCTGATTGACTGAGGTAGTACATCAAAGAACAGACGTGAATATGGTAAGTCAAAGCCTTATTAATTAGTCTGCCTGAAAGAAATTTCAGGGACGTCAAGCTGGGCCCTGCTAAAAGGAAAAAGAAAGCAAGTGAGCAAATGTGTGTTTCTTTGAAGTCAGGGACTGAGATAGCGACAGAGGTAATTTTGTCTGACTGGATGCAGTAATGAAGAGCCGCAAATCACTACTAGGAATCAGAGGATGGTTTCTAGTAATGAATGTGGCTGCAAGGCTCCCTCCCCCTTCTCTCCCCCCTCCCTCCCTTCCTATTCCCCACTACAGTGAAACAGAATGCAGAGCTGGCTAATTGACCTAGCCTATCTCCCAAGAGCGCATTGTTATTATTTATTAATTTATTGAGCCTGAATTATTTACGCTCTGGGAAATTATACCTGACGTGGTCTGCGAGGCGAGCCAAGTTAATGGAGCATGAAAAGACGGACACCAGACGTAGAAGGGATGTGGTTGCAGGCTATTGTATTTTAATGATTTTTAGAAGGCAAAAATTGATTTCACACAACGTGCGACTTTTATGCTGCTTTAGGGATACAGCAACTATTTGACTGAGGAATAACCAACAGAAAATACATTTGAAGTGAAATGAAATTGTAATTCTCAGTTGTTTATTTTTTTTTTCTTTTCTGAGCAGACAGTACTAAGTTTGCTTAGTGATAAAAATAAAAACTAATAAGAGGCAGTCTCACTGATTGCAGCTTGAATGGGTTTTGTACTGTACCAGCGCCTACTCACTCACAGCATTTGTTTATCCTATAAAATGTTGGTATTTCTGATGTTGGGTTCAAAAGGTGATTGCAGGTCTTCCATGCTATTGCAAAACAGTAAGCATCCATACAGAGAATACTGGGATTTGCTTTAACTTGTGTATTACTACCCTTTAATTTGAGGCCAATATTAAAAAAATAAATAAATACTGAGCTAACTTTAGGCCCCTAAGTTAGGAATCTATTTCAGTCCCTAAGGGGGCAATATTCAGCTGCTGCTGGACTGCAAAGTTAGCTGGATAATATACCTAACTATCTTAAAGATATGTGGATAACTTTATCCAGCTAACTTTAGGACTTCTCTATGGCACGACCAGAGTTAACTGGATAAGATATCTGGTTAACTTATCTCTGCACTTGAATGCCCCTGGTTAGCTGGACAGTGAATCATCTGGCTAAAATTTAAATAGATACATGGTGGCAGTATTTAAAAAGTCAGCATTCAGCCAAATAACTCAAAAGTTATCTGACTAAGGGGGTCATTTATCAAAGGCTTATCGCACGCGATACAGCCCTATTGCGTGAGATAAGCCTCTATCACATGCAAAAGGGCCTTTTTGCATACGACAGAATGCAAATTAGGGGAGGGGAGGAGTCGGCGGTGTCTTCGCTGCCGGCGATAATGTTACTAACATTATCGTTGGCAGTAGCACGCCGAATAGCACCACCTTTCACGGTGGCATTATTCGGTGCGAAAGCCAGCAGCCGGTGCACCGCCGTGGTGCGAAGGCTGCGGGCTTTCACAGGCCTGCCCCCCCCCCCCCCCTTCGCTCCCCCGCCCCTTGTTTTCGCAGGATTCATCATTCTGCGAGGAATGATGAATCCAGGCCTAAATGCTGTATACTATGGACCCCTAAGTTTTCAGCTGAAAATTCACCTAAATTCATCATAAATGTAGTCCTTCTGTTCATTTGTCAGATGCCATGTACGGAAAATCAGTCCTAAGCTCCTCATGTTGTTTCCGTGTCCCAACTCTGCCCCCGTAGCCATCCATGTTTTAGGTTCCTCAATTTAGGGGCCTAATAAATCTAGGAACTCATTCTTGGTAAATATTCAGAAGGGCCAATTTAGGAGCCCTACTCCCAAGTTTTGGAGTCTAAACCCTTTGAAAATCGGCCTCTAAATGTTTTGAGTGTGT
Organism: Rhinatrema bivittatum; assembly: GCF_901001135.1. Lineage (NCBI taxonomy): Eukaryota > Metazoa > Chordata > Amphibia > Gymnophiona > Rhinatrematidae > Rhinatrema > Rhinatrema bivittatum. The sequence goes on from NC_042615.1 coordinate 296,140,135, forward strand.
TGCTGCATTAGATGTGTACGGTTTGGTTTTGTTACAGTTATGACTTTTTTGGGGGACTATTCCTTTTATATTTCTTGAGGAGGTTAGAAACCCATGACAGCTGCGCATGACGTGGTTTTTGCTAGCACCACCCACTAGTTTTTTTTATTATGATTGCAGTTCGAGGATCACAAAGAGCTAACATCACAACTTCAGAAAGCTAAGAAGGAGATACCATAATCCCTGCACTGAAATGTATTGGTATTAAGGATCTTTTAAGAAGGCAATGGAAAAAAATGTCATGATAACATTTTAATCATAGAAAAGTCCTAAAGAGGGAGAGATGGGAACTCTGAAATAGTAATTAAAGTAATGTACTTTCTGCACTACACTGTGCAGTGCAGCAACTCCCCTTAAAACAGATCCAGTATTGGGATGAAATGGATCTATGTCAGTCTACTTAGTGGGTAATTTTGTAACATCATGCTTAAGTTAGCCAGCAAATTTTCAAAGTAAATTTTGAGAATTATTTAGCAAAACTACATGCACATAAATACATCTGCTACTTGGTGTGTCTAGTTTTGCCAAGAGATTTTACCCACATACATTTTAAAACCAAAAGGTATGCACATAAGTCTCAACCTCACTCAGACTCCATATCCTGGAATGCCTCTCCCCTATGCATGTAAAAGATGGGCACAAAATGTGTATGCATGCAATTTTATGTGCATATTGGTAAGGCAGGTTTTTGAAAGATCGTTTCTGCAGGAAAAGCACTACTTTACTTGCAGAAGTTCTTTTGAATATTACCCTCCCTGTGTTTTCAAAAGGGACTATGCTCCATCAGTAAGGACTCAGGAGTTGTTTTCTCAGTGGGCTATTCATGGTCTCAGTGTTTCTGCTGGAGGAACTCTAATTCACCAGGTTCAAACTTCTATGTCAGTGATTCCTAAACTGTAATTGTGGATCCAACAGTGGAGCCAAAAGACTTTCAGGTGAAACCACCCTGTAGGGGCACTCAACCAGAAAACTTCCAGAGTAAAATGCAGCACAACTGGACAATAGCTGATTCTGAACACTCAGCCTTGCACTTGAGCATTAAAGCTGTGATAAAAACACCACAATCTGACTTGGGTTTTGACGTTATTTTAATTTTTGGTGAGTCCTGTGATTTTGTTATAGCTTGTAAGCAAGTTCAAACTGGAAAATTTGGGGAACCATTGTGTCAGGGTTCACTCTTTGGTAGCAGTACATTTAGGAAGAAGCTGGATGGCCAGATGAAGGTTGAGCCTAGATCAGTAATACCAGGCCTAGCTTGGCAGGCTTCGAGGCATGCAGCTGAAGTTCTGGAGCAGGACTATTAGAGGAGGACTGCAGGTTGGATGCAGAGTTGAAACACTGGAGCAAGGACTACAGAGCTGGAAATGAAGCAGGAGCACTGGAGCATAGAACAAGGCCAAAAACACCAGAGTTTTCAGATGATTCATCCGAAGAGACTGTTGTACCAGAAAAGTATATCTATATTGCTTTCTTTATACATATAAAGAGATCCCAAATCTGCCCTTTTCTAGTGTAGGAACCCTGTAGTGAGTTTAACAGATCCTGCCCCTGCTAGTGATGTCAGTGTAGTTAGGAGTCTTTAAGGTAGTGTGACACTCCTGAGGGGAGGGTCTTAGTTTTGGTAAAACTTCTGCACCAATGTGATGCAGAAGTACCACCAGAGGGTAATATATTGAAATTTTCTCAGTGTGCCGTGGTAGTCAGAAAAGCAAACAGAATGTTAGGAATTATTAGGAAGGGAAAGGTGAATAAAACAAAGAATGTCATAATGCCTCTGTGAAACCGCACCTTGAATACTGTGTGCAGTTCTGGTTGCTGCATATCAAAATATATATAGTTGTACTGGAGAAGGTATAGAGAAGGGTGACCAAAATATAAAGGGGATGGAACAGCTCCCCTATGAGGAAGTGCCAAAGAGTTTAGGCCTGTTCAGCTTGGCGAAGAAACAGCTGAGGGGGGATACAGTAGAAGTCTATAAAATCATGAGAGGACTAGAATGAGTAAATGTGAATCAGTTATTTACTCTTTCAGATAATAGAAGGACTAGGGGGCACTCTATAAAGTTGAGCAAGTAGCACAATTAAAACAAATTGGAGAAAATTCTTTTTCACTCAATGCACAATTGAGCTGTGGAATTCATTGCCGGAGGATGTGGTTGGGATAGTTAGTGTAGCTGGGTTTACAAAAGGTTTGGATAAGTTCCTGGAATATAAGTTCATGACTGAATGAATAGCCACTGCTAGTAATAAGTTTAGTAGCATGAGATCTGCTTAATGTTTGGGTACTTGCCAGGTACTTATAACTTGGATTGGCCACTGTTGGAAACAGGATGCTGGGCTTGATGGACCCTCAGTCTGACCCAGTATGGCAACTTTTTATGTTCTTACATATGTATGGCACACACACCTCCATCAGATAAATACAAAAAGTATATTTCCCTCTGAACCAATAAAAAACATAAACAGAGGACTAATATATGATCCAAATTATTCCTACACAATGATTAAAAAATACTGTTACAATCCACATTTGTTTCATTTCTTATATTTATTACATATCAGATTTCAAAATACAAAATCAGTACAAAATACCTGAGGTACACCTCAACTAATAAAATCCTATGTACTATATATTGCACCATCTCATTATAAAAACCCATCCATTCATCAAACCCTCTAACACATGCATACACATACATACATACACTCATGAAAACAACACCATCACTCTACACAACATAAATATTTTACAATATGTTATAATATCCTTTTTATGTATTAACCCTACAAGGTCCCTTGTTTCACCCTTAAAAGGGCTTCTTCAGGGGAAATATTTATATAACCACTAAACACCAGTTTAAAGGAAACATTCAAACTGATCTCCATTGTAAGTTGAGGTAACTCTGAAGAACCATTCACAGCATAGATTCTTCAAACCAATTCTTCACTGGAGTATGTTGAAAAATGTATCCAGTAAATCAATGAACCCAGCTCTTTCCCGATGTTATATTCTATTCTCAAGATAATCTCTTCATCATAACATGACTCAAAATATTTCATGACCCATAAGACATATGAGCAAATCCATATGAATACTTCACATTCAGGTATGAAAAATCTTCAACATTCACTGCTGGAACACTTCTAAGAGTCACCGCACAGAAGAACTAAATGATGTTCCCATTACTCCGGACATTCGAAACGCCACAATACTCTTCAAACCAAAATGGCCACCGTTGAATTAAAATGCTTGGACTTATAGGCCTTAAAGTTTAGGGATCTGTAGCCGCACACTTGAGGCTACCCAGAGAGATCAAGGGGTCTCTATCATGACTTGTTGAAATTCCCTACTTGTGAAATCTGACTATGAAAAAAGTGGTGTATTAATTCCTCTCAGCTTTTGGATCTACATATCTCTGTGAACAGGTATTTTCACATATGAAGTCAGTTCTTTGTCCCTCTTAGAGCCAGTTAACAATTGAAGATTAGGAGCAATGCATGGAGAGAGATGAGGAAAAAAATATAAATGCTAAATAAATACTTCAGTTTTCACTGACAATGGGGTTGGAGAAGGACCGCTGATTGCTGCCAAGAATAACTATGAGTGGGGTAGATATAACACCATTTAAGGAGGAAAGTCTCTGGGTGCAACTGGAAAATCTGAAAGTGGGCAAAGATATGGGACTGGATAGAATGTATCCTAGAATACTAAACTCGGAGGTGTCCTGGCAGCGCCATTGAAGGATCTCTTCAATAGATTGTTGAAGTCAGGCATGATCCTGCAGGACTGGAGAAGGGTGGATGTTGTCCCTCTTCATAAAAATGATAACTGAGAAGAGGTTGGAAACTACAGGTCAGTTAGCCTTTAATTCAGCAGTGGGAAAATCGATGGAGATTCTTCTGAAGGAAAGGATAGTGGACTATCTACAATCCAGTGGATTGCAGGATCTGAAGCAATATGGTTTTACTGCAACAGATCGTGTCAAACGAATGTCATTGATTGATTGGATGACTAGAGCATTAGATCAAGGACACATGCTGGATGTGTTTTCTTGGATTTCAGCAAAGCTTTTGATACTATATTACATAAGAGACTCATAGGGGTGTGTAGAGAAACATTTTTTTTGTTTTTTTCATTTGTTTTTGGGAGGGTTTTTCCCCCCCACAAATTACAGTTTGTGGAATGTTTGATTTGTTTCATTTGTGTGAAAAAAATGAATCAAACATTTAAAAAAAACAAACAAACCCCAAGACAGCCCAAAAAACAAAAATGGGGCCTCCCACCCACTTGGAAAAATGGCAGAGCCAGGACCTCCCTGTGAAGAAGTAAGGGGTTCCCCTATCCCAAAAAACAACTGAAAGGGAGGAGAAAGGCTTGTCAACCCTGGGCAAGACAGGAAAACATTAGCCTAAAAAGGAACCCATCTGAGACTCTCAATAGGGAAGGACCAGGCAAGTGGATAGGAAAGATAGACTGGAAGGTCTTATGGCAAGGAAAGGGTGGGTCCCAACTGGAAGAAAGAAAGGGAGTACGCGAATCACACGACCTAGGACAGGCGGCAGTCCAAAAGGAACCGGAAGAAGAAGGGGCGGAGATGGAATTCATTCCAGCAGGGGTGAGACAGGAGGAGGACACAGAATACACTCTGGACACTGAATAAGTTAAGGGAATGCAAGGAAAAGAAAGAAACACCCATCACTCAGATACAGCACAAATTACAAACAGGGGAAGCTGCTTTGTGGGATGTTGTGGCTGAGCTGACCTTAAGTGAGTAAGGAACAGGAAACATTCCATCAAGTCAAGCTCTACCACAGGTGGGAGGTCACAACACCCTCCCCCCCCTCTACTCTTTTCACAAGTGAGGTTAGGAAGGGAAAAAAAAAAACAACCTTGTGTTGCATGTTGGCTGAGAAGGACTGCAATTTGTTTTTAGAAAAAAAACCAACTTTCATTTCTTTGGGAACTATTAAGACTGCGTTGCAAGTTCATGTGCTGAGCAGAGCTTCAGTTGGTTTAAAAAAAAAAACTTCTTTTTTTTTTTTTGCTTCTTTATCTTGCCCAATGACTCTTGGACCCCTACCTAGGGTATTGACTACACCAGGAGATATCAACTGTTGCCAAGTTGCTGTCTGTTTTTGAGGATTTTGATAGCTCGGGATCTCCACCAGCAGATTACAAATAACTGAGTTATATGTTTTGAGCTCCAATGGAAGTGGACAGAGATTTATCCCAACTAGAAAAGGGAAGTTTCTAACATTGAGAGGGCAGACATCTTCCATCTGATCTTTTAAAGGGGACTTACCATGAGAAGCCAGGTCTGTGGTGTTTCACCACCACCCCCTCACCACCTCTTCTTACCCAGTCCAGTGTGGATCCACCGGTGAGGCCTAATCCCAGGCCAAAGCCTTGGTTTTGTGTAGGCTGAGGTCATGGTAGGTCACCACGATTTTGTCATCTGCCTATGCAAGGCCAACACCTAGGCTTAGGCTGAAGCACAGACCCAGGCAAGAAGCCATGGCCCAGCCCAGAGGCCAGGTCCTAACTCTGTGAGCTCAGCCTCGGCCTTGTATAGGCTGAAGCCATGGTAGGTCACCGCGGAGGCCATTGCCAAGGCCTCAACCAGGACCCAGGCCTGACACTGGGGCTTGGCCTGGAGGCTGGGTCCAGACACATGGGCCTCAGCCTAAGCTGGAGCTCGCTGACATTGCGGCCAACCTGGAGGCTGGGTCCCAGTGCCTAGGCCTCTGCCTGGTTCCAGGTCTGACACTGGAACCTGGCCTGGAGGCCAGGTTGCGACACTTGGGCCTCGGCCTAGGGTCAGGCCCAGGCCTTAAAGAACATAAGAACATTTCATACTGGGTCAGACCAAGGGTCCATCAAGCCCAGCATCCTGTTTCCAAAGGTGGCCAATCCAGGCCATAAGAACCTGGCAAGTACCCAAAAACTAAGTCTATCCCATGTTACTGTTGCTAGTAATAGCAGTGGCTATTTTCTAAGTTAACTTAATTAAAAGCAGGTAATGGACTTCTCCTCCAAGAACTTATCCAATCCTTTTTTAAACACAGCTATACTAACTTCACTAACCACATCCTCTGGCAACAAATTCCAGAGTTTAATTGTGCGTTGAGTGAAAAAGAACTTTCTCCGATTAGTTTTAAATGTGCCACATGCTAACTTCATGGAGTGCCCCCTAGTCTTTCTATTATCTGAAAGAGTAAATAACCGATTCACATCTACCCGTTCTAGACCTCTCATGATTGTAAACACCTCTAACATATCCCCCCTCAGCCGTCTCTTCTCCAAGATGAAAAGTCCTAACCTCTTTAGTCTTTCCTCATAGGGGAGGTGTTCCATTCCCCTTATCATTCTGTTCGCCCTTCTCTGTACCTTGTCCGTCGCAACTATATCTTTTTTTAGGTGCAGCGACCAGAATTGTACACAGTATTCAAGGTGCGGTCTCACCATGGAGCGATACAGAGGCATTATGACATTTTCAGTTTTATTCACCATTCCCTTTCTAATAATTCCCAACATTCTGTTTGCTTTTTTGACTGCCGCAGCACACTGAACCGACAATTTCAATGTGTTATCCACTATGACACCTAGATCTCTTTCTTGGGTGGTAGCACCTAATATGAAACCTAACATTGTGTACCTCTAGCATGGGTTATTTTTCCCTATATGTACACATGTAATTGTGCCCCCCACCTCTTCCAGTGGTAGAGCTTACACAATCCTCTGAGCATCGGCCCCCCTCCTGCTCATTGACAATCTCGTGTAGCAACCCCCCCGCACCACACGAGATTCCCCCCTTCTTCCAACTTTGAACCATAACATAACTTCAAAACCTTATGGGCTCGGGTTTACCGCCATAGGAACAATGATGATTCTCTTGTCATTGTTCCCCCCCCACTGCGGCCTCCTGTTTAATTATCATTTGTTCCAAACCCTCCTGTATGTCATTATTGAACAAATCAATACCTATATCGGATAAATGCACCCCATCCGCCCGGAAGAAACCCGGAATCACCTCCCAAGCCCATTCATGGCGCACCCAAAACCCCCCTTGCTGCAAAACCCATTTCCCAATTTGCTTGTTCATCTTCTTAACGCTCTTGCACCATAACGGTATTCCCAGAAATTTTATCCTCAAAATGATGTCAGACCATCCCAGTTGCGTTTCATGCATCACGTTGAACAATGTACTAAAGTCCTTCTTGATTTTTGTAATCAAGTCCTTGCATGTCCCCCGACCAATATCATTGCCCCCCAAATGTATTAACAACAACTTCGGCATCTTCATCTCCAAAATGCAATTCTGTAAGAAAGGTAACAGTCCATCCCATGTCATCCCCCGACGACTGAGCCATCTGACTTTCCAATGCCGTCTGTCCAACTCCAAATGTGTTCCATAAGGTCGCTGTTTGGCTCTATGTTGCGCCCAATGAATAAAGGAATGGCCCACTACCCAGGCCCATTCACACTCCCCCCGACGCTTTGTCCACTCTGCAAGAAACACATCAATATTAATACCAACGCACAAGATTGATTTCCAGTTCTCTTTATTTTATTTTATTATTATTATTATTTTTTTTTTTTGAACCCTGCTTATTGATCACTCCGGCCATACGTCAAAATTGCATTGGACTTCCGGCCAAAAAATGCTAACACAAACGCAGACCGAAATAGTAACGCTTCCTAACTAGACACACAAACCGACGGCAAGCTGTCAACCAACACTCCTAAATCTTCATAACGTATAGGGAGTCGCCTGTCAGGCGACCATCCCTTCTCCCTTTGCCACCCTCTTAACACCCGTTGTAAAAGAAAACTCCCTCCGGGATTCCCCCATCCCCTCAACTTCTGAAAAATGAAAAAACCTGCCAATTATGAACGTACAGCTGCCACCTAATATCCTTGGGCCTTCGCCCATAATACAAATTCCGCTATCCCCGTATCCTGTACCGGACCTCCCCTCTAACCCCATCCCTCTAAATTTGTATAATACATACCCCGTTGAATGTCTGTAGGAATTCCTCCCAAACCCTTAAGTCCTCCTTTACCTTCCGCGTCACCCTAATGAAGTGATGACTGGCCTGAATACCCGCTGTAGTACCCGATAACCACCTAATAAATGCCCTGCCCATTGGGATCACTCTACAAGCAAAGTTCAAGGCCCCAATCAGTAACTGCATTTCGCGTAACGTGACCTTTTTAGCCCGTGCTACACTTGTGACTAAACAGTTTAATCGCCGCACCTTTTCCGCAGGTAAACGAGCTTCCATTGCCACAGCATCGAGCTCAATTCCCAAAAATACCAAACTCGATACCGGCCCTTCAGTCTTCTTCTCCGCGACCGGTACCCCAAACTTGTTCGCTACCTGCAAAAATCCTCTTAACTGTCTTATACAAATGTCCGACTTAGCAGGGCCCACAAACAAAAAATCATCTAAATAATGAACAATGCTACCCAACCCGCTACTTTGTTCTACCACCCTATGCAGGAAAGTGCTGAACTCCTCGAAAAATCACACGACACTGCATCTCCCATCGGTAAACATTTATCTATATAATATTTGCCCTCAAACTGAAATCCCAACAAAGGAAAACAGCTCGGGTGAATGGGGAGCAATCGAAATGCCGCTTCGATGTCAGCCTTCGCTAAAAGCGCCCCTTTGCCTGCCGACTGAACCAAACTCACCGCTGCATCAAACGAGGCGTATCGCACAGAACAAAATTCCCGTGGTATCTGATCATTCACCGAGGAGCCTCTGGGATGAGATAAATTTAATATAAACCTGAACTTACCCTCCTCCTTCTTAGGTATAACCACAACAGGAAATAAGTACATATCTGCATAAGGCTGCGACTCGAATGGCCCCGCCACTCTCCCTAACCTAATTTCCACACCTATTTTATCCCGAACTATCTCAGGTAGATTCTGGCCGATCTAGCATTCCTACCCCTCACTCCACAACTCGAACCCACAAACGGGATCACAAAACCTTCCTTAAACCCTTCCCATAAAAATTGCCCTACCCTTACCCTTCAGATACCTAGGCAACCCTGGCCTCATCGCATTCAATGATACCGGCGAAGTGGCCACCTCACTCAGCCCCTCAAATTTTTCCGCTTTTTCCCGGGAAAGCACTACCCTGTCTGCATTTGAGGGCAGAATGAGCTCCTCCGCAGGTAGCACACAAGTGCCGGAACTTGCAATCTGGAAATAAACAGGCTGCCCTATTAAATCTCCAGCACACGTCATTCCCTCCCCCCTTGACCCCAACTCCCTGCAATCCCTTCCCTGCTAATTCCCCCGCTCGAAAGGACTGCCCTGCCTCACTACTGCCCTGAAACCCCTAAACTTCACTACCGCCGCTAGTCTCCACACCGACTGCCTTCTGTCCCCGCACTCCCTTATAGGACATTTGGGTTAACCACAAATTGATATCCTGCGATCCCCACGACATTGCTCTATTCCCTGCCATCTTATCCTGAAATTTCTCATCATAGTTGAGCCACGCCCAACCTTCGTAATCTCGGAACACACCTAATATACTATCAGCAGAGGCTAATAAAGCCCCATACTGAGAAGAATCATAATGTCCCACTACGCTTGCTAACCTTAAGAAACCCCTCACACAATTCACTATATTTTTCGCCACTTTAACCCCCGCTAACTTATTATGTTTCTTCTTATCCTTCTTTTTACTCTTCTTCACACCTCTCCTCCCCTCCAACAAGCAAAAAATATTCACATACCTTCTCTTACGAATCCGTCTGCGCATCTTCCTAGGAACTCCCTCCCACAACTCTGCCAAGGTCGCACACGCAGACTGCCCCGCACCATGTAATGGCCCTTCTGCCAACACCGCAGAATATTTCAGACCTGACTCTGAAGACTCCTCTGAGTCAGAATCACTATCAGACGAACTACTCGAAACCTTTACCTTTTTCTTTTTTGCCTTCCCCTTGCTAGACTTTTTCCTTTTTAGAGCCTCACCTGCACCTTGTGCTGCCTCCCCCAATCGCAGATCAAAGGTATCCCGACTTCCCTTCTCAGGTCCTGCACCGCGTCCTGCTTCGTTGCCCTCGAAGTCCCTGTCCCTCCATGCTTCTTGCCTGGAAGTCCCCGGCCTTGCATCATCCTCCGTCTCTGAAAAACAAAATACCTCCCTTCCTCCCTCTTTACTAAACTGTGACCCACACCAACCTTGCACCTCCCTATTTCCCTTTTTATTAATATTAACCTTGAACGACGTACCCACCAAGTCCCTCTTGGATGCTAAACCTGCCGGGCCGCTGCTGGGAACCTGTACCCTATTTGCCAAGCTATCCTGTTCCCATGCCATCCACCCCCCGAACTCCTGTCCTGCGTATCTGTTAGGAGTTCTCTGAATCCCCATCCCCTGCCCCTCGTACGGAACCTCCCCTCCTTTGTAGGCTTCCGACCTCCCTCCCAGATCGCTCCTAGCTGCCATACCTTCCCTGCCCTTCCTTCCTACCCCAGCGCTGCTCCCCTGTCTCTCGCTTCCACCTACTACCGGCAGCTGTCCCAAGGTATCCCTCCCCTCCCTTTTACCTGCCCCCCTTGCTCTGCTAGCTACCCCCCTATTTCTCCTTTGTTGGATTCCAGTTGCCCAGTAAGGCGGTGATCCAACCGCCCCTCTGGCAATCTTGCCTTGCCACACTCTCGCGCCGCCCCGGGCTGTCCCCCTACCCCTACTCGCTGCACTGCTACGTGCAGAGCTCAACGGAGCATGCCCGGCGCGGACCTGCTTAAGCCCCGCCCCCCTACCGCGCGCCAGCAACGCTCGCTCTAAAGGTGGCACCGGGGGGCAGGCCAGCTCGACCGCCCGCATGCCGCGAGGTGAAGAAGGCTCCTCGTGATCCAAAAAACTAAAGGACAAGGCGGAGGCGTTAAGAGACACCTCCGCTATGTCCTCGCTAACGTCAGTGGCAGTAGGCGGGGGAGCATGCAGCGCGTCATCTCTGACGTCTTCGGGCTCCGGCCCGCTCTCCCCAGAATCGGCGGCCGCGGCTCCCGTCGGACGATCAAGGAGGGGGGGGGGGCCTGCACAATAGGAGACCACCACCGGAGGAGCGAAAGGGGTAAGGGGCCCACGCCGGGGAGGGGCGCGCGCAGGCTGGAGCAACACGCCGGAGGCAGCAGGCATGACGGCCGAGGGTAGGGCTCCCGTAGGCCGGGCAGGGGAGCCGGCCGCGGGCCGGGGCCTTCTTGGGCATGCTCACCGCCGGTACGGGGTAAGGGGGGGGGGGGGGTGAGATGCTAACAATCAAAAAAGTTTTCCCGGTATTCGAAAGGAATGAAATTCAAACGTTTATCCGATTAGCTATTATCCTTTTTTTTTTTTTAATAGAATACCGGCAGGAATGCTCCCGCCGTAAAGGCACTAGCCTAATACCTAGGAATCACTCACAATATTTCAGTATTTATTTCCTTTCATAATTTAATTAATTTAATGTTCTCTTTATTATTTATTTGAAGAGTACCTACTATAATTTTCCTCACAGCTGCTCCCTAGCCAAGCAAAAGCCTCTGCCCGCTGCCTCAGCCGTTCCTCTCAGCCTGAGGCGCTAAACCGCTTTCCCCTTATATCCTCCCCCTGTCTCACAATTCAATAGGGATGTGAATCGTTTTTTGACGATTTAAAATATCGTCCGATATATTTTAAATCATCAAAAATCGTTAGGGCCACGATACAATACCAATTCCCCCGATTTATCGTCAAAAAATCGTAAATCGGGGGAAGGGGGAGGGCAGGAAAACCGGCACACTAAAACACCCTAAAACCCACCCCGACCCTTTAAATTAAATCCCCCACCCTCCCGAACCCCCCCCCCCAAATGCCTTAAATTACCTGGGGGTCCAGCTGCGGTCTGGAACGGCCTCCTGCAATTGAATCGTGTTGTCTTCAGCCGGCGCCATTCTGCGCCGCCATTTTGCAAAATGGCGGCGCAAAATGGCGGCGGCCATAGACCAACACGATTCGACTGCAGGAGGTCGTTCCGGACCCCCGCTGGACTTTTGGCAAGTCTTGTGGGGGTCAGGAGGCCTCCCCAAGCTGGCCAAAAGTCCCTGGGGGTCCAGCGGGGGTCTGGGAGCGATTTCCTGCCGCGAATCGTTTTCCGTACGGAAAATGGCGCCGGCAGGAGATCGACTGCAGGAGGTCGTTCAGCGGGGTTCCGGACCAGGGTCCGGAACCCCCGCTGAACGACCTCCTGCAGTCGATCTCCTGCCGGCGCCATTTTCCGTACGGAAAACGATTCGCGGCAGGAAATCGCTCCCAGACCCCCGCTGGACCCCCAGGGACTTTTGGCCAGCTTGGGGGGGGCCTCCTGACCCCCACAAGACTTGCGAAAAGTCCAGCGGGGGTCCGGAACGACCTCCTGCAGTCGAATCGTGTTGGTCTATGGCCGCCGCCATTTTGCGCCGCCATTTTGCAAAATGGCGGCGCAGAATGGCGCCGGCTGAAGACAACACTGATTCAATTGCAGGAGACCGTTCCGGACCGCCGCTGGACCCCCAGGTAATTTAAGGCATTTGGGGGGGGGTTCGGGAGGGTGGGGGATTTAATTTAAAGGGTTGGGGGTGGGTTTTAGGGTGTTTTAGTGTGCCGGTTTTCCTGCCCTCCCCCTTCCCCCGATTTAGCTACGGACCGCCGCTGGACCCCCAGGTAATTTAAGGCATTTGGGGGGGGGTTCGGGAGGGTGGGGGATTTAATTTAAAGGGTCGGGGGTGGGTTTTAGGGGGTTTTAGTGTGCCGGTTCACGATTTTAACGATTTTCACGATACTCTAAACACCCAAACGGCGACGATACGATTCCCTCCCCCTCCCAGCCGAAATCGATCGTTAAGACGATCGAGGACACGATTCACATCTCTACAATTCAAAACACCACTCTTCTATTGGCCGGCTTCACCCCCCTTTTATCCCTACCCTGACCTTTTCAACTCAGATTATTAACCCTTCACGCTCTCTTCCCTTCAGTTACTAGCGTGGAGCTAGACAAGCTAACTCCACTTCATTTAAATCACACGCAGATGGTGATAAATTTCAGGAAGGCCTTGTGAGACTGGCAGATTGTACATCCAAATGGCAGATGAAATTTAATGTGGACAAGTGCAAGGTGTTGCAAATAGGAAAAAATAACCCATGCTGTAGTTATACGATAGTTATATTCCATAGTGATGTGAATCGTTTTTTGACGATTTAAAAAATCGTCCGATATTTTTTAAATTGTGCGCGATACAATATAAATTTTCCCGATTTATCGTGAAAAATTGGTACTCCCGTTAGTGTCCACTAACGGGAGTTATTTGGTGGGAGGGCGGGAAAACCGGCACACCAAAACAACCCCTAAACCCACCCCGACCCTATAAAACTAATCCCTTACCTTCCTCCACCCTCCCGAACCCCCCCAAAACTTTTTAAGAGTACCTGGTGGTCCAGTGGAGGCGAGGGGACTGATCTCCCGCTCTCGGGCCATCGGCGCCATTTTGGCTGCCACTCAAAAATGGCGCCGATGGCCCGATAAAAAAAAAAACCCCACCCGACCCTTTAAAAATGACCCCTTAGCTTCCCCCACCCTCCCGATCCCCCCAAAACATTTTAAAATTACCTGGTGGTCCAGTGGTGGTCCCGGGAGCGATCTCCCGTTCTCGGGCCGTCGGCTGCCACTCATAAAGATGGCGCCGATGGCCCTTTGCCCTTACCATGTGACAGGGTATCCATGCCATTGGCCGGCCCCTGTCACATGGTAGGAGCACTGGATGGCCGGCGCCATCTTTAACGCAGGGGTAAGGGTAGGCGGTAAGTTAGCAGGTTAAACGTGCGGCAAAACTGCAGGTTTAAAAAGCGATAATCGGGGCACGCATTACTGTATGGGAGGGAATAGCTAATCCGATTGTTTACATCTCATATACATGCTGCGGGCGGAAGGGGTTTCCCGTTGATTTAAAGAGGCGGTAAGGATGAGTTAAAAGGGTTAGTGAATCGCAGATTGGACTAACGCGGCCAAATTGTGAGTAGAAAGCGGATTAGAAGCAGGGTAACCACGGCCGCACTTTACTGTATTGACCTGTATGTTAATGGAAGGACTAGGGGGCACTCCATGAAGTTAGCAAGTAGCACATTTAAAACTAATCGGAGAAAATTCTTTTTCACTCAGCGCACAATTATGCTCTGGAATTTGTTGCCAAAGGATGTGGTTAGTGAAGTTAGTATAGCTGGGTTTAAAAAAGGTTTGGATAAGTTCTTGGAAGAGAAGTCCATTAAATGCTATTAATCAAGTTGACAAAAGGCCAAATTTTCAAAGGCCTACATGTGTAAAAACCATGGTTTATGTTCATGGCTGGGCCTTGCTCGCATAGGGGTAGATTTTCAAAGCAGCATGCGGGTGTACATGTGCGCGTGGTACCCGGTGCTCACACATGTACGCCCGATTTTATAACTTGCGCAGGCGCGCGCAAGTTATAAAATCAGGGGTCGACGCATGCAAGGGGGTGCACAATTGTGCACCTTGTGTGCGCCGAGCCGCGCTGCCTTCCCCCGTTCCCTCACAGGCCGCTCCGAAATCAGAGAGGCCTGGAAAGGAACTTCCCTTCCCCCTAACCTAACTTTCCCACCACTTCCCCTAACCTTTCCCCCTCCAGCCCTACTCTAACCCCACCTGACCTTTGTCAAACCTTTTGCGCTTGCCTGGAGGCAGGCGCAGGTTGCGCACGCCGGCAGCCTGCCGGCATGCGATCCTCCGACACAGCGGCAATGGCTGCTGTGTCGGAGGCCTCTGGCCCCGCCCCTGCCCCGCTCCTGCCCTGCCCCTGCCCCTTTAGTTAAGCCCCAGGACTTAGACGTGTCCCGAGGCTTTACGCGCATCGCCGGGCCTTTATAAAATAGGCCCGGCGCATATAGCCCCTTCTACGCACGTAAATCCTCTGAAAATCCGGCCCATAGCGCGCATTTTTATAATAGGCCCGGGCACACACGTAAACCCCAGTATGCACACAAGTGCCGGGTCCTGAAAAAGGGGCGGACCGGAGGGCATGGTCTGGGTGGGGAGGGGTGGGCCAGATGCTGGCCAGGAAAGCAGCCATTAGCCATTGTTCCAGGGGAAGCACGCCTGGCCGGCTGCCGGCGTGTGTAACTTGCTTCTGCTCTGGAGGAGCAGCAAGTAATAAAAAATGTAGGGAAACGTAGGTTAGTTTAGGGAGTGGGGAGGAAAGGAGAAGAGGGAGGAAGTGTAAATAGGGGGGTAGGGAAGTTCCCTCCCAGTCTGCTCCTTAATTGGAGCGGACTGGGAGGGAACTGGGGAGGCCCGATTGCGTTGCCGTGCGTATTTTATAAAAATTTGCCCTCCCCCCGCACACGCTGCTCGCACATGTGCACGCAGATTTTAAAAATCCGGTGCACATGTGCACGCGGCCATACGATTTTATAACATGCGCGCACCGATGCGTGGATGTTGTAAAATTGGCGCATCCATGTGTTTGGATCAGAACCGCTCGCTCATGGACAGCTAGGCTTGACCTCACAAAGGTGCTGCTAGAGACGTTGATCAAAACAACCGGAAAGGTCGATAAGACCCTCCAAGTCCTCAGGTAGTTCCCGAGAAGCCAGCTTGTCCTTAATTCTCGAGGACAGCCCCTCCAAGAAAATGATCCTATCTTCTTGCCACCCGAGTTCGGATACCAGGGTACAGAACTCTACTGCATATTCCGCCAGTGGATGTGACCCTTGATGGAGATGGAGGAGGTTGGAGGCCACCGTGGTCTGTTGCCCAGGTTTGTCGAATACTTCCTTAAAAGTTTGTACAAAGCGTGGGAGGTCTTGGAGCAGAGCGTCTCCATGCTCTCACAGGGGAGAGGCCCAGGCCAGGGCTTTGCCGTCCAAGAGTGACAGAATGGATGTTGTCTTGACTTGGTCACTAGCGAATTGGGCTGACTGCAGAGAGAAATGCATAAAACAATGGTTTAGAAACCTACGACACTGCCGGGGATTTCCAGCATAATGAGGAGGCGCAGGAAGGAGAAGAGCCGCTGAAGAAATGGGTGGTGTCGCTGGAGCAGGAGGATGGGTGCTGGTCACTGAGGTGGCATCCAGATGGCTTACCAGCCGTTCCACTGTGGTAGCCAGCATATCTAGGCACTGCTGTTGCTGCTGCAGTCTCTGGGCCAGTCTGGGGACAGCCTGCAGGCCGATAAGATCTGCCGGGTCCATGGCCTCAGCAACCTGTTGGAAAGTTGGACCCTTGAGCTGAGACGAGGTTGTAGCTACCACCAGTAGAGGGCCCCTGTTGGTCCACATCATCAGGAGGCGCTACAGGAGAAGAAGACCCAACTGGACCTTCACCTAAACTAGCCCTCATTCCCCACAGGTTGAGTCCTTGGGTACCAGGGCTGGCAGGACTTAGGCGCGGGTCTCTCAAGGTGTGGGTTCCGAAGACGAAAAGCTGAAGCATTGTCAGACAGGCCAAGGGTCGAGACAGGCAGTGGACGAGCGGAAACAGGAACAGGCCAGAGGTCAGGACAGGCAGTGGACGAGCGGAAACAGGAACAGGCCAGAGGTCAGGACAGGCAGCAAACAAGCGGAGACGAGAGGCCAGGCAGAAGGTCAGGGCAGGCGGAGATCAAGCAGAATCAAGTGAAGCAAGGTCAGAACCAGAAGATCGATCTGAAGGGACGAGGCGCAAGGCAGGAACTGGAGACAAGGAACAGGAATACTGGAACCAGGAGTCAGGAGCAGGAGGCAAGGCAGGAATGCTGGAATTAAGGCAGGGATAGGGAACACAGACAACTCGCACTGAAAGAATGAGCAGGACCCGTTGCTAAGGCGAAGTGGCGGTAGCAGGGCAGGGTATATATAGTAGGGATGTGAATCGTTTTTTGACGATTTAAAATATCATCCGATATATTTTAAATCGTCAAAAATCGTTAGAGCCGCGATACAATAACAATTCCCCCGATTTATCGTCAAAAAATCGTAAATCGGGGGAAGGGGGAGGGGAAGGGGGAGGGCGGGAAAACCGGCACACTAAAACAACCCTAAAACCCACCCCGACCCTTTAAAATAAATCCCCCACCCTCCCGAACCCCCCCAAAATGCCTTAAATTCCCTGGGGTCCAGAGGAAGGGTCCCGGTGTGATCTTTTACTCTCGGACCTCTGGTGCTTGTAGAAATGGCGGCGGCGCTACCTTTGGTTTTTCCGTACGGAAAAACGATTCGCGGCAGGAGATCACTCCCGGACCCCTGCTGGACCCCCAGGGACTTTTGGTCAGCTTGGGGGGGCCTCCTGACCCCCACAAGACTTGCCAAAAGTCCAGCGGGGGTCCGGAACAACCTCCTGCAGTCGAATCGTGTTGTCTACGGCCGGCGCCATTTTCCGTATGGAAAAACGATTCGCATGCAGGAAGTCGTTCCCGGACACCCGCTGGACTTTTGGCAAGTCTTGTGGGGGTCAGGAGGCCCCCCCAAGCTGGCCAAAAGTTCCTGGGGGTCCAGCAGGGGTCCGGGAGCGATCTCCTACGCTCCTGACCTTGGGGGACAAAAACAAAATGGCGCCGGCGCTACCTTTGACCTGTCATATGACAAGCAAAGGTAGCGCCGGCGCCATTTCTACAAGCACCGGAGGTCCGAGAGTAAAAGATCACACCGGGACCCTTCCTCTGGACCCCAGGTAATTTAAGGCATTTTGGGGGGGTTCGGGAGGGTGGGGGATTTATTTTAAAGGGTCGGGGTGGGTTTTAGGGTTGTTTTAGTGTGCCGGTTTTCCCGCCCTCCCCCCCACTGGACCCCAAGTAATTTAAGGCATTTGGGGGGGGGGTTCGGGAGGGTGGGGGATT
Organism: Rhinatrema bivittatum; assembly: GCF_901001135.1. Classification (NCBI taxonomy): domain Eukaryota; kingdom Metazoa; phylum Chordata; class Amphibia; order Gymnophiona; family Rhinatrematidae; genus Rhinatrema; species Rhinatrema bivittatum. Next base: position 296,158,037 of record NC_042615.1, read on the forward strand.
TATTTTAAAGGGTCGGGGTGGGTTTTAGGGATGTTTTAGTGTGCCGGTTTTCGATTTTCACGATTTTCACGATATTTAAAAAACCCAAACGGCGACGATCCGATTCCCTCCCCTTCCCAGCCGAAATCAATCGTTAAGACGATCGATCACACGATTCACATCTCTAATATATAGCCACCCTGCCTGACATCATCTTCGCGGGCCGCAGGGATCTTTCCCGTCGCTGGCCCTTTAAATTCTCTGCAGAGGCGCGCGTGTGTGCATGCCTAGGGAGCCAGACACAGAGCTCGGCATCGGCGGCATGTGGAGGCACCATGTGAGTAGGCTGCTGCTGCTGCGGTGGTCGGCATCGGCAGCAGGAGGTGGCGATGGGGGGGAGCAGGAACGGGCCTCCTGCCCGCCCAGGTGAATTTATGGTCTCACACGACTGAGGATCCTAACACAAGGAAGAGCTGGAGTGTTAATTTTTTGTACTTTTTCCTTCATTTCTTTTTCTTCCAATGATGGAATATTTGGGGGGGGAAGTCCCTCAATGACTCCAATGAACCCACTTCTCCAAGCTTCTATTCCTGAGCTGATTCAACAGTCACCTAATATTTTACCACTGTGGAGTCCACTGCTGCTGCTGCTATGGAGGGAGAACTGATGCAGCTGGACAGCATTTCAGAGACATCATTGAGGTCCAATGGCAGAGTGTCTCCCATTGCTCCTTCCTCAGTGTGAGAAAAGCGTGATAGACATGGGCCTATCAGTGCCAATGGATTTTGTTTCTGGGGGCATGCCAATGTGGTTATCGGCAAGTGAAGAGAACTTAATATCGGATCAACAGATCATTCAAGTATGAGGAGTGATCAAGGTGAATTGGAGACACAAAAGAATGGGGGAAGTGTTAACCAGTTAGAAGTACCCCATATTCCATTTATTACCATGTTATAATGTAAAATAGGGCTGTTACCACCCTATTCCTTTAGTTATCTGGAAACCGATGTGATATCTCGATCGAATGTCGGTATATTAAATAAATAAATAAATAAATAAATATTGGAGCAGTGTCTGTTTTCTACCCTCAAAGCTAGTTCTGTCTCTTCCCCTGAAAATGTAGCTGCCATTAAGCCCCTGGTTGAGAGAGCAGTTCCAACTAGGTCTTCGAACCAATGTTGAAAGGTATATAGGGAGGAGTGTCTCATATACCTGGAAAAGTCTATTGATTCATTAGTACTTGTTACTATGGATATGCACGCCAGAATTCAGCTTCAGATATCTACATTACATATACAAGTGGAAAAATTGGGAAGCTCCAAGGGATAAGTTCAGGAACAATGTCAGGAGGTATTTTTTCATGGAGAGGGTGGTAGATGCCTGGGATGCCCTCCTGGAGGACAGTGACAGACTTCAAAAAAGCATGAAATCAACAGAGTGTATCCCTAGTGGCAAGAGAATGTTAATGAAGGCACTGGGCAACCCTTCCTGAGTGACGGTTGCGACTCAAGGCAGTTGCATCCCCTTTAGTGTTCCAACTGCTGCGCTGTGCAGGTTACCTCATACCTTCCGGGACGCACAATGCAAACCTATCACTGCTTCCTTGGGTCGCTCAGTGCTTCATTACTATTCTCTTGCCACTAGGGATCCTTTGGGTTTATCCCATGGTTTTTTGAAGTCTGTCACCACCTTCAAATATCTTGCCATGTTAGAAACTTATAAAAGTGAAATTTAAAACCCCAGCATGCGCCAAAACCGGGAGATACTTGCACACGTCAGGCCGGCACGCACTGCTTGGATTTTAAAAGGCGCCCGCGTATGTGCCTATCTCCCACTATGCGCACAAAAAAAAAAAAGGGCTAGGTGTGGTCCGGGACAGGGCATGGGCATTCCTGGATTTCTCAATGAAACCAGTGCGTAAATACTTCTGCGCACAAGCACGCGCCGAGCTCCCCTGTCATGTAACTTTACTTCTGCTATGGTTGGCGTGTAGATCAGAAAGCAAAAAAAAAGTAAAGAGGTGAGCGGGGTTTATAGGTAAAAGGGAGGCTATTTAACTAGGGGGGGGTTAGGAAGCCCAATCCCTTACCTGGGCAAACTGGGCAAACTGATAATTGCATCAGCGGGTGTGTCTACTAAAATCCCCCCACTTACGCGGTAGAAGCCACATTTGTGCCCATAGGTGTGCATTCACTTATAATTGCGCGCACATGTGTATGCAGTTAGGATAATTTATAACATGTGCGCATAACACACGTATTTTATAAAATGGCTGCATCCCTTGGTGTGAGCTGGCAAACCCGTGCACATGTGCACTTGTGCGCCTGTTTAAAAGTTACTGTCCCTATTTGGAGCATCACTACATTTAAGTGTATGTTAACCAATGGGAAAGTCAATGTATGGTGCGTAACTGCGTATACTGCACATTGGATGGTTTACAATGCTCTTTAAGAAACTATGAGACAAGGCGTATCTAGAGGGAATTGAGTTGAGATCAAAGTTTGACGGAAGGAAATCCAGGTTAGCCACCAGGAGGCAGTGGTGCCCTGGAGTGCCTCTGGAGGGGCTTGTTCCTGCAAGGAGAAAGGCCTGAGGCTGCAGGAATATTTCTTCCAAAAGGGTAACATCTGGGAAATCAGGATTAGGTCCAAACAATTTACAAGTGAGTTGAGGCTCCACAGTCTGTGCAGGGTCTTAGAGAGTTTGCATTCCAGAATAGTTAAGGCTAGGAGAGCTGGGGATCCTATGATTCTGCCCAAAGCACTGGTCTGAAGATTGGGGAGGATACAGTATGACCCTGGGCAGGAGAAAAGAATTATAAAACAGCTGAGAGATCAATGATGATCTGTTTATGACTGACAAGAATTTTCAGAAAGAGTGTTAGCATTGAATATCATCTGTAGTGAGCACTAATGGAGAATAATTTCTGTACTGTGCTAGTTAGTTGAAGGTTTGGAAAAAGATGGTTGTGCTGCTTCTGCTGTTGCTGATGCTGCTATAGCCTTGCTCTGAATAAAACTGTGAGTGTGATCAAATAAGTGAATTTTAAGAGTTTTTAACTCTGACTGCTGGGTAACCCCAAAATTTGCAATAAACGTTTTATTGTTTGAAATACATTTGGAGACGGTCATTTTTTCAACAAAGAAAGGAGAAGTGCATTTTGATTTGTATTTGTTCGAGAGCTATATGTGAAAAATGGACAAGGGTCTGAAGATTTTTACAAGGCACTGTACACGTTAGCAATTGAACAGGAAGGGAAACCAGATTGGCCACTACAGAATGTCACTCTGGAGTAATGCACAGAGAACTTCTTCCTCCTGAATTTAACAGTAACGTCTAAAAATGGTATTTTATGATTTGGAACGCATTTTACTTTGGAATTGCAAGCAATCTGGAGCCACAACATTTCAGATGAGTTGAATACATAAAAAAAATAAACAAATAAAATATACAGTGTCTGTAAGATGATGCCTTTTTTAATGGACTCTCACCTTATAATAATTCTTGTTTGTTAGTCCACTTGAAAGCATGGAGATGAAAGTTAACATAGAAATCAGAATACTGTATCCCAGATAAGTTGAGAAATGCAGCAATAACTCATTTTTCCTTTCCTCTGTGACTAGGGAAGATAATGTTCACATTAGCTGCAACTGAGTTTATTAACAGAAGAGGGCAGTACAGGATGAGGAAAAGCACATGAATCATAATTTAGGGCTAACCTTTCAAAGTAATTTCTGCACATAAAGCATGGTTTATGCACATAAATAAAATTGTCTGGGGCTCAGCACATGTAAAAGTATGTGCGCAACCAGATTTCTCCTTTTATGCACACTCAACTTTTACACCAACCTCCCCATCACCACCCATTCTGTAAATCAGTGGTTCCCAAAGTTGTCCTGTAGGACCCCCAGCCAGTCAAGTTTTCAGGATAACAGCAATGAATATGTAGGAGATAAATTAGCATGCAATGTGCACATGCAAATCTCCCTCATGCTTGAAATAAAGCAGTTTAGAAGCTACCATATTTTTTTGTAGTTTGGTGACTATCAAGTAAAAAATGTTAATATCCTATTTTCAAAAGGATTGCCTGTGTGGCTGACTCACTAGCCAGGTGAAAGCCTTTACACAGAGCTGCAAAATAATTACAAGTGATAGTCTCTTTTCCATATAGCTTTGGGAATTTCACTTATTATAGAAAATGGTTAAAACCAGTAACGCTGTGATCATGAGAACTAGGAACCAGAAGTCGAGATTTAAAAGCAGCTTAAAAAAAAAAAAGGTGGATTGAGTAGGCTGGCCTTGAATACGGCCAGAAATGGAGCATGGCCCACCAACTCAGTAAGTCTATTCCAAGCAGACGACATGCAGGCTGATGCAATAAGAGGTGCGGGAGGGCTGGCGCTCCGAGTCGAGCGCCCACTCTCCTGATGCGCGCCCAGGCACCTCTCCTGGGCGCGCAATTTTGTATTCAAATTAGGAACCGGCGGGCAGATTTATTTTTTTTCTGTTGCCTGCCCTTGGGCAGGTGACAACTTGAAAACACTGGGAAAACTGTACAGAAAAGCAGAAAAAAATGCTTTTCTGTACACCCTCCGACTTAATATCAGAGCGATATTAAGTCGGAGGCAACAAAAAAAAAAGAAAAAATATGCCTGTCGGTTGGCAGGTTCGAAAACTGACGCTCAATTTTGCCGGTCTCTGTTTTCCGAACCTATGACTGTCAGCGGGGTCAAATACCGACGCCGGTAAAATTAAGTGTTGGTTATCGGACCTGCTGACAGCCGCCGCTTCCGCTAATAAGGAGGCGCTAGGGATGCGCTAGTGTCCCTAGCGCCTCCTTATTAATGTGTGGCCTAATTTGAATACAAAATCGCATGCCCAGGAGAGGTGCCTGGGTGCGCATCGGGAGAGCGGGCGCTCAACTCGGAGCGTCAGCTCTCCCACACCTCTTATTGCATCAGCCTGCATGTCGTCTGCTTGGAAGAGACATACTGAGTTGGTGGGCCATGCTCCATTTCTGGCCGTATTCAAGGCCAGCCTACTCAATCCACCTTTTTTTTTTAGGCTGCTTTTAAATCTCAACTTCTGGTTCCTGGTTCTCATGATCACAGCGTTACTGGTTTTAACCATTTTCTATAATAAGTGAAATTCCCAAAGCTATATGGAAAAGAGACTATCACTTGTAAGTATTTTGCAGCTCTGTGTAAAGGCTTTCACCTGGCTAGTGGGTCAGCTACACAGGCAATCCTTTTGAAAATAGGATATTAACATTTTTTATTTGATAGTCACCAAACTACAGAAAATTATGGTAGCTTCTAAACTGCTTTATTTCAAGCTCCTACATTTTATTAAGAATGTTACTGTAGGAGTAGCCTAGTTGATAGAACAGTGGGCTACAAATCAGGGAGACCAGGGCTTAATGTTAGGTTTTGTAGGTTTCGTGGACCCTTGGCTTGAGGTAGAGGTTGACGCTACCTGAAGGGTTGGGCTCCACAGGTCCCCACCATTGGGAGGCGAGGTTGACAGGAAACAAAGGCAACAGGACCACGGCTGTGGCCCAGGAGAGAGGAGGTGTAGAAGAGCTGCCTGCATCACAGCCACGTGATCGCAGGTGCCTGCAATGTAGCAGTACTGCGGGGTGCCCTGAGGAGCGGGGATGGAGAGAGTCAGTTCAATGATATTGCAGTACTGGGCAGGTCTGGAGAGAGGATATACCAGAGGAAGGATCTCCAATGCAGAAATGCACAGGGCAAGCCCCGAGGAACAGGGAGCGCGGAGACAGGACCCCTGATGTGGTAGTAATGCTGAGGCTTCCCTGAGGAGCGGGGAAGCATAGAGACAGGATCTCTGGTGTAGTAACACTGAGCCTACCCCGAGGAGCGGGGAAGTGTGGAGACAGGATCTCTGGTGTAGTAACACTGAGGCTACCCTGAGGAGCAGGGAAGCATAGAGACAGGATCTCTGGCGTAGTAGCGCTGCGGCTACCCCGAGGAGCGGGGAAGTGCGGAGACAGAGTTCCAGGAATGGAAGACCACAGAGCAGGCCCTCGAGGAGTGGGGACCCAAAGCCAGAGTCCATGATCAGAGAGCAGAGATACAAGGCAGGAACCGCAGGTCCGGAGAACAGGAACAAGCACCAGAGAAGCTCAGGGAACTCCTTGCCAAGTCGGTTAGCGTAGGCCAAAGGAGGTGCTTAAATATCTCAGGCTTGTGATGTCATCAGCTAGGGACAACCATGGAGTTCCCGCCATTGCCCTTTAAAGGGAGAACAGATGGCATGCCACATGGGGCATGGAGAGCTAGGAGGAATGCGACGGTAGCGGCTGGCCACAGCCGCGAGTTCACCAGGAGTGGAAAGCCAGGCATGACATGATGTGAGTTGGGTCGGCCATGGCCAATGGTCATAACACTTAAATCTCATTGCTGTTCCTTGTGTCCTTGTGCAAGTCACTTTACCCTCCATTGACTCAGGTACAAACAAATGTTTATTTATTTAGTTATTTAAAAACTCTTCTATACCGTCGTTAAGTTAATTCACCATCACAACGGTTTACAGAAAGGCACAATAAGGAAAAACTATAATTGGTATAGATTACGAATTATACATGTGCCAACATAAAATGGTAACATATTTTAATAAGAGAAATTATGTGTTTAATTAAGGCTTATATGCCGGTTGAGAAATTGTCAAGCGGTTCAAATCTAGCGTTAATATGCAAATGGAGATATTAAAGGAAAAAAACTGATTACTTGGTGCGGCCTTATCTTTCAACTGTGAATTTTAAAAGCCCAAAACGTGCTGAAATTAGGGGATGCATGTATATGTTGGGCTCACATGCGCTGAGCAGATTTTAAAAACTGCCAGGATATTCGCATAAATGCTGCTGTACATATATCTCAGAAATTTTCAAAAAGGGGCAGGACATGGGTGGTACATGGAAGTTTAGGGATTTTAACCAGAAATGTGCACATAAATATTTACGCATACCAAGGCCCCCTGCCACGTAACTTTACTTTTGCTATGGATGGTGTGTAAGTAAAAAAAACCCAACAAAATAAAGAGCCATTTCAGAGGTGTTTAAAGAGTCTGGGGTAACTGGGGGATGTACAGGCTATCAAACCAGGGAGTTTGAAAGACCTATCCGTTAATTGAGCAAACGAAGAATAAACTGATAAAACTTGCAAACCCGTTGGCGTACGTCCCTTTAAAAAATCCCCCCCACATACGCGGTAGAAGCAGGATTTGCATACAGAGGCACGCCTCCACTTAAATTTCAGCGCACACGTGTGTATGTTATAAAATAGCCGCGTCCCTAAGTGCAGACCAATGAACGTGCGCACATGTGTACCTGCGAGCCGGTATGAAAGTTACTGTCCCTATGGGGATAGGGATATACCTACTATCCCCAAAAAGAAGAATATAACTATTGTTATCATAGAAGGCTGTGGTATTTTAGAAATGGCATCTGCTTCAAAACTATTGTCCTTTTTCATATTACTTAACGTGATACTTGAAATGGATTCCAACAGTAGCGGAATGGCAGATACTCGCCTGCCGATGTCCCTGCAGGAATTTGACTCCATAAACAGTGCATTGGTGATATCACAACAGGGCCTCTATATGTATAGGAACATCAGCAGACAACTTTCTATTCTCACGGTACCACCTGAAACAATTTTTAAAGAACCTGATTAAATAGCCCTCATTATTTCCAAAATCATAACCTCCTATGGTTGAGAATGCAGCGCTGATATTTTGTATTTATTTATTTATTATTACAGGAGGTTTAATTTTCCCTATTTGGCCAAGGTTCAGTTTTATGACCCCTGTGGGGTCAGGTTGCATGGCATTAACTCCACCCCCATTTTTATAGAGGTTCTCAGTCTCAGCCAAAAAGCCAAGAATGGACCATGCTCAACTCGCTCAGATCCTACACACTTTTTAAAAAATCTGCTGTGGACCTCCATTAAAGGTGACATTGCATTCCTTTGCTTGAAGCACCACACCGCACTCCTTCATGCTGTTTGCTGGGGAAACCACCAGTGTCTAAAAAACTCTGGACTCATATTCTTCCCAAAAGCTCACTGCACCAATTGAGGCTTAGCATTATTCCCATGGTGCTTGAGTTACCCAAATTCAAGACTAGCAGCTGAATTTTCAAAGCAGTTATGCATGAAAATGCAATATACTATCGTAGTAATTTTCAAAAGCTATTTACCTTCATTAAATGCGCTTGATGCTGGTAAAACCTATTGATAATTCAATGGCATATATTGTAGCGATTTTCAAAAGCCTACTCACACGGATAAAGTGTATTTACACATGTAAAATGTGATTGTATGTAAATGCTTTTGAAAATCAGGCCCTTAGAGATATTTCTAGCAGAACGATATTTGATGATTTTAAAAATATTCAGATCCTAAGTTTACAAAACAAATGCTGTTCAGAAGCCTGGCATATCTCTGAAAATTTACATAAACTTCCTTTTATGTGGCTTTTTAGGATAGCCCTCACACTGGATGTATTACTTTATTTCAGAAATCATAAGCTTCAGTATCCATGCTAAGATTTCAAGTCACTTTGACAGCATCACCATCATCTGGAATAGGATGAAGGAAACACATTTTGCATGACCAGACCATGAGGTCAACTTGAAGTAATGACATGAAACTAAGAAGGCTTGTCCACAGTCACTCCATTCCCAGATACAGCTTTTTGAAATATTTTTTAAACATTTAGATACCCCCCAATCACTCTGGCTCAGAGTTGGCAGGTGTAAATATATTCAGGTCTCGGGGCTCCAGTAGTGCATAAGAGGATGAATGTATTTGTGTTAATTAGCCCTGGGAAGGAAGCTAGTTTGTGGGAAGTATGGAGGTCGTTAGTAGTGCATCTGTGGGGACTCTGCTATTGCGCAGCTCAAATAACTTTATTTAGACCATACCAAATATCTCCAAAAACATTTTTTCCACTGAAAACAAGAGTTGCTATTAAAGTATTATCTAATATTTGCCCTCTAGAGGAGCCTTTAGAGACTGGTATGCTTGCTGCCTCATCTCAGCTCCATCAAATACTGGAATTCAAAGCTCGAATTACAGTATGTGCTCGACACTTCTAGCCTAATAAAGATTAATTCTTTTGTTTATAGTGATAAAGGACTTTATAAGGAGCCCAGGGACCTCCTATTGAAAGACTTGACTTTGATGTAGAATAGGAGAAACCTATTTTAAAAACAGGGCCTTAAAGGGGAGATTTCATGCTTTAAAAAAAAAAAGGTTTCTATGTATTTGCCTTCATGCAGATGTAAAAAATGCTCTTTTTTATTTGAAATATATTTGAAAATTATCACCAAAACTCTAATATGAAAACAAAAAATGGGCCGAAGTGCTTCTTAATATCACAACTTGCATTTCCTCACTGACTTTTTCTTAGGACAGTTTTGCAAAATGGCCTGATTTACCAGGTGTAAAAAACAATGTAATCTTAGAAACATGTTTTAGTAGCCAAATTTGTCCCATTTTGCCGGATGTCAACTGCCACTGTTTAATATCCCTTACAAGTGGTTGAAATTGACGTGTACTAGTCTGCCTTGGGAGAGATGTTTGGGGACCTTCCATTACTACCAGAAGGATGTGGGCCATGCGTTTATAATGTGCAAGCAATGGGATGCCTTCTCAGGGATAAATAATGTTTTCCTGCTGGAAGCACATCTGTGCCCCTGATTATGGAACCCAAAATGAGCTGCTTTGATGTGAAAGAAGATTCCGGTGACTACAGGATATGCAAACACGTTTGGAAACCTGAAGAGCCACCTGTGCAGGAAGAAGTAATGTCCCTAAGAGCAGGGGAGAGGAGTGGTCTACATCCCTCTCCCTCAAGCCAACTATGTGCATCTTAAATTTCCCTTCACAGACCACTAGCTCTGAGGTTGGTTTCTAGGCATTTTCTAGTGCAAGTGGTTCCCAACCCTGTCCTGGGGACCACCAGTCAGTCGGGTTTTCAGGATATCCACAATGAATATCCATGAGAGAACATTTGCATGCTAGTGCAGCTCATTTTGGGTTCCATAATGGAGTAAGGAAAACAATGCAGTAATACCACAGAGCAGGATGATATGGACACTAGGGATGTAATACCACAGAGCAGTAATACCACAGAGTAGGATGATATGGACACTAGGGATGTGCATCATTTTACTGACGGATGAAAATATCATACGAAATTTTCTAAACTGTCAAGTATCAGGGGGTCCCCGAAAGCGATAGGAAAAGCCCCACAAAAGTTTTGTGCGGTTTTCTTGTCATTTTTGGTGAGGGGAAGAAGGGCACACAGAAAAAAAACCCTAAACCCACCCGACCCTTTAAATCTAATTATTTAGAATCCCCCACCCTCCCGACCCACCAAAAACTTTCCTAAAGTACCTGGTGGTCCAGCTGGGGTCCCAGGAGCGATCTCCCGCTCTCGGGCCGTTGGCTGCCACTAATCAAAATGGCACCGATGGCCTTTTGCCCTTACCATGTGACAGGGGCTATCGGTGCCATTGGCCGGCCCCTGTCACATGGTAGGAGCAATGGATGGCCAGCGCCATTTTTTAAGATGGCGCTGGCCATCCATTGCTCCTACCATGTGACTTGCCACTTGGAGTGGCATGTCTTTGGGGGGCTTACCCCTGGGTCATCTGACAGGCCTGGGACTACTATGCGGCATAGAGTCTTGGGATGCTGGGGAAGGCTCTGTTGGAAGCTGTGGAATTCTTTGTAGAATCTGGGTGAGGATGCAGGTGAGGTTATTTATAGATGTTACCTCTGTGGTGAGTGCTTGTGTGTGGGCTTCCATCTGATCATGCATGGCCTGGGTCTGCCCATTGACAGCCCTCCTGAGGCACACTAGCTCTGCCCGCATGTGATGCAGGTGGACACCATGGTTCTTTTCCAGCTGGTCCAGCTGCTCGTGCATAGAGGCCTCACTTGGTGCCATTGTGGTGCAGGAGATGGTGCTGGTGCTGTGCTGGTTGTGAGTGAAGTGGAGGTTTGAGCCTCTAGAAGTGGCATGAGGGGGCTGGTGGGCTGCTCCATCTTGGTGTGTGCTACCTCGTGCTGGCCATGTGATGTGCCACTGCAGGTTGGGTTCCTCCATGAAACTGGAAAGATTTAGACTCACATTGAGTGGGCTTGCTGAGCCAAGGGCTTGCAGGATCTGACTGTGCTCAGGAGGCTGCTGCTGCTGTTGCTGCTCCTTCTCCTCCTCGCTGAACTGTGTCTGAGCGTCCATAAGCAAGGGGATACAGAAAAGTTCTGCTGCACGGCTGGTCCCTGGGTCTTCACTGCTGGTCTCTGGGACTTCACTGCTGGTCCCTGGGGTTGCACGGCTGGGATCGCCAGAGACCTGAGTGAAAGCTGTGGAAATAAAGAAAAAGACTTAAGTACAAAAGCCAAGAGGTACACACATGGACCTTTTGGCATGAGATGTGCACTTTGCATGTCAATCAATGTGATTATCGTATGCCGAATGATGTGCACAACTGTAGCAGCCTTGCCATTTACAGGTGAGGTGAACTTACCGACTCCATCTTGCGTGGTGTCCAGCCGCTCAGCCATGCTCTCGAACACATCCAGCCCCAGCCATTGCACAAGGTGCTCCTCCATGGGCATCTGCACAATCGGACAAGGGGCTCCTCTGACGGACTGCCGCATGTACCTCTTGCGGTTCGCTACCTTTGTCTTTAACTGGGCCTTTATGTCCCGGTACCTTGGGTCACCTGCTCCCCATTGTGTCTTATGCTGCTGTGCCTTGAGATTGCCTAGGCAATGGTGCACCAGATTTGGCCCTTGGCTGCCCTTGAGGTCTTGGCTGCATGGTTGCCAAATAGCATGGCATAATTTTCCAGGACTCTGGTGATGATCATTTTGTTGTCCTCCAGGCTGAACTTCAATGCCCTGAGATGAAGGCACCCTGCTGCCTGTCTGAAGGGGGTGCCATTTCCACTTCCAGAGAGGTGTCCTCCCTTTCTTCAGTCTTGCTCCCACTCCTCTCTGCCCCCCTCCTGCACCTGCCCTATTGACTTCCCTCCCCTCTGCTCTCTCTGTCTATCCCTAGCCTGTCGTCTTACTTCCACCAAACTTGCCTGCCTATTGTTTTTCCACTCCCGCCTCCTCCTATCCCTTGCACCCTCCCTATCTCTACTCCTGTCCTTCCTCCTCCTTCCCCTAACACTCCTGCCTGGGTAACATCAAGCTAGGTTGAGAAAACATAGCACAAATCTCATCTTTGGGTGAGTTTCCTCACTCCGAAGGTCATCAAATCTTCACAAGAGTGCACTGTTCTGTTTGTATGTTGTACTCTGAATGTCAAAGTGGCACCTAACCCCTACACTAATACCTAAACCTCACCTCGAGTAGCTAGGTGGGCCTCCTATAGAGGTATAAATATCTACCTAGTATGAGGGCCTTATAGCTACTCTCTCTCTCTCTCTCTCTCTCTCTCTCTCTCTCTCTCTCTCTCTCTCTCTCTCAAACTCAAAAGGTTATCCAAGTAATACCTATGTGAAGTGATAAACACACCCCTTTTCCTATCACATGCAATATTTAGTGCATTTTGAAAAATCCAGGCCTAAGAGGCCAGGGAACTCTAGTGCCCTAACACTTTCACAATCATTAACACATGTGAAAAGCACTGTTAGCATGCACAATCTAGTTTACACACATTAACAGTGCTTTTCACGTGTGTTAATTAGTTTCCACAGAAATAAAGGTAAATAAAGACAAAAATATATAATGTAAGGTGATACCTTTTAACTGGAATAACTTCATACATTTCTTGACTAGCTTTCAAGAGCCAATTCTCTCTTCTTCAGGTCAGAATTCAGATGAGCAAAGAATAACATTACCAGGAAATATAGAGTAGTGAGGTTGCCATAAGTGAATCATAAAAGGCATTCCAGTGATATGTTGAGGGGAAGGGGTGAGGGGGATTTGATGGTTGATCAGAAGGTGATAAGTATTATAATTTTATGGCATATAATGTGATAGGAAACCTAGGTCTCTGCTGACTTTTTTTTTATCACTTCCAAAGTGTCTGATCATTTTGACTTCAAAAAGTCTTGCATTCCTGGATTGTCTTTAATTTTCCTTTGATTATCTTGATCATAAGGTCATTGATGCAGTGGCCTGTTTCTGAAAAGTGCTCTCCCATGGAGCTGTCAGTCTGATCTTCCTGTGGTATTTAATTTCATGACACTTGCTTTTCATGTTTGGCCTGTCTCACCAATGTAGCATGCTTCTTCACGTATCCTGCATTGAATAATATAGACTACATTAGAGGAAGAGCATGAGTAGGATCCCCTTATATTGAATATTTTTCTTCATGTGGGTGATTTTGGGTTTCTGTGATATGTGTTGGCACAGTTTGCAGCATGGTACAATAACATACCTGAGAACGTTTGATTTCCTGTCATCCTGAGATCATTGCAGGGTAGCGGGGGGGGGGGGGGGGGGCTGGTAGCAGCATTTGCACAAATGTTTTATCTCACACATTAGCATTCTCACGTGTTCACTTACACTCTCACACATACATATATGCTCATTCTCACACACACACACTTCTTTCTCACACATATACATGCACACCCACTCTTCCACCTTTTCCACATACACACACATATACACATGCACACATTCAGTTCTCTCTCTTTCATATACATTCATGCACTCTCACACACAAATGCACACTCATTCCTCTCCCTTTTCCACACACACTCATTCACTTCCCTCCCACACTCTCACACACATGCATACTCACTCTTCTTCCCTTTCCACACACACATGCACACTCATTCGCTTCTCTCCCTCTTCCACAAACATACATGAACTCTCACACACATGCACACTCACTCGTCTCCCTTTTCCACACACACTCATTCACTTCCCTCCCACACTCTCACACACATGCATACTCACTCTTCTTCCCTTTCCACACACACATGCACACTCATTCACTTCTCTCCCTCTTCCACACACACGTTTACTCATTCTCTTGATTTAGCCTCAGGAGCCACCTCTTTCCTCAGGCTCACGAGACAAATGTACCACTTCCTCCTCTTCTGCAACATCAGGCCCTTGTTTCATTTCCTGTGTGCGGCCTGACGCTGCTGCTCTTCCTACGTCTTCAGTTTCTTTTTCCTCGCATGGGTGGGGGAGGAGGCAGGCGTTATGCTCCTGCTCATCTCGCTCCTCCTACGTGGCCCCGCACTTCTCTTCAGCCTCCTGTAGCACAGGTGCCACTGCTGACACTCCTCCTCCTTCAGGCCTGTGCTGCTCCAGATGGCTTTCTTCTGGCCTTATGTAGAAGGGGACATGGAGTTTTTGGGTGTTGGTCCAGAGACCGAGCGATTTGTTCAGAATTCCAGAGTCTCCAGGCCAAATCCGGAAAGTTCCCAGATATGTATATTATAGGGGTATATGTAATTTTCTTCTTTTTGAACTTCTGTTAGATGCTTGCTTTTTACTAATTTTTGGTTCAGATTAGATGCTCGAAAGCCAATGAGGTAGGGATTATTTCTTTCAATGCTTCATCCTTCTGCAGTAGTGGCTGTAGATCTTTTATGAGTTTTCTTTGTTTTTCCAGCTTTAGGTCTTATCTGACTATAAGGGCTATCTGTTCTGTGGTTTTTCCTTTCTTTGTATTGCAGTAAATTTTAGGGGTATGCAGGGAAGAAAATATGGTTTTGTTTTCAGGAGGTTTTCTTCCCCACAAATCTTGGTTCATGGAATGTTTCATTTGTTTCATCCATGTGAAAAAAATTAATCAAACAAAAAAAAAAACAAAAAATAAAAATGGACCAAAAATGGGGCCTCCCACCCATATGGAAAAATACGGGGGCCAGGATCTCCCTCAGCCCCACTTACCTGGTCTGGTGAGGTCCATCAGTGAGGCCTAGACCGAAGATATGGAAGGTCGCCGCAACCTTGGCCTGCACAAAGCAGAGGTTTGGGTCAAGGTCTGGGCCTGACACTGGGGCCGAGGCCTAGGCCCAGGCCAAAGCTACAGCTTTGCATAAGCTCAGTCTGTGGTAGGTCACTAAGACCTCAGCCTATCCAATGCTGAGGCTTTGACGCAGGCCGGAGAAGAGGCCTGACACTGCAGCCCAGCCTGGAGGACGGATCCCAATGATGAGGCCTTGACACCGATCCAGGCACAATGCCGCGACCTGATCCTGAGACTGGGCCTGGGCCTTAGGCCAGGGTTAGGCCCAGGCCCTGGCCTCAGAGCTCCTTTTCTTGCTCTTCTTGCTTCGGCGCTTGAAAGCCAATTGACACCATCTCCTGGGGATGCGCCTGAGTTAACTCAGGTGCATTCACCCCAGCAGATGGTGCCATTTTGATGTATGGCATTGACAGCACCAGGGGCCCTGGAAGAGAAGTCTTCCTCTCCATCTGAACCTGAACCCGGACGCATAGCACCCCTAGTCTAGGATAAAGCACCACAACTGGGGATCGGCTACATAAGTGAACAAGCAATCTTCTTGGAGATAATTTTGGAGTTCTAGCCCTTTTGTTTCAAGGATTCAGGCAGAACTTTGAGGTGTTCATTCCAGTCTTTTGTTTCAAAGCATATATGGTGATACCGTGTGGATTGACTGTGTATAATGAACTTTTTTGTACGTGAAGGGTGGAAGCTGGAACTGTGAAGATATCTGTATCTGCCAGTGGGTTTTCTGTAAACAGATGTTTGCAGATTGCCATTGCTGATAGAAACTTGTAGCTTGTGAGAGTTTTAATATATTATATTGTATATTTGATATTCCAACCAATATCTGGATGCATCACATGGTATAATTAATGAAAAAAACTATAGTATTCTCTCCCAGGGCATCTTTCAGGCCAATTTGTAATTATCTTGAAAAGCTTTTATTTTATTTTTTTTCTCTTTTCTAGGAATACCTGCTCTTGAAAGAACAGAAACTGGTGGTAGCACAGAACATCTGTACAGCTCTGAATGAACCCTGGCACTGGAACTTTAACAAGTTGTACAGACTGAACACACTAAAGTCATTTTTTTGTGCTTGCTGTGTTCTTGTCTAATACTCCCAAGCAGGAAAAAAAATGAACACCAGATACTTGACTCTATCACTATTCTAATTTACAGTATGAATGTAGGAGGCCTTGAGGACAATTTTCTTAATAACAGAGCACTCTTTCATGGGCTCAGAGAGCAGCAGCAAGGAAATTTAACAGCAACTGCATTGTCAATTCATCTAACAGATTAAATCTTTTCTCGTGTCTGCTAGCTTGGAGGGAGGTGGGCTCTGGAGAGGGTTCCTGCTTTTATAGCCACCGGTGGTAAACATAGTGAGCTCTGTTTTCAACAGTTTATATTAGGTACTTCTTATCATGGTTCAAGAAATGCACACTGCAAAAGATGTAATGAGAATTACTGTTAGACCAAAAGATAAAGGTAAAGTGTCTGGCACTTCCTCTAAACGTGTAGCATGCTTACAAATGGGACTATTGAGTAATTTATAGTTTAAAGTACAGGAACAAGAAGGGTTCTTATGTTTGGCACAATGAAAAAAAAATGAAGACCGTGAGGTCAAACTGCAATAAAAGATGAATATTTATGCAAATACATTTTTAGCTTCATCTAGAAATTTTTTTTTTACAATTTTTTTTATTAAAATAATGCTTTAACATCCTTTTTTAAATTTTAATATTTTTCCTGTCTGTAATTTTTGTTATTGTGTATGTATATATATTTAATAACTTTTTGGTTTATCAAAAAGATCAAAAATGGGCATAGTGCAGACTTTTTATAACAAATATTTGACATCAAGTCTTTTAGTTTAGATGTTAAGGGTCAGGTTCATCTTTTTTTTTTTTTCTTCATAGGTATAGAACAGGAGGAGCCCTTTGTGGTCTCCTGTGCCCATAACCTTAAAGAAGTCATGGGAAGGGAGTAATTTTGTAACTTCCACATTAATGCAAAGTCTGCAGGTGAAGGGGAAAGAAGACTACGTGCTGGGGCAATGGCAGTTTGACAAGGGTGGCCTCCTTGTGCAATCCTGCTGACGCAGCCAGCTCGAGCTTCCAGTAACAATGCTATCACTCCCCTAAGGGATTAGTAATCACGAGCCTCTTCGCAAACACACCTGGTTAAATTCAGAGAGCAGCCTGGGCAAAGTCAGAAGCAGATCCTGCAACGTAGACGTACGTTCGGGAGTTCCCGCAGTTGACAGCTCCTGATGGCAGCCCCCGCTTCTCGGCTTGAGGAAATCGGACGGTAGGGTCTTGAACAAGTACTGCTGGTGTATAGTCTATTACATTGCTTTGTAATATGATGATTGTGTGTGGATGTCGATTCAATTCTTTATAAACATAATGTCCTGAAATAAGTACTGCTGGTAATCTAGTCTATTACATTGCTTTGTGATATGATGATTGTGTGTGTGTATGTCAATTCAATCCTTTATAAATAAATTCTTGTTTTATATATCCTGACTGCATTCTTTTTGGGACCTCGTAGATAAGTGGTCCCAAACAAGGAGTATTCCATATTCCTTACAGCAGGTATCTTTTACACGTGGACTTTATACTAATTTTCAAAATGAAATTGCACACATACTTTCACTTCGAAAATTACCCCCTACATATTTACACCTGGTAACCTGTACAGCCAATTTCCCCCAGGCATAAGTGTAAATCTCTACCCAGCCCTGCCTCCAGGAACACCTCTGTGCACTGTGGGTAACATTTTGCATGCAGTGGCAACTATGCATGCAAGTTCATTCACACATAGGAAAGTCTATTTTCATAAAACCCTAAAGCACTGTTTTACCCACAGAAATGGCTTTGAAAATGATTCTGTGAATAAAAAATCAGTAACACTGGGAATATTTGGACCATTCTTATTATCACAATTATCATACAGAAGACCCATCAATGTAAATACCTTATGAGAAAGCTCATCTGGAAGAGACATGATGAGTTTTGCTTAGAAAGCAAGGTATCTGCAATGAATAGCTTACAAAAGCCATCTTAGATTTTGTTAACCTTATCGCTTCTTTAGGGTTATGTGCACAGACCACCATACCCTTTAATAAATCAGGCCCAGGTATGCAGTGCATCTCCCGTCATACCTGAGCATCTCCAATTACTCCCATACCTGGGAACTTATGTGTATGACTCACCCTCAAGTTTATGAGTCTGTGGAGTGAGTGAGCCATTAGTAAAAAAAGAACACGGATAATAAAAACAAACTTTTAAAATTGTTAGCTTCCATATATGCAAGTTCCAGAATCTCATGGGGCTTTTTAATGTTAGATAGCACAAGTCTTATACTGGCTTTAGAGGGGAAACTAATAACAGTTTTGTAAGTTAATATAACATTATATGAATTTCATTGAGCTCAGTGAGGGGATATATTCATATCCTATCCAAACTTGATCCCTATTTCTGGTCAATGAAATTAACAAAATCCATTATGTTATTATTCAGTAAGAAACTCACAAAAGAAAAAGGATGCGAACTAGAGGACTGAGCACATCTTTTCCATGGTCCAATGCATTCCATACACCTCCCCTGTCACTCTCTGATGTTCGATATTGTTATATAACACACTAATCTGTTTTAATATAATATGTTTTCAAACATTCATTGTATTTCTTGGTCTTTAACTCTTCACTGTATCTTTTTAAACCCTGCTCTCTGAAATCATCCTTGTTTCTTTATTGTGGCATTCTCCAGGTCTTCTCGCCTTTCTTTTCCACATTTTAACTCTATTCTGTATCTCATTCAATTTTGTCTTATTTTTCCTTGTATATTTCTCTTTCCCTGTTACTGTCTTCCACTCTTTCTGTATTGTCTCCTATCTTCTATCCTTTTATTAGCACATTCCAAATATTTGAAAAGTGCTCTTAACTTTGATGTGTCCATCTGTTTGCCACAGGAGCTGTCCAGGTCATGATACTGAGCAATAGTGAAACATGCTTTCAGAAATTTTTCGTTTATTGGTCATTCTTGAATGATTCCACACCATTATTATTTTTTTTTTTTAAATATCCTCACACTTTTAATGACATTTTTTAGTTCATCTTTTTTTATTGCATGTTTTTCTTTCCTATTATTTTTACTCTTCTCTCTTGTCTTCTTATCTAATATTTTCATATCTCTTTTTTTCTTTTCCCTATTTCACTCACCTCTCTTAAGCTTACTGGGGTAAATTTTTAAAAACAGTGCGATCGCGTACTTTTGTTTGCGCAGCAGGCGCAAACAAAAGTACGCTGGATTTTATAAGATACGCGCATAGCCGCACGTATCCTCTAAAATCCTGGATCGGCGCGCGCAAGGCTGCCGATTTTGGGCAGCTGGCGCGCGCCGAGCTGCGCAGCCTGCCTCCATTCCCTCCCCTCACCTTCCCCTCCCTTCCTCTACCTAACCCACCCCCCCCGGCCCTATCTAAAACCCCCCCCTTACCTTTGTCCGTAGATTTATGCCTGCGAGAAGCAGACGTAAATCTACGTGCGCCAGCGGACTGCTGGCGTGCCATCCTCCGACCCGGGGGCTGGTCCGGAGGCCTGGACCGCACCCCCGGGCCGGCGCCACGCCCCGGTCCCGCCCCCGAAATGCCACGCCCCACCCCCGAAACGCAGCGTCATCGGGTCCCGCCCCCAACACGCCCCCTTCCAAAAACCCCGGGACCTACGCGTGTCCCGGGGCTCTGCGCGCGCCGGCAGCCTATGGAAAATAGGCACGCCAGCGAGCAAGTCTTTTAAAATCCGCCCGACTGTGTCTTCCCTCTCTCTACACTTCCACCTACATTCTCATTGTTCCCCTTTTCTTTGTTCAACACAATCTTCCCTCATAGTTCTCCAGAAAGATCCGCCCTCTAGCTGGGAACCTACATGTGGCTGCAGCTGAACTTGCCTTGTAGTAAGGAGCAGCAGAAGCAGAGAGGACACTCTCCTGCAGGCTGTTATGATGCTCCATCCTTCTCAACATGCACTTACATGTATGGTATGGAGAGGAATGATGTAGCAAATCAGAAAAGCAGCAGCTTTCTTTCTGGTTCAGCTGCTGGTTGGCGCCTCAGCTGGGGGTAGGATCTCCCTGCTACAATACAAATACTTTCTCTTTTTTGTCTGATAGGGACACCTGGAGGTAATCGGTCTCTTGTAGAATATCTGTAACTGGTATTTGAAAGACTAAAAGTCCAGGTCAAACCCAGCTCTGAAGTATCCCTTTTCTATGTACACAGAGGATTGGCATTCTGCACTCACTTTGGCCTGTTACAGATTTAAATTACTTTATTTCCATGACAATTGTACATGCATTGCCAAAGTAATACATTGAATGATTAAAATAAAGAGCAAGAAAATTTTACAAAATAGCAGTAAAGCAAAATTACAGGTAACAAAAGTATAATAATATGGACAAGTCTCAGGTTTTGATGCTAGTCCATATTATCTCTGGACAGATTATATGTTTGACTGAGTGGCAGAATATGACATATTTTGCTGCTATCGCAGCTGTTTCTCTTGTTTTCCCCCAAGGTTGTACAGTAGTGTTCCTGCTCATTCTTTTGTGGGAAGTCTTTGATTTTCTTTATCAGTATTGGAATGTATGGATCTCTGATATCTTTGTATTTTGCATTTCTGCTTCTATTTCTCTAGTGTTGTATTGCATACAGAGTCCAGCTTCTTGAAGTTTCCAGTTCAGTTTTTGTTTGCATACTTCTAGTCTATGATCACTTATTCTGTGTTTGAAGAGGGTCTGTCTGTGTTTTGCATCTGTGACCAATGTGAAGTATTTTTTGACAGTGATACAAAAGGGGTTGAATTAGTGCAAAGTTTGAAACTTGTGACCAGTAGTGCCAATCATCAAGGCTTCAACTCTGGCTACTGGGGTTTTGACTGGATCAATGAAAACATAGCCAGTATCCATCCCAGGGTAAGGCTAAGATTTTACATAAACAACTGGCTTAGTATTACATTAGACAGGTAGGGATGTACAGCCCAGAGGCATACCTAAAGTGTTTGGCACCCAGGGTGGATATTTCCTTTGGCACTCCCCCCAAATGTATAATTTTAAAACTTACACACACAGAAAAATGTTTGGAAGTAATTTTTTTAAACTTCTAACTGTGAAAATTCTGAACACGTGGATGCGCAGAGTAAAATTTTCACCTTTGTCTTTCCATACAACTATTAAAAAAAAAAAAAAAAAAAAAACAACTTTCATTACTTGCCTTATTACTAGAAAACTGTGCACAAAGAGGTCGATTTTAAGACCCGCATGCATGCATCCATGCTAATTTGAGTAAAGCTTTCAAAAAATCAGTAGGTATCCTCTGTGGCTGGGTCTGGTGTCAAAACACTTCCAACACATTGGCTGCATTTTTAGTTTGGTTAAATGGACTTAATTCTCATTTACACTTCACCGCTGATGTACAACAACATAAAATACAATTTTTGGACATCACAATTATAAACACTTTGGGTCATTTTGAAACAACTCTATATCGTAAGCCAGTATCTATCTAGCAACACTTTGTTGCATTTTACAAGTGCTCATCCCCGTACTCTCAAAGAGAATCTACCAATGAGTCAGCTTTTCCGGATACGATGTCTCTGCACCACAGACATAGAATTTAAAACC
The DNA here is from genome assembly GCF_901001135.1 of Rhinatrema bivittatum. Lineage (NCBI taxonomy): Eukaryota > Metazoa > Chordata > Amphibia > Gymnophiona > Rhinatrematidae > Rhinatrema > Rhinatrema bivittatum. Next base: position 296,179,663 of record NC_042615.1, read on the forward strand.
CAAGCTCCATAGAATTTAAAACCCAAGCTCGGATCCTTGGAGAAAGGTTTCTAAAGAGGGGTTATCCAGAATGCAGCATTAAAAGGGCTTACACTAGAGCCAAGTTTGCCCACAGAGAGTGGTTGTTTTTACCAAAAATTGCTAAAGAAGAAGACAAACTCACATGTGTACTCCCGTTTACATCAATGACGCAGAAAATGAAACAGATCATTAGTTCTAACTGGCATATTATACGTTCCCTGTACGTACCAGGATCAGTCCAGACCGTGGGTTATGTCCCCCGTCCAGCAGATGGAGTCAGAGCAAACTTTGGAGGGTGCTGGCATATAAGCTGGTGCACCCTCCCCAGAACCTCAGTATCTCTCTGACTCCAGCAGATGTGAGTAGGGGAACTCGGTGTTCCCCCTGTGTGGTGGACAACATTTCCCACATTACTCTTTATTATTTTTCCTCAGGTTGGATCAAGTTAGTTACAGCACTTCTCTTGGTGTTAGTTTAAAAAAAAAAAAAAAGTGAAGGTTACAATTCCTTGTTTATTCTGCAGGGCTCCCTGAAGCCCTAGCTCCTTGCCAGCAGGGCTGTTTACCAGTCTCTTTCCTTCTCTCCCCTCTGCTCTCGGGGGTAAGTTGTTAATTTTTATCCTGTGGGGTTTTTTCTTCACGGGGCAGGTCGTCGTTACTGGTGGAGAAGGGGGTGGATGCTGGTGGTGCTGGCCCCTCCCCCCTTGCTACGGTCTAGTCCCCCCCCCCCGTTTCGGCCCCGCGAAGCCACATTCCCCGGGGCCGACGCAGCAGGGAAGTTACATTCCCCTGCTGCCACCGCCGGGGGGACTCCTGAGTAGAGCGAAGGCATTCTTTTTCCCGCTCCTCCCGCGGCGCGTCTCGGCGCCTATTTTTCCCGTGCTTGCCGCCTCTTCCCCCTGGGCCCACGTCATGCAGCGTTCCGCCCGCTGTTCAGCCTGCGGCGGCCCGGGGCCGGGAGGATCGTGCGAGGGGCTCTGCCGCCGTTGTCTCCTTGGTGGGGAGAGCAGCCCCGCGCTCCAGGCGATTTCGCCTCCGCTTCCCTCCGAGAGCCGCGATCCTCGAGGGACGGCCCCGCCCCCTCCTTCGGCGGCAGCGGCGGCCATTTTGGACTTGGAAGAGAGCTCCTTCTCAGACACAGAGGGAGCTCCAGAGGACCTAGCAGGCTTGTCGATACCGGCTCTTAACCAGGGTCTCGCGCTGCCCTCTCTGGACCGTCCAGGGGACCCCCCCCCCTGCGCACCACCCCGGGCCCCTCTACCTTCTCGGCCGAGTTTGTTGTGCTTATGCACACGGCTTATTTACAGGCTACTCAGCAACCGGGGGGCCCAGTTTCGGCCCCAATTCCCTGCAAGGTCCCTCGCCTAGCGGACACAGCGGGCACAATTCAGGGACCCTCGGGGGAGGGCCCTAGGGTGCATCTTGCTCTACCCCTGGGGGGGGAGGAGGGGCCCCACTCCCGGACCCGGGGGGAGATCCGCCTTCACCTTCGGCTGACGATCCTCTCTCGTCCTCTCACCTGGACTGCGATGACTCCCGCGTTCTCCGGATCTTTCGCAAGGAAGAGCTAGTGGACCTCATCCCCCATGTCCTGCAGGAGCTGGACCTTGATCCTCCAGTTGAGCCCCCAGGGCCTCCGGCCCCCACCGTTGCCTCTGCCAGTAAGAAGGGGGACCCCTTACTGGCGGGCCTGCGTCCCCTGGCTCGGACTTTTCCAATTCACGATTCCTTTCTACAGCTTCTGGTAAGAGAGTGGAACACCTCGGAGGCCTCACTCCGGGTCGGAAGGGCAATGGATAAGCTTTATCCCCTACCGGGAGATTTCTTGGACCTCCTTAAAGTCCCAAAGGTGGACTCTGCAGTCTCAACGGTCACGAAAAGGACCACGATCCCGGTCACGGGAGGCACCGCGCTCCGTGACCTGCAGAACAGAAAGCTGGAAGTTTGCCTCAAGAAGGTCTTCGAGGTTGCAGCGCTGGGAGTACGGGCGGCGATTTGTGGCTCCCTCACCCAGAGAGCTGGGCTCCGGTGGGTCCAACAGCTCCTTACCTCGCAGCAGTTGCCTCCGGAGGAGGTGGCCCAGGCGGATCGGCTGGAAGCCATTGTGGCATATGGAGCGGATGCCCTTCACGACCTGCTGCGCGTCCTGGCAAGGACCATGGCCTCCGCAGTCTCGGCCAGACGCCTCTTGTGGCTTCGCAACTGGGCGGCGGATTCCTCCTCCAAATCCAGCCTGGGTGCTCTCCTTTTCAAAGGCAGGTTCCTGTTCGGCGAAGACCTGGACCAGATTATCAAATCCCTAGGGGAAAACGCTGTACACCGTCTCCCCGAGGACTGTCAACGGTCGTATCGCCCCTCCTCCTCCTCCAGAAGTCGGCCTCGTACTCAACGCCGCTACAGGGGCCCCAGGCAGCAGGGGAGTGGGACACCCTCTTCCAGTCGTGGTCCCGGCCCTTTCGTGGTCATAGGCCTCCCAGGGAGGCCTCGGCACAGGGAGCCTCCTCCAAAACCTCGCAATGATGCCAGGCCGACCCACTCCCCGTTGCCTCGGATTGGGAGCCGTCTCTCTCTTTTCTACGGGGAGTGGTCCAACATCACCACAGATCAGTGGGTCCTGGATATCCTAAGACACAGCTACGCGTTAGAGTTTGTTCGCACCCCAAGAGACAGGTTCATCTTCTCGCCTTGCGGTTCAAGTCCCAAGCGGCTGGGGGTACAGCAGACTCTAGACAGGCTCCGGGACCTTGGGACCATCTCGCCCGTCCCCTCCGGAGAGGTGGGCTCGGGCCATTATTCCATCTACTTCGTGGTACCCAAAAAGGACGGCACCTTTCGTCCCATCCTGGACCTCAAGGAAGTAAACAAGACACTTCGAATTTCCCGCTTCCGCATGGAGACCCTGCGTTCCGTCATTGCGGTAGAGATGTGAATCGTGTCCTCGATCGTCTTAACGATCGATTTCGTCTGGGAGGGGGAGGGAATCGTATTGTTGCCGTTTGGGTGGGTAAAGTATCGTGAAAATCGTTAAAATCGTGAGCCAGCACACTAAAACCCACTAAAACCCACCCCAACCCTTTAAATTAAATCCCCCACCCTCCCGAACCCCCCCCCCAATGCTTTAAATTACCTGGGGATCCAGCGGCGGTCCGGAATGGCGGCGGTCCGAAACGGCCTCCTGCTATTGAATCGTGTTGTCTTCAGCCGGCGCCATTTTGCAAAATGGCCGCTGCAAAATGGCGGCGGCCATAGACCAACACGATTCGACTGCAGGAGCTCGTTCCAGACCCCCGCTGGACTTTTGGCAAGTCTTGTGGGGGTCAGGAGGCCCCCCCAAGCTGGCCAAAAGTTCCTGGGGGTCCAGCGGGGGTCTGGGAGCGATTTCCTGCCGCAAATCGTTTTCCGTACGGAAAATGGCGCCGGCCATACGGGGGTCCGCTGAACGACCTACTGCAGTCGATCTCCTGCCGGCGCCATTTTCCGTACGGAAAACGATTTGCGTCAGGAAATCGCTCCCAGACCCCCACTGGACCCCCAGGAACTTTTGGCCAGCTTGGGGGGGCCTCCTGACCCCCACAAGACTTGCCAAAAGTCCAGCAAGGGTCTGGAACGACCTCCTGCAGTCGAATTGTGTTGGTCTATGGCCGCCGCCATTTTGCGGCGGCCATTTTGCAAAATGGCGCCGGCTGAAGACAACACGATTCAATAGCAGGAGGCCGTTTCGGACCGCCGCTCTACCCAGGGTAATTTAAGGCATTTGGGGGGGGGGTTCGGGAGGGGGGGGATTTAATTTAAAGGGTCAGGGGTGGGTTTTAGGGGGTTTTAGTGTGCCGGTTTTCCTGCCCTCCCCCTTCCCCCGATTTAGCTACGGACCGCCGCTGGACCCCAGGGTAATTTAAGGCATTTGGGGGGGGGGGGTTCGGGGGGGTGGGGGATTTAATTTAAAGGGTCGGGGGTGGGTTTTAGGGGGTTTAGTGTGCCGGTTTTCCTGCCCTCCCCCTTCCCCCGATTTACGATTTTTTGACGATAAATCGGGGGAATTGGTATTGTATCGTGGCCCTAACGGTTTTTGACGATTTAAAATATATCGGACGATATTTTAAATCATCAAAAAACGATTCACATCCCTACATTGCGGTGGTCCATCTGGAGAGTTCCTTGCCTCCCTCGATCTCACGGAGGCCTACCTGCACATTCCGATCTTGCCAGCCCATTGGAAGTTCCTTCGCTTCAAGATCCTGAACCAACACTATCAATTCCAGGCCCTTCCTTTCGGCCTGGCGACTGCCCCCAGGGTCATTCACGAAGATCATGGTGGTAGTGGCGGCCGCCTTGAGGCGGGAAGGGATCCTAGTCCATCCTTACCTGGATGATTGGCTCATCCGGCCGAAGTCCTTCTTGCAGGGAGTGGCCGCAGTCGACAGGGTCGTACACTTTCTCCAGTCCTTTGGATGGGTAGTGAACTTCGCCAAGAGCAGTCTCCGGCCCTCCCAGTGCCTGGACTTTCTGGGTGCCCGCTTCGATACAGCTCAGGGCAAGGTTTTTCTGCGACCGTACAAAGCACAAGCACTTCGGGAGCAGGTTCAGCGTTTCGAGGCACTGCCGGAGCCCACGGCATGGGATTATCTACAGATCTTGGGTTCCATGGCCTTCGCAATAGACCTGGTCCCGTGGGCATTTGCACATCTTCGTCCCCTGCAGGCGGCCCTGCTGTCTCGGTGGAAACCCGTGTCTTGGGACTATCAAGTGGTTCGCCCACTTCCCACGACTGCCAGGATCAGCTTACGCTGATGGTTGGACCCAAGGAACCTGGCACAAGGCTCCCCTCGCGAGACTCCGGATTGGGTGGTAGTCACCACCGACGCCAGTCTCACCGGTTGGGGAGCAGTCTGCCAACAGAGCTCGGCACAGGTTCAGTGGATGAAGGATCAAGCATCCTGGCCCATCAACCGTCTGGAGACCAGAGCGGTCCGGCTGGCGCTCGAGCATTTTCTCCCTCTCCTACGAAACCGGGCAGTCCGAGTCCTCTCGGACAATGCGACCACCGTGGCCTACATCAACTGCCAAGGCGGCACCAGGAGTCGACAAGTGGCCCTCGAGGCCTCTCGCCTGATGGTCTGGGCAGAGCGCTTTCTCACGTGTCTGGCAGCCTCACATATCGCCGGCGTAGACAACATCCAAGCGGATTACTTGAGTCACCAGACTCTGGATCCCGGGGAATGGGCCCTATCCGGTGCTGCAATGATTCTTATCACCAGACACTGGGGGACTCCGGCGATGGATCTCATGGGCATGCTCTCCAACACCAAGGCTCCTCGAAGGGAACACGGCGCAGAGGGGGTAGATGCCCTGGTGCTCCCCTGGCCGACCCGGATCCTGCTCTACGTCTTTCCACCTTGGCCCCTGGTGGGCAAGGTGCTCAGGAAAATAGAGACTCACCAAGGGACGGTCATCCTGGTGGCTCCAGAATGGCTGCGGCGTCCGTGGTTCGCAGATCTGCTCAACATCGTGGTGGACGGGCCCCTTCGCCTCGCACATCTTCCTCGGCTCCTTCATCAGGGACCCGTATTTTCCGACCAGGCAGAACACTTCTGTCTTGCGGCCTGGCTTTTTAGAGGCAGAGACTCCAGGACAAGGGCTACTCGGTCCCAGTCGTAGACACTCTCCTCAAGGCCCGCAAGGTCTCGACGTCGGTCGCTTATGTACGGGTCTGGAAGGTCTTCGAGGTTTGGTGCTCCGCCCACGGATCCCTCGTGTCCACGGCCTCGATCGCCCAGATTCTGGCCTTCCTCCAGGATGGTCTCGACAAGGGTCTCGCCTACAATTCTCTGCGGGTGCAGGTCTCGGCCCTGGGATCGTTTGTTCGCACCGCAGAACGGTCTGACCTCTCGTCTCATCCGGACATTTCGAGGTTTCTCAGGGGGGCTAAACACTTGCGAGCTCCGGTTCGGAATCCCTATCCCTCGTGGAACCTCAACCTTGTCCTCCGGGTTCTCTCAGGGGCCCCCTTTGAGCCGATATGTCACGCTTCCCTCAAGGATCTCACGCTCAAGGCGGTCTTCTTGGTGGCTATAGGCTCGGCGCGTCGTATCTCTGAGCTCCAGGCCCTTTCCTGCAGGGACCCCTTCCTACGCTTTACGGACTCGGGGGTGTCGTTGCGCACAGTCCCCTTCTTTCTGCCCAAGGTAGTCTCGGCATTTCATTTGAATCAGACGGTGGAACTCCCGTCCTTCCTGGAGGATGCTCCCAGGTCCCTCCAGCGCCTGGATGTCAAGCGTATCCTACTTCGTTACCTGGAGGTGACTAATGACTTCCGGGTCTCCGACCATCTCTTCGTCCTCTGGTCTGGCAACAGGAAAGGCTCCCAGGCCTCGAAGACTACGATAGCGAGGTGGCTCAAGGAGGCGGTGGTGTCAGCGTACATAGGCGCCGGCCGGGCCCCCCCGACGGAGGTTAAAGCTCACTCGCTGCACGCCCAGTCGACTTCCTGGGCAGAATCCAATTGCGTCTCTTCGCAAGAAATCTGTCGAGCAGCCACCTGGAAGTCCCTTCACATGTTCTCCAGACACTACTGGCTTCATTTGCCAGACTCAGATTCAGGGTCTCTGGGTGACAGGGTGATCCGAGCAGGGTCCTCAGGGACCCACCCGACTTAGGGAAGCTTTGGTACATCCCACGGTCTGGACTGATCCTGGTACGTACAGGGAAAAGAAAATTATTTCTCACCTGCTAATTTTCGTTCCTGTAGTACCAAGGATCAGTCCAGACGCCCGCCCTGGATCTTTCGGACTTGGGGGTAATGCCTTCTCGTCCTGTCTCTCCTGTCTCCTCTGGTCTTTCTCTAGAGGTTTGGGCCTTGTTTGCCCATTTCTCTATGTTTCCCTCTGGGGATGGTTGACAGTTCTTTTTGCAAGTTATATTCCAGTGTTAGTTTTTCAACAGTTTCAGTTCGATTAAACTTGATCCATCCTTCTCAGTTTTAGTAGCTTTGATATTCTTGATACTGAGGTTCTGGGGAGGGTGCACCAGCTTATATGCCAGCACCCTCCGAAGTTTGCTCTGACTCCATCTGCTGGACGGGGGACATAACCCACGGTCTGGACTGATCCTTGGTACTACAGGAACGAAAATTAGCAGGTGAGAAATAATTTTCTTATTACATCCTGAATTTCAACAAATACCATGATTTGCTTATACCCGAGGTACTAATTTAAAGGATCAATTAGTAGGGATGTGCAGAGGGACGTCATACGTTGCATTCATGATTCGGATTCGTCAGGGAGCAAATGCGTTACATTCGGCCGTATGGCGCCCCGATGCGTTAATACGGCGAGTTATATTCGTGTCCCAGCTAAACTTAAAATTAACTACAACCCCCCACCCTCCTGACCCCCCCAAGACTTACCAAAACTCCCTGGTGGTCCAGCGGGGAGTCCAGAAGCCATCCCCTGCACTCTCACACCCTCGTTTGCCTGTTTCATCATGGCGCCGATAGTCTGTGTCACAGGGGCTACCGGTGCCATTGATCAGCCCCTGTCACATGGTCACCGGCGCCATCTTGTGCTCCTACCATGTGACAGGGGCTGACCAATGGCACCGGTAGCCCTTGTGACATAGTATGGGCAAAGGCTATCGGCGCCATTTTGAGTCCTGTCATCGGACGGCCGACGTGCAGGAGGTCGCTTCGGGACCCCCGTTGGACCCCAGGGACTTTTGGCCAGCTTGGGAGGGCCTCCTGACCCCCACAAGACTTGCCAAAAGTCCAGCGGGGGTCCGGGAGCGACCTCCTGCACGCCAGCCGTCCGATTCCAGGACTCAAAATGGCGCCGATCGCCTTTGCCCTCACTATGTCACAGGTACCGACGGTCGGCCCCTGTGACATAGTGAGGGCAAAGGCGATCTGCTGCCAGTGTTCAAAATGGCTTGGTTTGGTACAGCCCAAACATTTTTGATTAGATTTTTAGGGTTTTTTTTTTCATCTGGATTTTGTTAGTTTATTTTTTTTTTTTGTTTAGTTTATTTGCCAAACTGAAAAAAATAAAACTAGAAAAAAACCCTGAAACAAAAAAAATGCAAACCACTAAAAAAAAAAAAGGGCCTCTGGTGGCCCTAGTTGGACCATCCCAGGTTTAAAAAATGGCCCAGGCCCAGTGCCAAGGCCCCATCTGAGCAGTGATTTCTAGGCCTGGGCTTCCTGACATCTCCTTCATGTCCTAATGCTTGAAAAATGACATCTGCTTGGAGGATGGCACTGGAGTGATGTCATTTCAACACCTTCCATTGGTGCAGCTTGCACCATTTTGATATACAGGCCTGGTCCTGCTGCTTATTTTTTTTTTTTAATGTAAGGAATATGAAAATATCTGAACATTTATGGGTATTTTCATAGCAGGCTATTTTCATTTTTTTTCCATTCAGAACAAATAAAAAATGCTTCATTTGTTTCATTTTTTGTATTCATTTGAAATTATTGTATATCTCTACAGCTGGGTTCTCTCAATAATTTGCTAGGAGTAAGGACTTCATGTACTGGAAATTCTACCAGGTTGCCCACCAAGAGTCTATCACTACACCTCTGGCTTTTTTTATTTAGCGGGTCCTTCTTATCTGATGATATCACCCATCTGTGAAGACTTATATTCTGCTGTCCTTGGAGAACACTTGCTATAGGTAAGTAACTTTCATTCCTTCATGATGGTTGCTGCCATGTAGTGTCCAAGAACTGGAATCATTTGGCAGTTTTTTCTCCCAAGATGTGGCTAGCACACCCAGGAGTGCTTCAGGGAATTCTATTTAGATAGCAGAAGCTGATAGTGTCCCATTTTTCACAGACTTTGGCAATCATGGGTCACTACATGGACCATGCTGGAAAATAATAAAAAACTGAAGCAAGGCCAACCACTATTACAAAGGGAAGTGGAGTCTTGGGCCCAAGATGGCAGCGTGAATGGCCACAAGGAAACATGCTCTGTCCGTATTCATTTCCTGACAGAAGATGCCTCCCAAAAGAAAAGGTAAAATACAGGGTTTTCCTCCGGAACCCGCCTTACCTGAAGGGCAGAAGCGAATAACTTCTTTTGCGACCCCAATGGTGGTAAAAACAGGTGATTTTGTCCCTGCTTCAGTGTCTGGAGAGGGAGCTCCGGCACTGTATGGGGAAACCTTGCTCAGTCCCCCGGATTATCGACCTCCACCGCCTCCTATGCTGCGGGTGAACGTGCAAGATGTAGCGCAGAAAGATGACATCACCCCCTCGGTGGGAGGGGGAAGCCGAGATGGAGGAATGGAGCTGCAATGTCGATACTCCTCAAGTATGCTGGGAACAGCATCGACAAGGGCCATAGAGGAGCTCGAACCATCGTTGTCTCCGGTAGACCCCACTGAGAAAGAAAGAAGGATCTTGGTGGCACAAGCAGTGGACTCTCCAGGGTTGCTGAAAGCCCGAGAAGGGGGTGAGTTTTTTTAACTGACCCTGAAGCCGGCTGTAGTAAGCTTGGATATTTTGTGGGACCTGGTAGCTAGCCTTGGATGGCTAGTTAAGGATTGTGAAAACAAATATGCAAAAATGGAATCTGAGGTACAAACCCTTAACTGTAATTTGGGCGACCAGATTAAAGACCTTGATAACAGAGTTGAAGAGGTGGAACAAAAAACTGCACAAGTTCAATCTGTGAATTGTAAATTAATAAAAGATTATGGGATTCAGTCCCAAAGACTGGAATCCTTGGAAAATCATATTAGACATCTTAATTTAAGATTCCTAAATTTCCCGCATGCTGTGGGAGAAGACACCCAAAGCATATTAAGAAAGTTTTTTGTGGAAAATCTAAAATTTGAAGAATCTAAACTTCCTTTGGTTAACAAGGCGTAGTTCTTAACAAAAGCCAGAAGAAATATTGAAGATAATCGGATGGAAGCTCTTGACAATCTGACACAATTTTTAGAAAGTTCCACAGTGGAGATCTTAGACCGAGGAGCGTTGCTTGCATCATTTGTGACAGAGAGAGACATCAGTAGGGATGTGCATTCATTTGCAACTCATTGGCAATCCGCAACGTATACGTCCCTATTCATTGTATTTATGTGTTCGCGAAATGCATCGCGATCCCCCATGAATACAACATATCATAATTGTTTCATTCTTTTGGCTCGCAGTGATTTCTTAGCGGCCGTTTGAAATAGGAGATAGCAAAAACCAGCCCTTTCCTGTGAGTCATAAGTGACCTCACAGCTCTGTCACAGAGTGGGTCAGACAGGTTGGCAAGGAGACCAGAATGCAACCTATCAGAGCTAAGCATTTTTCTAATGCAGCCAATCGCCGCTCTCACTCAGTGCTCTGTGACACTATTCCTGATGACGCAGCACTATTTATATGTTAAGCACATGACGTGCCACACACTTTCTTGGCGGAGTTGGTTTGGGGAGGTGACTGAACTCAGAGCTAGTCTGAGTGTCTCAAATCTGTATTCAATTGCTAGCTACTTTGATAGAATTTTCCATTGAAAAAGATATTTGTTCGATTTTGCTGCAGTGCTGCCGCCAGCTAGCCATACATTTTTTGACAGCACTTTTTTTTATTGATCTGAGACGGTCTTTCTGTCTGTGCCACTGAGAGAAGCTGCTAGCAATGGCATTTTTCTGCTTATTTTACCCCCTGGGGTAGGTTGCAAGCAGGATTTGGGTGTTGTGGGTGGGAGATATATTCAACTAGCAACTGTACCCGTTCTACGCCTGGACGGCGAGCCTTTTTATTGGCAAATATGCTCTTGCATGGAAGCGTTAGCTGAAAAGGAAAAACTAAATTGTTTTCACCCAGCGCAAGGGACGTGGAGGCGCATTTGCTAAAGCCAGGGCTGGCAAAGTTTATTTACCAAGCTGTCTCTCGCACTCCCCCACACCTTCTCTCCTCTCTCACACACACATTCTCTCTCATCGGCATCCCCCTCCCCTCATATAGGCTCCCTCTCTCTGAAACTCACACTCAAGCAAACCCCCACCCTCCCTCTCTTACCTCCTATGCTCTCTCTCACACCCTCCCCCCCCCCCTCTTACCAACCATGATCTCTGTCACCCCCCTCTCTCACACACACATTCTCTGTCACCGGCACCCCCCCCCCCCCCCATGCTCTCTCTCTTGAATAAGAATTAGGAATTGTGATATATGAATAAAGAGCTTTAACTTAATGTCTTTATTATAGGGTTGTCTTGAAGTTAAGGTGGTGAATAGAAGCTGTTTTTGAGAATACTGGAGGAAGTGAGCTGTGGACTGGAAAAGGGAATTGTGATATTTCTGAGATTTATTGTCTTTTAATTGTTTTTTAATTATGTTTTTGTACTGAGGTTTTCGGGGAGAAAGGAGATGCTGATTTATTGTCTGGTTTGGGTATAAGTCGTCCCCTGAAGAAGCTGAGGCAAAACAAGGATCCTTGTAAGGGCCCTTTGGAAGGATCCTGTGTGGACACAGACATATTGAGAAGACCCTGGCTGACATAGTGGAAGAACCTAGTGTGTGAAATTGATAATAGGGTATTTGGGAAAGAATCAATGTGGGATTAGTTATATTTATGCTGATATGAATTGAAATGATAGGGGTTAAATGTTAATGAGGTAGAGTGTGACCTTTGGGTTCGCTCATAAAATTGGTACATTACAATTTTATAATGGGTGGGGGTGTGTATGAGGAATGAATGTGTATGTGTTTATATGGGTGTTTTAATATATTGCTTCTGAATAGATGTAATCCGTCCATATTTTCTGGTATATTTATTTTATAGAAATGTTTTTGATTGAAAAAATACTATTCAGGTTTCTGTAATTTGCACATGTATTTATTGATATTGTACTACTGAATAAATCTGTATTTTTGATATTGTATTTTTGAATAAAAAAGATAAAGTATGATGTATCATGATGTAAGTTTATGCTACTGAAATGTATTTTATTCTTTATTGAATATATTTGGGTAAAAAGTGTTTAGATTCCCTATATATACGTTCAGTTGGCAAAGGATTAGGGAATCTGTGCTCTCTCCATATCTGAATACCTGAAAAGGAGCAGAGTTACCCCACACCCTCAGCCCCTTCTAGCAGTCATGTGGTAGGCCAGCAGCCCCCTGCCATGTGGCAGAAGCGACAACCCACCATGGAGGAAATGGGGTGGAGTGCAGTAATGCTATCCTGGGTAGGGATGTGAATCGTTTTCCATATCGTCTTAACGATAGAAATCGTGTGGCAGGGCAAGAAAATCGTGTTAGGCACGATTTTTTAGTTAAAAAATCGTTAAAAATCGTTTTTTCCGATTAGTGTGCACTAACTCGAGTTAGTGCGCACTAACGGAGAGTTAGTGCGCACTAACTGAAAATGATACAATTTGACACTTTTCAGGTCAGTTAAGGTCAGTTTAGGAATGAATATGTATTCCTATTGGCTGCCCTCTTATTTATTCATGTTACCAAGCTTCCCACTGACAGTATATGGGGGATGGGAAATGGAAACAGTTGGTAGCTTGACAAAACAAGTAATGTGATCAGTCAATGTGACTAGAACTTGTGCCCTAACCCTGATACCAGGGGTATTGTGATCTTCCTGCACACAGTGCCCTATTCCTGATACCGGGGGTGTTGGGATCTTCTTGCACACATCCCAGTATCAGGGATAGGGCACTGCATGCAGGAAGATCACAACACTCCTAGTATCAGGAATAGGGCACTGTGTGCAGGAAGATCACAACACCCCTGGTATTAGGGATAGGGCACTGCGTGCAGGAAGATCACAACACTCCTGGTATTAATAGGGATAGGGCACTGCATGCAGGAAGATCACAACACCCCTGGTATCAGGGATAGGGCACTGTGTGCAGGAAGATCACAATACCCCGGAGGAGTGAGGGTCAGGCAGCTCCCCCCTGTCTGTGAAGCCAGCCTCTCACTAGTAATGCAGGGAGGGAGCTGTCTCAGACTTCACCATCCTCCTCCCCCCCCTCACCCACACACCATTCACTAGCTGGGACATGGGGGAAGTCAGGAGTCAGGGTCCGGCAGCTCCCCCCTGTCTGTGAAGCCAGCCTCTCACTAGTAATGCAGGGAGGGAGCTGTCTCAGACTTCACCATCCTCCTCCCCCCCCCCTCACCCACACACCATTCACTAGCTGGGACATGGGGGAAGTCAGGAGTGAGGGTCAGGCAGCTCCCCCCTGTCTGTGAAGCCAGCCTCTCACTAGTAATGCAGGGAGGGAGCTGTCTCAGACTTCACCATCCTCCCCCCCCCCTCACCCACACACCATTCACTAGTTGGGACATGGGGGAAGTCAGGAGTGAGGGTCAGGCAGCTCCCCCCTGTCTGTGAAGCCAGCCTCTCACTAGTAATGCAGGGAGGGAGCTGTCTCAGACTTCACCATCCTCCCCCCCCCCCCTCACCCACACACCATTCACTAGCTGGGACATGGGGGAAGTCAGGAGTGAGGGTCAGGCAGCTCCCCCCTGTCTGTGAAGCCAGCCTCTCACTAGTAATGCAGGGAGGGAGTTGTCTCAGACTTCACCATCCTCCCCCCCCCCCTCACCCACACACAATTCACTAGCTGGGACATGGGGGAAGTCAGGAGTGAGGGTCAGGCAGCTCCCCCCTGTCTGTGAAGCCAGCCTCTCACTAGTAATGCAGGGAGGGAGCTGTCTCAGACTTCACCATCCTCCCCCCCCCTCACCCACACACCATTCACTAGCTGGGACATGGGGGAAGTCAGGAGTGAGGGTCAGGCAGCTCCCCCCTGTCTGTGAAGCCAGCCTCTCACTAGTAATGCAGGGAGGGAGCTGTCTCAGACTGGTATCAGGGTTAGGGCACTGTGTGCAGGAAGATCACAACACCCCTGGTGCCAGGGTTAGGGCACTGTGTGCAGGAAAATCACTTAAAATCTACACTTACCAACAATCAATTACATATATTTGAACTGTGTACAGTTCCAGCCAGGACCACCTTTCTAAAATGCACAGTGATTGGCAAATTCAACATGCACTAGCATTTCAGGTGCCTGCTAACAAAAATAATAAACAAACAAGTTCTAGTCACGTGAGTGCTGATCATTACATTACTTTTTTTGTCAAGCTTCCAACTGTTTCCATTTCACATCCCCCCAACCATTACCTCAGTGTTAGCCTTGGTAACATCAATAGATAAGAGCACAGCCAGCCAATAGGAATACATATTCATTCCTAAGTGACCTTTACTGACCTGGGAAGTGTGAACACTTTGTTTCATTTTCTGTTGGTGTTCGTTAGTTTCCAGTTCCATTTCCCATCCCCCCAACCATCACCTCAGTGGTAACCTTGGTAACATCAATAGATAAGAGGGCAGCCAGCCAATAGGAACACATATTCATTCCTAACTGACCTTCAGTGACCTGGAAAGTGTTTATTTGTATCATTTTCAGTTAGTGCGCACTAAATCGAGTTAGTGCGCACTAACTGGGAGTTAGTGCGCACTAACACCCGTTAGTGCGCACTAACACGATTTAACGATTTTTAACGATAAATCGTTAGAATTTCTATTGTATCGTGTTCTATAACGATTTAAGACGATATTAACATTATCGGACGATAATTTTAATCGTTGAAAAACGATTCACATCCCTAATCCTGGGGTAGGAAGCAGGCAGCCTCAAAAGTTGTAGCCAGGAGTATTGGGGAAATGATTGCCCTTTATGATCAGCCCTTGCAGATAGAGGAGAATGTGGGTTTCAAGCATTTGCTGAAGGTTTTAGTTCCAAATTACAAAGTCCCCTCCAGAACCACATTTAGCAGAAAGGTCATCCCCAGCCTGTACATCCAGTGTCACAGTCGCATCCAAGCGCTAGCTAAGGCAGAGGAGAGTGTGCATTTCACCTGCGATATCTGGACCGCCATGAACGCTGCACACTCTTACCTGTCTCTGACAGCACACTGTGGGACCTGGCTGAGGCAGGGGCAGCCAGCAGCTCTATTAGTGAACAAGTATCAGGGTGGAGGTAGGCTTTACTGCACACCCACCTGACAGATCAGGCCCATACCAGTGCCAATATTCTAGCATGCATCAGACAGATGCTGGCGGGCTGGCAGCTACTCCAGCGAGACAGGAATCCTCAGGCAGGGTTCTTTGTCACAGACAATGGTGCAAACATGGTAAAGGCAATAACCAACGGGCGCTTTTAGAACATCCGATGTTTTGCACACACTCTGCACCTGGTAGTGAAGTCAGCTCTGGGGTTGGAGTCCAATCACCAAGAGAATGAATACCTGCATACGTTAATACACAAGTGCAGGAACATAGCAGCGCACTTCCACAGAAGTGTGAAGGCGGGGCAGGTTCTCCGACAAAAGCAGACCGATTTGGACATGCCTCACAAGCGTCTCATTCAAGACATCGTCACCTGGTGGAATTCCACCTTTATGATGCTGCAGAGGTTAGTGGAGCTGCAGACACCCCTTCATGAACTTTCTGGTTCAATGGACATAATGTGCATAATCCCCTAGGGCAGTGGTTCTCAACCTTTTTCCCATCGTGACACACCTACAGACCACGTTCACATGTGTGACACACTGCTTATTACAATTTAAGGCGGAAATAAAAAATAAAGGTTCAGAATTATTTTTATTGCTAAGAGTGACACAAGGAAAAGATACATATTGTATCTGAACAGAAATTGCATAAACAGTAAACATCCCACACCCAAACAGCACCAATTTCCAGCACTTAACAGTAACCACCTTACCTAAGAAAAGGCAACAATGAAAATATTTCACCAGGCCTTAAGACAATACATCTCCTATTAGGAAAATGGACCAAGTCAGGCTACTATAGAGCCCTACACAGAAACTACACCCCAGCAGAGAACCTCACCTGAATCACATGTGCTGACCCTCACTTAACAAAGAATAAAGAGACCAAAACACATAACTAGAAGCATGCAGATAAAAACTGAATTGGAAACCGCAACAAGCCAGAGACTCTGTATGCAGTGCAACAAAGGAAAAAAAAGAAACATCACCCATCCTTATAAAACAAATCAAGAAATATAAAATCAGTAGCAGTAAAACCATACTAACAAAAAGAACAGATTATTTCAAAACAGCGGTTGAATGGAATATCCAATAATTAAAAACTCATATAAAAAATTTCTAGATACCAATAAAATATTTTAAAATAGCAAACACGAAGATGCAGTAATGAAAAATAATAAGGATACAAAAAATGTTTTGCTCTGCATACCTGGGAACATTTGATATCCAGGTGCCCTGAGATTGTTTTGAATTAGCAGGAGGAGGGATGGTTTGCTTGCAACTTTCTCCTCTCTCTCTCTCTCTCTCACACTGCTCTCAGTCACTCACATATACACATGCTTTTTGTCTCTCATTTATATAGGCTCTTAATTACACATTTACACACATGCTGTCTATCTTTTCAGGCTTACACACACAGGCTTTCAATCACACACATAAATGCTGTCCTTTTCTCTCACACATAGACTCTCATTCACATGCTTAAAAACATGCTCTCTCTTTCTCTCATTTAGACACAGGCTCTCAATCACATACTCACATGCTCCCTCACCTAAACCAGTTCTCAATCACACATAGACACACATGCTGTCTTTCTCTCACTTTCACACATGCTCTCAATCACATACTCACATGCTCCCCCTCACCTAAACCAGCTCTCAATCACACACAGACACACATGCTGTCTTTCTCTAATTTTCACACATGCTGTCAATCACATACTCACATGCTCCGTTACCTAAACCAGCTCTTAGTCACACACAGACACACATGCTCTCGCTCTTTCTCTCACTTTCACACATGCTCTCAATCACATACTCATGTGCTCCCTCACCTAAACCAGCTCTCAATCACACACATATTCTTTTTCACATGTACAGGCTCTCAATCATTCATATACATGCTATCTCACTCACACACACACACACACACACAGGAAATCAAACACACATGCTTGCTCATTCACTCACTCTAACCCCCTCCCCCGAACTAGCGGCAGCAGCAGCCTCCTCCACTTCTAACCCTAAAGGCAGCAGCAATCTACTTAATTTTCAGCTCTCGCAGAGCAAGGAATCCCATTGCCTCGGGGGTTGATGACATTCTTTGTTTTTCTCTGAGCCATGCTGCTCATTCTTCAGACTGCGCCTCTCTTCTATTCTTCGGGCCAATGCCAAGCGCACTAGCAAGGTCTCTTCTTCCCGTGCACGCACCCGCTGCTCACCACTTCCTCTTCCGCGCTGCGGGGGGGTGGGGGGTGGGAAGAAGAGACCCTGCCGGTGCCGCTGACTCCTGCTCTCCTGCCGCGTTCTGCCCGGGCTTTCAGCATTTTAAACCCGGGTGTAGGACCTGTCTTGCTTGGGTAGGGGGAGCAGCTGGGTCAGCAGGGGACTGGGAAGTGTGGCGACACACCTGCTTGTGCTTGGCGACACTGGTGTGTTGCGACACACCGGTTGAGAACCACTGCCTTAGGGCATCATGATTGGTTAGTCATGAGTCAGCTGGTAACAACCCTGCAGCCCTTCAAGGATGTCACAGAGGAGCTGAATTCCAGAAGTGCCACCTTGGCTGACATCATCTCTATAGTTAATTTTCTGGAGGAAAATTTGGAGGGCTTTAAACAGGAAGAGGGAATGACAGCTGAGGTGCTGCATTGTCTGGACATTTTGCAGAAGCAGGTGCAAGAGAGATTAAGGCCTTTAACAGAAGACCACACATATATGCTCACCACAGTCTGTGATCCCCGTGTGAAAAGGAAACTCGCCCTACAGTCCAATTGTCTCTCATTTGTGAAGGAACTGCTGTTAGCAAAAGTCTGCGATCAGAAGTGCCATAGGCAGAGACAGATTAGGCATGAAGCAGAGGAGGAAACAGTGGCGGGCACTTCAGAGAGTTGTGCTAGCCCAAGCAGGAGCAGCAGTCTGTCAGCGACAGCTACTACCTCCTCCTCCTCCTCCACTTCAGTACACCAAAGTCATGTTGCCCATAAAGAATCATCTGTTCTGCTACGGGCTAGAGAGAAAGCAGCTGGCATGAGTGACTCTCAGCTCACACAAGCAAAGGACACACCAGCACAACTGTCAGTGACACGTTATCTCTCAGAGCCCACAGAGGACATGCAGACAGATCCGCTGGCATATTGGGCACACAAGTCCACTGTCTGGACACACCTAGCTAAAGTGGCTCAGTGATATCTGTCATGTCTACCAACCAGTATGCCCAGTGAATGTGTATTTTCAATGACAGGGGATATCATGAGTCCTCACTGCTCGAGACTGGCACCAGAGTTGATGGAAATGCTAGTGCTTTTGAAAATAAACCTGCCTTTGCTTGGGTTTCCAAATTTTCCCTGTGAATGGCAAGATGAATAAAAGCAATTGAAAGTCTTGCAGCAGCTCCAACTGCCTCCTAAGCTCCAGATAATATCAGCACATGTACCTGACCTGAAACGCTGTGCCTGTCTGTCCATTGTCCAGGCCGTACGTCCCTACAAGGGCCTGACCTCAAACACTGTGTCTGTCTGAGTTTAGTTCTAGTATTTCTAATTTCAGTTTTATGTATTTGTGCATCACTTCTTTCCAGAATATTCTTTTCCTGTTTTGCAACATTTGGAATGTAAGAACATAAAAAGCTGACTTAAGATGTTTGGAGCTTGCATGTTTCATATACTCAATAGTTTTCATGACCTTCATAATATGGGCCATGTTCCCAAAATCTTTCTTAGGTGCCAACAGTAATATTTCTAGTACTATAAAAAACTGGTGTCCCTATGAGGGCTTGACCTCTATCCTCGAATGCTGTGCCTGTTCGTCCATGCATTACGTCCCTAAAAGGGCTTAACCTCAAATGCTGTGCCTGTCCATCCAGGCTTTATGTCCCAACAAGGGCTTGACCTCTAATGCTGTGCCTGTCCGTCTAGGCCTTATGTCACTAAAAGGGCTTGACCTCAAATGCTGTGCCTGTCTGTCCAGGATTTACATCTCTACAAGGGTTTCACCTCGAATGCTGTGCCTGTCCATCCAAGCCTTATGTCCCTAAAAGGGCTTGACCTCAAATGCTGTGCCTACCCATCCAGGCCTTATGTCCATATGAGGGCTTGACCTCAAATGCTGTGCCTGTACGTCCAGGCTTTATGTCTCTACAAGGGTTTGACTTCAAATGCTGTGCCTGTCCGTCCAGGCCTTATGTCCATAAAAGGGCTTGACCTCGAATGCTGTGCCTGTCCGTCCAGGCCTTATGACCCTAAAAGGGCTTGACCTCCAATGCTGTGCCTGGCCGTCCAGGCCTTATGTCCCTAAAAGTGCTTGACCTCCAATGCTGTGCCTGGCCGTCCAGGCCTTATGTCCCTAAAAGTGCTTGATCTCCAATGCTGTGCCTTCCCGTCCAGGCTTTACGTCTCTACAAGAGTTTGACCTTGAATGCTGTGCCTGTCGTCCAGGATTTTTGTCTCTACAAGGGCTTGACCTCTAATGCTGTGCTTGTCCATCCAGGCCTTACGTCCCTAAAAGGGCTTGACCTCGAATGCTGTGCCTGTCCGTCTAGGCCTTACGCCCCTACAAGAGCTTGACCTTTAATGCTGTGCCTGTCCGTCCAGGATTTATGTCCCTACAAGGGCTTGATCTCTAACGCTGTGCCTTTCTGTCCACATTTGGAATGTAAGAACATAAAAAGCTGACTTAAGATGTTTGGAGTTTGCATAGTTCATATGCTCGATAGTTTTCCTGACCTTCATAATATGGGCCATGTTCCCGAAATCTTTCTTAGGTGCCAACAGTAATATTTCTAGTACTATAGAAAACTGGTGTCTCTATGAGGGCTTGACCTCTATCCTCGAATGCTGTGCCTGTTCGTCCAGGCCTTACATCCCTAAAAGGGCTTAACCTCAAATGCTGTGCCTGTCCATCCAGGCTTTATGTCCCTATGAGGGCTTGACCTCTAATGCTGTGCCTGTCCGTCTAGGCCTTATGTCCCTAAAAGGGCTTGACCTCAAATGCTGTGCCTGTCTGTCCAGGCTTTACGTCTCTACAAGGGTTTGACCTCGAATGCTGTGCCTGTCCATCCAGGCCTTATGTCCCTAAAAGGACTTGACCTCGAATGCTGTGCTTGTCCATCAAGGCCTTATGTCCCTAAAAGGGCTTGCTCTCCAATGCTGTGCCTGCTCGTCCAGGCCTTATGTCCCTAAATGGGCTTGACCTCAAATGCATTGCCTGTCCGTCCAGGCCTTATGTCCCTAAAAGGGCTTGATCTCCAATGCTGTGCCTGCCCGTCCAGGCCTTATGTCTCTAAATGGGCTTGTCCTCAGATGCATTGCCTGTCCATCCAGGCTTTACGTCTCTGCAAGGGTTTGACCTCGAATCCTGTGCCTGTCCGTCCAGGCTTTTTGTCTCTACAAGGGCTTGACCTCTAATGCTGTGCTTGTCCATCCAGGTCTTACGGCTCTAAAAGGGCTTGACCTTTAATGCTGTGCCTGTCCATCCAGGCCTTATGTCCCTAAAAGGGCTTGCTCTCCAAGGCTGTGCCTGCCCGTCCAGACCTTATGTCCCTAAATGGGCTTGACCTCAAATGCATTGCCTGTCTGTCCAGGCTTTACGTCTCTACAAGGGTTTGACTTCGAATCCTGTGCCTGTCTGTCCAGGCTTTTCGTCTCTATAAGGGCTTGACCTCTAATGCTGTGCTTGTCCATCCAGGCCTTACATCCCTAAAAAGGCTTAACCTCAAATGCTGTGCCTGTCCATCCAGGCTTTATGTCCCTACGAGGGCTTGACCTCTAATGCTGTGCCTGACCGTCTAGGCCTTATGTCCCTAAAAGGGCTTGACCTCAAATGCTGTGCCTGTCTGTCCAGACTTTACGTCTCTACAAGGGTTTGACCTCGAATGCTGTGCCTGTCCATCCAGGCCTTATGTCCCTAAAAGGGCTTGATCTCCAATGCTGTGCCTGTCCATCCAGGCCTTATGTCCCTAAATGGGCTTGACCTCAAATGCTGTGCCTGTCCATCCAGGCTTTACGTCTCTACAAGGGTTTGACCTCGAATGCTGTGCCTGTCTGTCCAGGCTTTACGTCTCTACAAGGGTTTGACCTCGAATGCTGTGCCTGTCCATCCAGGCCTTATGTCCCTAAAAGGACTTGACCTCGAATGCTGTGCTTGTCCATCCAGGCCTTATGTCCCTAAAAGGGCTTGCTCTCCAATGCTGTGCCTGCCCGTCCAGGTCTTATGTCCCTAAATGGGCTTGACCTCAAATGCATTGCCTGTCCGTCCAGGCCTTATGTCCCTAAAAGGGCTTGATCTCCAATGCTGTGCCTGCCCGTCCAGGCCTTATGTCTCTAAATGGGCTTGTCCTCAGATGCATTGCCTGTCCATCCAGGCTTTACGTCTCTGCAAGGGTTTGACCTCGAATCCTGTGCCTGTCCGTCCAGGCTTTTTGTCTCTACAAGGGCTTGACCTCTAATGCTGTGCTTGTCCATCCAGGCCTTACGGCTCTAAAAGGGCTTGACCTCGAATGCTGTGCCTGTCCATCCAGGCCTTATGTCCCTAAAAGGGCTTGCTCTCCAATGCTGTGCCTGCCCGTCCAGACCTTATGTCCCTAAATGGGCTTGACCTCAAATGCATTGCCTGTCTGTCCAGGCTTTACGTCTCTACAAGGGTTTGACTTTGAATCCTGTGCCTGTCTGTCCAGGCTTTTCGTCTCTATAAGGGCTTGACCTCTAATGCTGTGCTTGTCCATCCAGGCCTTACATCCCTAAAAAGGCTTAACCTCAAATGCTGTGCCTGTCCATCCAGGCTTTATGTCCCTACGAGGGCTTGACCTCTAATGCTGTGCCTGACCGTCTAGGCCTTATGTCCCTAAAAGGGCTTGACCTCAAATGCTGTGCCTGTCTGTCCAGACTTTACGTCTCTACAAGGGTTTGACCTCGAATGCTGTGCCTGTCCATCCAGGCCTTATGTCCCTAAAAGGGCTTGATCTCCAATGCTGTGCCTGTCCATCCAGGCCTTATGTCCCTAAATGGGCTTGACCTCAAATGCTGTGCCTGTCCATCCAGGCTTTACGTGTCTACAAGGGTTTGACATCGAATGCTGTGCCTTTCCGTCCAGGCTTTTCGTCTCTACAAGGGCTTGACCTCTATTTATTTATTTATTTATTTATTTTTCTATACCAACATTCGATCTGGCATATCACATCGGTTTACATATAACAATATGTCTAAGGCGAGCCTTGTAGTGACATAGTACATTTTAACAGCTTAACTGAGTAACTGGCTACATACAAATAACGGGTTTACACAAATTATTATTATAACATGCTTGATAGCATAACTTAATACAGCATATATAAAAGGTTTAATAAATTAACTATGTACAGAGGAAGGGTGGGGCATGATATGAGATGGGAGGGGGGACTGTGGCAGGATTATTTGCTGTGCCTGTCTCTAATGCTGTGCCCGTCATTCCAGGCCTTGCGTCCCTACAAGGGCTTGACCTCTAATGCTGTGCCTGTCCGTCCAGGCTTTATGTCCCTACAAGGGCTTGACCTCTAACGCTGTGCCTGTCCGTCCACATTTGGAATGTAAGAGCATAAAAAGCTGACTTAAGATGTTTGGAGTTTGCATAATTCATATGCTCAATAGTTTTCCTGACCGTCATAATATGGGCCATGTTCCCAAAATCTTTCTTAGGTGCCAACAGAAATGTTTCTAGTACTATAGAAAACCAGTGGTATTTGCACTGGTGATAGTAGCACTGTGTAAACTACAAAGTCAACATAGGTTGATATTTTAGATTTGGGCGGGAGATGATGTCAGTGCTTCTTTTAGTCCTAACGGCTGAACGCTCGCTGCAAAGGGAACCCTCAGTCTCTGGCAATTCAAAATACTAATCCTTCACAGCATGGATCCTTAACACAAACATGCTTTGAAGGCTCATGCTCCACTCTAGGGGCCAACCCATTCCGGGGAGCCCTTTCCTGCTCAAAGGAAAGGGAACTCTCCCTGGGGTAGCCAGCCAGCCTATCTCTTAGTACCTGTTGACCCATGTTGAACCGCTGTTCACATGGCACCCTCCTCTGCCTTGGCCTTGAAAATTCTCATTTGTATATCTGCTAACTCCACCAGATTTTAAAAGACCAGCAAGAGCTCACTAGACGCCAATGGAAACACCCCAATCTAGGGGTGAACCTATTCTAGGGAGCCCTTTCCTGCGTAAAGGAAAGGGAACACTCCCCGGGGCCAGCCTTTCTTGCCCCTATCAAAACCACAGGGACCTGACTACCTCAGCTCTGCCAGCCTGTCTTGCCCTTATCAAAACCACAGGGACAAGACTACCTCCACTCTGCCAGCCTGTCTTGCCCCTATCAGCTTTCTGCCATGCTGCCTTGCTGCCATACACCAAATATCACACTCAACTCCTTGTGGTGTTCTTGCTACTATCATGGTTCCTCAGTATGTTGGTGCTAGTCTTTCTGCTTGCTATGTTCCCCCTTCATTGTGCTGCAGGATGTTGATGCCACTTGTCTTGCCACTTTGCCTGTTGTGCTGCCTTCGAGGGTTCATGCACCTGTTATTGGTGCTCTCTTTTGAAGCTGTGATGTGTTTTTGACACACTCGCTGCTGCTTTGCGCCTCTGTTAAAGCACTCTTGCCCCTCCTGGTACCCCTTTGCCCCTTTAAAGTGCCTTAGGCTATTCATGCCACTTTGGTGCCACTTTGCCACAGTCTAAGTACCTTGGAGCTGTTTTGTTGTTCTGATGATTGCGCCCCAGAAGTTTCATCAGAATTGATAAGAAAATTCCAATTCTGCAGCCTAAAATAGGCTGCAAATACTTCCCCCATTGACTTTATTGGGAAATCGGAAAACAAATAAAACTAATCAACGAATAAAACTAATCAACAAATTGGTTTTCCCCCTATGAAACGAATGTAATGGATTTGTGTCCCAGCGAAACGAATACCAAATCGAAACACATTTTTTCCTTCTGCACATTCCTAGTGATGTTATAAGAAAATATTTCCGAAATATTACTTTGCCTTTTTATGGGCAAGTTGTTAAAATATTTCCGGACTTTGCTAGGTTCACCCAAATAAGGAAAAAGGAATTTTTAAATATGAGCGCACAGGTGTTATCCTTAGGTTATACTCTCATATTGAAATACCCATGTAGGTGTACAATATGAGGAAAAGATGAAAGTTTTGTTTTCACTATGATAGAACAGCTGAAATCCTTTTTGAATGCCAGGAATTTAAACATCAATCCTGTTTAACAGGATCTCTAAAGATAATCAAGTATTGAATGCCACTATATCCGTTAAGTCAGTTTTTCTTCTTTGATTCTCTGGGCTAAATTTCTTTATTTCTTATTTTTATACATCACAGAAAAGTATTGTAATGGGAATTTCTTATTGGAGATGTATAATGTGAAGTTTGATTTCTTACACATCGTTTCTTTTCCTGTAAAGTAAGATATATGATTACTTTATGAAAATTAACAGAATATGAATTATACAAAGGGAAGTGGAAGTTTGGATTGAAAATATTTAGATAACAAGCCCTGCTGAATCAAATTCTAAATGGGTGTCATATTATATAATCTGCCACCTTGCACTATAAATATCAGCGCTATGATATATGATCATAATCATATACTCAATAAATAATGCTCACTTTTATTTTTAATAGAAAATGCTTTTTGCACTTCTTTCACATATTTATAATAAAAAACACTATAATGAAAAATAATAGATACTTCCCTAATCCCATAGAAAGTCTATCAGCTCTATTCTTCAGTTGTAGTAAGGAAATAACCCGACAATGTCCATGTTTTGGCAATTTGTGCCTATCTTGTGGATTTAAAAATAGAAGCAAATAAAAGATAAGCTTTTAATAAGTATACTCCTATGCAGATAGTGGCTAAGCCCAACCCTTCTTAGCTTCTGAGATCTGAAAGGCTCAAGCTTACCCTGGATAAGTGGTGGGGGACAAACCAGGTTCCATATACTATTAAATAGTCTACACAAGCGTGAGCTAGGCAGGGAGTCTGCAAGAAAACTATACCAAAAGAAGGACTTTTCAATGAAACCTGTTGAATGAGGTGAGTTCAATTTATGCATTGCTCCTTTATCTTGCTGCTCTCTAAATGCGTGTTTCTATGGGCGAGGCAAGAAGAGGCAATTTATAATAGTGTACTGTTGCTGAAAACAGAGATTGTTCATCTTAGTCCTTGATATTTCTGGCACCCTAGCAGATCTTTGATATTAGTGAGGGCACTGGGTTGGGGGGGGGGGGGGGGGGGGGGGGGGGAGGGAGTGTATAGGGGAACGAGGACTGAATTACATTCAATTCCTGAATAGTCTTTCTCTGTTGCTGCAGACAGTTAATTGCATTTTAATAGCTGAGGGTGAAGTGTTCTCCGCTCTCCAAGAGAGGTGCAGATGGCACTGTTTCCAAAGAGACAGGACTCTCTTTTGATCTCAGCGTGGTAGAGGGGAGGAGTGGAGGTTACTCTGCCTTCCAAGCACTTTTTTTTAATAAAAGCAACAGCTCAAGCAGGTATAGATATAATATGCCGCTTTTCATCTGCTATTTTGCCCTTTTGTTCTCTTTGCAGGCTTCTTTCTTGTAGCATCGACATTTCACAGAAATGATGTGAGGGAAGTGGAGTGCTAAAAGAACCGTGCCAGTGAACTACTGGATTGGTTACAGGGCTGTTTTTTTTTTTTTTTTTTTAATAACCTGATGAAAAATTCTAATTGAAATACAAATAAATCTCAGAAAAACTGACACTTCTCATTATTTTTGAAGGCTTCCCTGAGTAGTTTGACAAGTTGAGAATAGGGTATCGTTGTGTTTGCTTTGTTAAGTTGTGTACTCAACAATGCTTGTGGCTGGCTGGATGAAGGGGACCTACATGCTTTTCCCCTCCCTCTCTCCCTTCTCCGTCTCCTTGATTGTTAGTCTGAGGTCATATTGAGAAGGTTTGTTAACACTGATGTAGGGGGCCCAGCACAGAGAGGGTACATTATGACTTTTACCTCAATAACCTCCATCACATTGCCTCTTTGTGTTGTCAGTAAGTTGATGAGTTGTGTGTCTATGTGAGAGAGGTGGGGGTTCACACCTTTACAAGATAGACCTCCCCTTGAAAGCTATAATTCTATTTGTACTCCATGTACTCAGCAGCCTTTTTGGTCACATTTGCGTCTTGCAAAAAAAAAAAAAAAATAGCAGCTGGTAGAAATACATTTTGAAGTGTGAGACTCTATTATATCTCATCCATTGCACCTTTTCAATGAATTAGCTGGTATGGATAGATGACTGGATCATAAACACATCTACAGGATGATAGACATATGTGTGCATATAGATATATTGAGAGTAATTTTCAAAGACATTTCTGTGGATAAAATAGTGCTTTACCTGCAGATATGGGCTTTTGTAAAATTGCCCGCCCAATATATAGATAAACGTACACATGTGTGGCCTGTATGTGTGCACTACATAAGTCTCCTTGCACTGAGCAGAGGTGCTCCCAGCGAGCAGGGCTGGGGAGGGGGATTTCACTTGTGCGCGTATTTTTAGATTTTCAAAAGCATTCATGTATTTATTCCTCCCCCCACCCAAAAAAAAAAGAAATACGTGCACACATTAGCAGGTATAAATGTGTCCGGGTGCCTTTGGTGGGATTGGTTTCAAAGAGAAAGTACACAAGTTACTTCCCCTTGAAAATTGGTATAAAGTCTGCAGGTAATCGAATTTAAATTTATGTGGGCAGTTACAAATTACCCCATAGAGGTTCATTTTAAAAGCCATTTCCATGGGTAATGGGCTTTCTGAAAATTGCCCGCACTACACGGAGGTGTAGATACATGCGTAAGGCTAGTTTTACTGCAGTAAGGGTGAAATATTCCTGGGGGTCAAGGTTGGGGCCAAACAGTTGGATAAGGTGATGGCAAAAGCCAGAAAGATCCTTGGTTGCATAGGGAGAGGAGCGATCAGCAGAAAAAAAGGAAGGGATATTGCCCTTTTATAAGTCTCTGGTGAGACCTCACCTGGAATACTGTATACAGTTCTGGAGACCACATTTTCAAAAGGATTAAACTGTTGTGGACCCTTGGGCTGGGGTGAGATTAGCTCTAAAGAGAGGAGCCCCATAGGTTCTCACCGCCAGCAGGTGGCCCCAGGCATCCTTTAGATTTTGAAAAGCCTCAGTAGCCTCTGGCAGCCAATCCTTTATATTGGTGCCCTTGCAAATAAGGGCAGTAAGGAGGCTGCCAAGGAGGAGTACCTAGGGATAAACTGGTGATAATAATTAGCAAACCCTAGAAAGCTTGGCAAAACTCTGAGTCCCACTGGGTGAGGCTACTCCAGTATGGTTTTTACCTTGGATGGATACATCTGAAATCCATCTTGGGACACTATAAACCCGAGGAAGGGGAGTTCCTCTTGCTCAAAGAGACACTTCTCCAGTTTGCTGTAGAGGTTATTTTCCTGGAAGGACTGAAGAATGATCTGAACATCTCTATGATGGGAGCTCAAGGTCTGGGAAAACATCAGTATATCATCCAGATATATGACCATGCAGGTGTACAGCAGGTCCTGGAAGATCTCGCTGACCATTTTCTGAAAGACTGCAGGGGCATTGCAAAGATCAAAGGGCATAAGCGGATACTCATAGTGCCCACTGCGGGTTTTAAAGAAATCTTCCATTTGTCCCCAGCTTTGATGCGAACAAGATTGTACACATACTGGAGGTCCAGATTCATAAATATCTTGGCACCTTGTAGGTGATCAAAGAGCTTGGTTATTAAAACCAAGGGGTATCTGTCCTTCTTAGTAATAGCATTCAGACCGCAGTAATCTATGCACGGTCTGAGAGAAAGAAACCAGCTCCAGCTGGGGAAGAGGATAGTTGTATGAATCCATGGGCTAGATTTTCTTGATTGTATGCTGACATGGCCAGTGTCTTAGGCAGAGATAGAGGATAGACCTAGCCCCGTGGGGGCATAGCTGTAGGAATGAGCTCAATGCTGCAATTATATGGGTGATAAGGCAGCAGGATCTTGGCGCTCTTCTTAGAGAAGACAATTTTATACTTCACATATTGAGGTGGAAGTCTCGGAAGTGCAGAAGCCACAGCCACTGGACAAGACAGTCACACGGATACCAAGGAGTCTGTACATCCATGCCCCCAGCATATGAAGCTCTAAGGTGGACCAATCAAACTGAGGTTGATGTTGTTGGAGTCACGGCAGGCTTAGTATGATGAGATTAATGGCGCTGGGAATAAAATGGAAGCTGAATTTCTCCATGTGCAAGAGACCGGCATGTAAGGCTAGAGGGTAATCTGTCTAAGAAGTGGATCCCTATATACTGAAGATATTATAAGCAGAGGGGATGTCTAGATAATGAGTATTTGCAGCTGACAGACCAGGTCCTGCAGAATGAAGCTCCCCCCAGAGCCAGAGTCTATGCCAGTGTAACTGGCAAGAGGAGCTGGGGAGCATGGACAGTGAGTCCTAGGGTCATCTCCATGAACAACCCTGGGCGTTTAAGTTTCTCAACCTCTCAGGACAGTGAGCCAGGAGATGGCTCTGAGCTGCAGAGTAGAGACAGAGGCCCTGTTGCCTGAGACGGAGCCTCTCTTCTGGGGCTAGGCAGCAGCAGCCCAATTGCATCAGTTCCTCCAGAGGAGGAGGAGAGGCCGAGGGTGTGGTGGTAGCATGCAAGGGCAGCCATTGAAAGTGAAGTGCCAAGGTGGTGTTTCTGTATGCTGGATGGGTCTCCTGGGCCCATTCCTGTAAGTGTCAGTCTATCTTTCCAGGTAGGACAATGAGGGCCTCCAGTGAGGTGGGAAGCTCCCAGGTGGCAAGTTCATCCTTAATCCTCCCCGAGAGGCCTTCCAGGAGGATGGCAACTAGGCTGTCTCCCACCAATTTTGTTCAGAGGTGTTAGGATTTGTAGGTATGTGGGCCCTGGGCCAGGTGAGAGATGGTACTGCCCACAGGGAGGAGGCCTGTGAGCCTCACCATCCGGAGGCGAGGTTTCAGCAGACGTCAGACACAGCTGTGGAATAGAGTCTTTATTAGAGAAATAGAAAGGCACTGCCCATGAAGCGGGGAGTGCAGGAGAAAGTCACAGAGTCTGTGCGGTGGGGTATACCCAAGGGGAATACCTCTGTAGTGAAGATATGGCAAAGGTCCGCAGAGTGGGATATACCGATGAGGCTCCTCAATAGAGATGATACGGTAGTGACCTGTGGAGCAGGGCACACCGATGACGGTTCCTCACTAAGAGATGATATGGTAGTGGTCTGCAGCGCGGGGTACACCGATGAGGTTTCCACACTAGAACTGGTACGGTAGTGATTCCGTAGAGCAGAGGTACTCACAGTTGTGAAGGTTCCAGGAGAAGCCCCGGGAAACGGGGCAAGCAGCAGTCCAAGGAGAAAGACCCTTCGAGGAGCGGATAGTCAGAGACGAGGAAGGGCCCCTGAGGAGCAGTTACCCAGAGCGTCTCACGCCAAAGGAGCAGGACTGGAACGGAAAGTTTGTAGTGAGCAAAGCGGATTCAGCAATGAGGGAACTCATTGCCATGTCGTAGGCAGGCAGGGTCAGCCAGCTTAAATGTCCTGGAAGGATGACGTCATCCGGAGGGGACGCCCCCGAGGTTCCCGCCATGACGTGCTTAAGACTGACCCATGCGCGTGTGCGCCTATGGGATTCCAAGGGCAAGATGGCGGTCGGCAGCATCCGCGGTGTCCAGGGAGGCCCAGGAACAGTGGGCAGGCCGGCGATAGCTGGCGGAGGCCGCAAGTCTTCCCAACAGAGTCAAAGCTGCAAAGAGGGAGGTGAGCAACAGAGGTCGTAGCCATCTGCAACTGACAGGTGTAACAGGAGGCCAGGATTCTGAACTCCATGGCGTACTCACCTAAAATTCGGGAGCCTTGGTGAAGATGGAGTAGATTGGAGGCCATCAAGGCTGCTCGACCTGGCTCCTTGAAGACAGAGCAGAATTGTTCCATGAACTGCTGGAGGTTGAGTAGGAAGGGATCCTCTTGTTTCCAAAGGGAGGAGGTCCAGGCCAGCATTGCTCCATCTAGAAGAAAGAGGATATAGGTTGTCTTGGTTTGGCTGTTGGGAAAAGAGGATCCTGCAGCTGAAAATGCATTCTGGTTGAGAAATACCCAACACTGCTTGGGATCCCCTGCATACTGGGGTGGTGCTGGCAGCTGAAGATCAGGCCAACTGGGCACTGGAGGAGATGGCAGCACTGGTACAGGTGGAAGCAGTGCAGCAGATTAAGTCAGGGCATCCTAGCAGGTAGTGAGGTGGTCCATAGCTGCAGCAAGGAGCTCCAATGCACCCTGTTGATCCTGCAGCCTGTGAGCTATACCAGCAATACCTTGGAGCAAGGTCAAGTCTGCCGAGTCCAAGGCCTCAGAAAACTGTTGTATCTGTGGACCCTTGAGCTGGGGTAGATTGGCTCTACCTGCAGAGAAGAACCCTACAGATTCTCACCACCATCCCAGGCAAACCCAGGCAAAGCAGAGTCTGGCCAGAAGCTTCACCTTTACCAGCCCACATTCCCCTCAGGTTGAGCCTTTGGGTGCCTGGGCCAGCAGGACTTATGTGAAGGTCTCTGCTGAAGACTAAGGATGTGATCGAAGGGCAGGCTATGGTCAGAGGCAGGTGTTCATCAGGCATATCGGAAGTCCAAGCAAGGGTTGAGGCAGGCAAAGTCTAGGTATATAGAGAATCCAGGTAAATGTCAAAATCAGGTATCCATCTGAGGGAGAGAAAGAGGGAAGGATAGGGAGGAGGAAGGCTGGGCAGACAAGGCAGGAGCAGACTGGGCAAATGAAGGCAGGAACAGGCTGGGCATACAAAGGCAGGAACAGGCTGGGCATACAAAGGCAGGAACAAGCAACACGCACTACTGGACATGTTGCTGAGGCAACATATGGCACAAACATTATAGAAAGGTCCCCTGACACGGACTGTGTTTCGCCATGTGGCTGCATCAGGAGGGACACCTCAAACTAAAAAGAGAACAAAAGGCATATTCAAATTTACAGAAAATGTTCTCAGCAATGCCACCAGCATACAGAAAAACATGGACATGAGTAACATCATTAACATGAATAGTTTGAATGAACATACCAAATGTCAGCAGGACAATACTGAGTAGATCAGTGACTACAGGTTAAATAAACAGATTGAAAAGCATGCCAGAAAGAGGGTCACATGTTAGTAAAGGACCAATAAGAGGCAAAGTTGGAAACAGCCAATCAGGGGGCTACAGAAAGGAACAGCCAATCAACAATAAGCCATTCAAAGCCAAAAAGGTTCAGAGTAAAGAGACTGTCAGAAAAAGATACACTATTTCCTCCTAACGCAGCCACATGGCAAAACACGGTCCATCTTGGAGGACCTTTCCATAATGTTTGTGCTATAAGTTGTATGGGGCTGATTAAAACTGACTGAAATTATTACGAGCTATTCCTTTCAATTATTTTTTGTTTTGACAGTCAAAGGCTCCAGTGATACATCCCTTTCTTTGCTTGCTTTGACTACTAGTATACCGCTTCGTTCTCCACTATTTGACTTACATGTTAGAAACCCAAACATACATGTGTAAGTAGGTATTCATGAGCAAAACTGTGTGTGTAAAAAAGGGATGGTCCAGGGCGTTCCCGGATGGGACTAACATTTACACGTATAAATTACTGTTTTAGAACCTACCAGAATGAAACTTGTAATTATCTGATGTAAGTGAGAATTAAACTCCCTTACTGCCAAATACGGACTGGGTGAGGGGTGTTGGAAAACTAAATTAAGTTGCAAAATCAAGAGGGTTTCAATGAACTGCAGATGGACTGGGCGAACTGGTAGATTAATTGGTTGAACATGTTACAAAATCTCCCAATTTTCACCTGTAAAACCCAGCTTCGGGGGCATGGGAGAAATACATGTAAATTATGCAGGTAGAATTTCCACTTATATATTTTTAAAGTTAGATGCAAAAATACGTAAGTATAGTAGTTGCACTTTACTTATCTGGATAACAATCCAATTTATCTGGCTAAATCTTGAAAGCACCACTTATCCAGACAAGTTCTGACTTTTCAGGATAAGTGGCAGCAATGGTGGTACTTAGTCGGATATGTCCTCTAACACTATTTATCTGGCTATCTGACTTAGCCAGATAAGTAAAAACAACCCTGATACTTAGCCAGATAACTAAGGCCTGGATTCATCATTTTTCGCAGAATGATGAATCCTGCGAAAACGGGGGGGCCTGCGAAAGCCCGCAGCCTTCGCACCACAGCGGTGCGATTTCGGCAGCCATGGTGTGCTGGCTGCCGGCTTTCGCACTGAATAGTGGCACCATGAAAGGTGGTGCTATTCGGCGCGCTACTGCCAATGATAACGAAGGCACCGCTGACTCCGTGCGATACGCCTTTGCAAACTAACCCTCTAAGATAGCTGGATAAGTAGCATTTTTTGATACTTATCCAGTTATATTGAAAATATTTTCTGCGCATCTTTTAGATACTTAAGAATGTTGTAGGGTAGATTTAGGCATATTTGATATCGTGCACATGCATTTGCACGCTCGATATAAAATACATGAGCATGAGCGTGCGCAGCAGTATAGATGATGTTTTAAAGTTATCCATTTATGATTTATGAATTTTCCAAGATTTTCACTTATTGCTCCATTAACTTAAAAAGTACTTAATGGAGATTCAAAAACTTCCTTCCACAGCTATACCACCTTTCTCCAGGGTGTATTATTTGCCTTTCCCTATTCAAGTGAGAGGCAAGTTAAAAGGAAGGAATCCATGACAGCTTGATTTCTGCAGTCTGGATCTAACTGCTGACCTGGGGTCTTGTCAGCAGATGAAAATTTCAAGAGCTACTTTCCTCATGTTATCTGTCCTAGAACCCAATGGGGGTTGGACATTGAGTTCCTTTTTTTTTTTGTAATAAAGATATTATTTTTTATGATCAAAAGGTCATGGTTTTCCTTGACCTCAATACAGTCACTAAGAGCAAGCAGACGCTTTTCTTGAGCTGCAATAGTATCCTTTTACTACCACCACTACTACTACTGCTTACCATTTCTAAAAGTCTACTAGACATACGCAGTGCAGCACAGATACACATAAGAGACAGCCAAGGCAAACACACATGAAGGATCGTGACTCACCCACTCCGTGAGTCTATTCCAGGCATATGGTGCTGAAAGGTGGAATGGGCAGCGGAGGAGACGTGCACAGATAAGAGTAACTTGCCCAATGAATGAGGTAGGGAGCTCAGATTGTTGCGGGGGAAGAAAAGCTTTCTCTCCTCCATCCCTCCAGATTATCATGGGTAACTTTTCTCTACCCCCTACCCCTACCAACTATCTCTCTCTCTCTCTGTCTCTCTCACACAGACACTATCACTCTTTCTCACCTCCCCAGCCTTGACTCTATCAGCCTCATCCCTCCTACCTGTTCAGTTGCGGCTGTAGCAGGCCTCTCCAATAAAATATATTCAGACCTTTGTATTTCCTGATCTTCTCATCTCCTGATTGTCTTCCCTTATGTTTCTTTCTTGATCCTTCTCCCGTTTCTTTCCTGTTTTCTTTATTCTTTTCTTTTGATTTATTTTCATTCCTCTATCCTTTCCTTACATAAGAACATAAGAAAATGCCATACTGGGTCAGACCAAGGGTCCATCAAGCCCAGCATCCTGTTTCCAACAGTGGCCAATCCAGGCCATAAGAACCTGGCAAGTACCCAAAAACTAAGTCTATTCCATGTAACCATTGCTAATGGCAGTGGCTATTCTCTAAGTGAACTTAATAGCAGGTAAGGGACTTCTCCTCCAAGAAATTATCCAATCCTTTTTTAAACACAGCTATACTAACTGCACTAACCACATTCTCTGGCAACAAATTCCAGAGTTTAATTGTGCGTTGAGTAAAAAAGAACTTTCTCCGATTAGTTTTAAATGTGCCCCATGCTAACTTCATGGAGTGCCCCCTAGTCTTTCTACTATCCGAAAGAGTAAATAACCGATTCACATCTACCAGTTCTAGACCTCTCATGATTTTAAACACCTCTATCATATCCCCCCTCAGTCGTCTCTTCTCCAAGCTGAAAAGTCCTAACCTCTTTAGTCTTTCCTCATAGGGGAATTGTTCCATTCCCCTTATCATTTTGGTAGCCCTTCTCTGTACCTTCTCCATCGCAATTATATCTTTCTTGAGATGCAGCGACCAGAATTGTACACAGTATTCAAGGTGCGGTCTCACCATGGAGCGATACAGAGGCATTATGACATTTTCCGTTTTATTCATCATTTCTTTTCTAATAATTCCCAACATTCTGTTTGCTTTTTGGACTGCCGCAGCACACTGCACCGACTATTTCAGTGTGTTATCCACTATATTTATTTATTTATTTATTTAAGTTTTTTATATACCAACATTCAAGACGGTGGTCCCATCATGCTGGTTCACAAGAAACAGGGGTGAAATTATAATAAACTTTACCATTTAAACAATAGTGCAGAAAAGCAGTTACATATAACAAGGAAAACAATAACTTGGAATGAGAGAGGAAATGAGGATCAGATAGTTATATACAAGTATAAATAACATTGTGAAAGGTGGTTATTAACGCTAATGCTAGTGGAGCTTGTTGCATGAAGGGAGTTAGATGGAGTTGGAGTTAGGGAAGGCCTGTGTGAACAGCCACGTTTTGAGTCTTTTCTTGAATGTTGAAATGTTGGGTTCCATTCTAAGATCGGGGGGAATGGAGTTCCATAATGTTGGACCGGCTGTGGAGAATGCCCGATCTCTAAGCGTGATGTGTCTGGTAGTCTTGGCTGGTGGTACTTGAAGTGATCCTTTGTAAGCATCTCTTGTCGGTCTTGTGGAATGGTGTAATCGGAGAGGAATATGGAGATCGATTGGGGCTAATTGATGGATGTTTTTGAAAATGGTGAGAATGGCCTTGTAGATTATTCTGAAGTGGATGGGCAGCCAATGGAGGTCCATCAAGATGGGTGTTATGTGTTCTCTTCTCCTGGTGTTGGTGAGTATACGGGCGGAGGCATTTTGTACCATTTGTAATGGTTTGGTATGTGATGAAGGGAGACCAAGCATGATGGTGTTACAATAGTCCAGCTTTGCGAAAATGATTGATTGTAGGATCGTTCTGAAGTCATGTGTGTGGAAGAGAGGTCGTATTCTTTTCAGCACTTGGAGCTTATAAAAGCAGTCTCTGGTGGTTTTGTTGATGTTGGCTTTCAGGTTTAGGTGATTGTCAATTTGAACTCCAAGATCTCTCACTTGTGTAGTGCTTGGTACGATAGGATGAGTGTATGTGATGGAACTGTTTTCAGGAGTGATGAGTAGAAGTTCCGTTTTTGATGAATTTATTATCAGGTTGAGACTTGTAAGCAGTTGTTTGATATTTTGGAGGCAGGATTCCCAGTACAACAGTGTTTTTGCGAGCGATTCTTCGATGGGGATCAGTACCTGAATATCGTCGGCGTATAGAAAATGTTTGAGATTGAGGTCAGTGAGAAGTTTACATAAGGGTAACAGATAAATGTTAAACAAGGTAGGAGACAGGGATGAACCCTGAGGGACTCCTACTGCTGCGGGGTGTAGAGAGGATTCTTTATTATGAATTTTGACCTTATAACCTCTATTGCTGAGGAAGGTTCTGAACCATGATAGGGCAGTGCCTGAGATACCTATGGCTGATAATTGGTTGATGAGAAGGGAGTGATTGACCGTATCAAATGCAGACGAGATCGCTTTCTTGGGTTGTAGCACCTAATATGGAACCCAACATTGTGTAATTATAGCATGGGTTATTTTTCCCTATATGCATCACCTTGCACTTATCCACATTAAATTTCATCTGCCATTTGGATGCCCAATTTTCCAGTCTCACAAGGTCTTCCTGCAATTTATCACAATCTGCTTGTGATTTAACTACTCTGAACAATTTTGTGTCATCTGCAAATTTGATTATCTCACTCATCGTATTTCTTTCCAGATCATTTATAAATATATTGAACAGTAAGGGTCCCAATACAGATCCCTGAGGCACTCCACTGTCCACTCCCTTCCACTGAGAAAATTGCCCATTTAATCCTACTCTCTGTTTCCTGTCTTTTAGCCAGTTTGCAATCCACGAAAGGACATCGCCACCTATCCCATGACTTTTTACTTTTCCTAGAAGCCTCTCATGAGGAACTTTGTCAAACGCCTTCTGAAAATCCAAGTATACTATATCTACCGGTTCACCTTTATCCGCATGTTTATTAACTCCTTCAAAAAAGTGAAGCAGATTTGCGAGGCAAGACTTGCCCTGGGTAAAGCCATGCTGACTTTATTCCATTAAACCATGTCTTTCTATATGTTCTGTGATTTTGATGTTTAGAACACTTTCCACTATTTTTCCTGGCACTGAAGTCAGGCTAACCGGTCTGTAGTTTCCCGGATCGCCCCTGGAGCCCTTTTTAAATATTGGGGTTACATTTGCTATCCTCCAGTGTTCAGGTACAATGGATGATTTTAATGATAAGTTACAAATTTTTACTAATAGGTCTGAAATTTCATTTTTTAGTTCCTTCAGAACTCTGGGGTGTATACCATCAGGTCCAGGTGATTTACTACTCTTCAGTTTGTCAATCAGGCCTACCACATCTTCTAGGTTCACCGTGATTTGATTCAGTCCATCTGAATCATAACCCATGAAAACCTTCTCCATTACGGGTACCTCTCCAACATCCTCTTCAGTAAACACCGAAGCAAAGAAATCATTTAATCTTTCCGCGATGGCCTTATCTTCTCTAAGTGCCCCTTTAACCCCTCGATCATCTAACGGTCCAACTGACTCCCTCACAGGCTTTCTGCTTCGGATATATTTAAAAAAGTTTTTACTGTGAGTTTTTGCCTCTACAGCCAACTTCTTTTCAAATTCTCTCTTAGCCTGTCTTATCAATGTCTTACATTTAACTTGCCAATGTTTATGCTTTATCCTATTTTCTTCTGTTGGATCCTTCTTCCAATTTTTGAATGAAGATCTTTTGGCTAAAATAGCTTCTTTCACCTCCTCTTTTAACCATGCCGGTAATCGTTTTGCCTTCTTTCCGCCTTTCTTAATGTGTGGAATACATCTGGACTGTGCTTCTAGAACGGTATTTTTTAACAATGACCACGCCTCTTGGACATTTTCTACTTTTGTAGCTGCTCCTTTCAGTTTTTTTCTAACAATTTTTCTCATTTTATCAAAGTTTCCCTTTTGAAAGTTTAGCACGAGAGCCTTGGATTTGCACACTGTTCCTTT
The DNA here is from genome assembly GCF_901001135.1 of Rhinatrema bivittatum. Lineage (NCBI taxonomy): Eukaryota > Metazoa > Chordata > Amphibia > Gymnophiona > Rhinatrematidae > Rhinatrema > Rhinatrema bivittatum. The sequence goes on from NC_042615.1 coordinate 296,217,047, forward strand.
TCCAGTCATTAAATCAAATTTGATCATATTATGATCACTATTGCCAAGCGGCCCCACCACCGTTACCTCTCTCACCAAGTCCTGTGCTCCACTGAGAATTAGATCTAAAATTGCTCCCTCTCTCGTCGGTTCCTGAACCAATTGCTCCATAAAGCTATCATTTATTCCATCCAGGAACATTATCTCTCTAGCGTGACCCGATGATACATTTACCCAGTCTATATTGGGGTAATTGAAGTCTCCCATTATTAGGGATGTGCAGAGCAAAATTTTATGTTCATATTTTTTATGTCCGAAAGGGGGTCCCACTTGCGGCCAATATGGACATAAAAAAAATCCAATGAGTTGGGTATATGTACATATGTGCAAAAAAAAAATTTAAACCCCCTCACCCTCCTTAATCCCCCCCCCAGACTTACCACAACTCCCTGGTGATCGAGCGAGGAGTGAGGACGTCATTTCTGCAATCCTTGGCGAGAAGCATGTGACGTCGGTGGCACGTCGAGTGACGCGGCGTCACGTGATTCCCGGCTCGTTCGCGCCGGACGGCTCGTTCGGCCCAAAAAGAACTTTTGGCCAGCTTGGGGGGGCCTCCTGACCCCCCCAAGCTGGCCAAAAGTTCTTTTTGGGCCGAACGAGCCGTCCGGCGCGAACTCGCCGGGAATCACGTGGCACCGCGTCACTCAGACGCGACGTCACGTGATTCCCGGCAAGTTCGCGCCGGACAGCTCGTTCGGCCCAAAAAGAACTTTTGGCCAGCTTGAGGGGGTCAGGAGGCCCCCCCAAGCTGGCCAAAAGTTCTTTTTGGGCCGAACGAGCCGTCCGGCGCGAACGAGTCGGGAATCACGTGACGCCGACGTCACGTGATTCCCGGCAAGTTCGCGCCGGACGGCTCGTTCGGCCCAAAAAGAACTTTTGGCCAGCTTGGGGGGGCCTCCTGACCCCCCCAAGCTGGCCAAAAGTTCTTTTTGGGCCGAACGAGCCGTCCGGCGCGAACGAGTCGGGAATCACGTGACGCCGGCGTCACTCGACGTGCCGCCGATGTCACATGCTTCTCGCCAAGGATTGCAGAAATGGCGTCCTCACTCCGCTCCATCACCAGGGAGTTGTGGTAAGTCGGGGGGGGGGGGGATTAAGGAGGGTGAGGGGGTTTATATTTTTATTTTGGCTCTACAATCGCGATTTCCCACATATCGAACATATCTATGTTCGATATGTGGGAAATCCGATCGTTTATGTCGAATCAATTTTTTAAGTAAAAAAAAAAAAAGAGTTGCGTTTCACTAATGCGGTCAATCCGAATGCACACCCCTACCCATTATTACTGCACTACCAATTTGGTTAGCTTCCCTAATTTCTCTTAGCATTTCACTGTCCATCTCATCATCTTGACCAGGTGGACGGTAGTATACCCCTATGACTGTAGTCTTCCCTGACACACAAGGGATTTCTACCCATAAAGATTCAATTTTGTATTTAGTCTCATGCAGGATGTTTATCCTGTTGGACTCTATGCCATCCCGGACATAAAGCGCCACACCTCCTCCCGAGTGCTCCTCTCTGTCATTGCGATATAATTTGTACCCCGGTATAGCACTGTCCCATTGGTTATCCTCTTCCCACCATGTCTCTGAGATGCCAATTAAGTCTATGTCATCATTTACTGCTATACATTCTAATTCTCCCATCTTACTTCTTAGACTTCTGGCATTAGCATACAAACATTTATTCATTTTTCCATTTTCCACATTTCCTCTTACCTCTGATTTCTAAGTTTCCTTCTTCTGTTATGCATTCTGTTCTCTCGGCCTTTCCTCTAGATTTTTATTTATTTAAAACATTTATAACTTGTAAGTCCCAAATTCTTGTTCCCTACGAGAATCCATACAATATCCATAAATTAAAACAAATATAAACATTCAGAGGAGGAAGGAATAGCCTAGTAGTTAGAGCAGTGGGCTCCGAACCAGGAAACCAGCGTTCAAGTCCTATTGTTGCTCCTTGTGACCTTGGGCAAATCACTTTACTTTCCATTGCCTCAGGTACAAAACTTAGATTATAAGCCCTCTGGGGATAGGGAAATATCTACAGTACCTGAATGTAAACCAATGTGATATCTCAGATCAAATGTTGGTATAAATAAAAAAAATGATGCTGATAAATGAGCTAATGTGTATAAAATACAGTAAATCTTGCACAAAATTGAGATAAAAGAATATCCAAAGCAGCCCCTCTTCTGGTAATATCCAGGAAAGCAGGATTCACAATCAGTTATGAGGCTAAATCCTTGCACAGTCCTAACAACCCTGAAGGGTGGATTCTTTGAGTGGGGTGGGGGAATAGACCTTTAGAGCGCAAATCATAGAGGGTGGCTCTTGCTATGGGTGCCTCATCAATCGGTGTACGCTGTGGAGTGAAAGGTACTAAAAATAAACAGGCTGGACGCTTTGAATAGATGCTCCAGCTTAAAACTTTACTGCAGAAAATCTTCAGATGAAGTTAACTGGCACCGTACACATTCATTCCATCACATCCATGTCCAGACTCAGATTTCCAAAATGTTTTGGGGTCCCAGGAATCTCACATCCTCTGGGGCATAAAAATCCCAGGTGGACAGGTTCTTCCTAAATGTAGGGCAGAATTCCTGAGGTACTGTTGTTCTGCAGAAAATCCAACTCTCTCAACTTCTCTTTTCCTCGGATGAAGAATTTTCAAAATATTCCGGGATCTTTGGTGAAGAGTCCCTCATAGAATAGCAAGGAAAATCCTCTTCTCTTCCCCACAAAAATCTCTGCAAAAATACTCAGCCACTCAAACAGAATCACCACTGAACATCCACTGGATGTGAGAGGGAACCGCAGATTTTATCTCCAAAGCACAGAGTCACCACTGTCCATGCACTGATGAGAGATGGCACAGCAGGTTTTCTCTTTCTGTCCTGGATAGCGAGGTGTGTAAGGCCTAGCCCACCAGGGATATGGAAACCAGAAAACAAAACAGCTCCTTCTACTTTGACTGATAACTAAAAACTCTGATACAGCCTGATCTTGAGTAGACTGGAGCCTACTACTGTAGCCATCACACAAGAATGCTGTAGCAAATGGTCTGCTCCACTCCTGCATTCTCTGTCCCAGCTCCGTTACTAGGCTGATATAGTGGAGATCCCAAAGGGTCTCTACACCAGAATCCAAATTTCAGCCTTTAATCAGTCCCAAAGGCCTGAGAGAAAAAGAAGGCTTTCACCTTCTTTCTAAGTGTTAAGTAATCCACTAACTGCAGGTCCATGGTGAGTGAATACCAGTAACTGGGGCCAGCAATGGAAAAGGCATGCAGTCTAGTACTACTCACTCAGGTATAACTGTTGACACTTGAAGCTTCATTTGATTCTTGGAGTGAAGAATTCTGGGAGGGATAGAAACCTGAATTAAGCCTCTCAAATAGGAGGGTCCATGCTATGTATTGCAAAAAAAAAACAAACAAAAAACAACCCCGCAAAACATCACCAATTAAACATAGCTCTCAACATAACAGGGAACAAGTGAAGGTCACAGAGCACTGGAGTAATATGTGCATAATGTGGAACTCATGAGATTAACCTAGCTGCCACATTCTGGGTAATTTACAACATTTGTAAGAGCTCAGCAAGAATGCCACAATAAACATCACTGAAGTAATTAATGCTAGGTAATTCCAAACCTTGCATTACTGCTTGTAAATTATGAGGTAATAATAAAAGCCTCAAACTTTCCACTGTTTTTAATTTTAAAAAGTACCCAGAGCAGGAAAATGCGCTTGGGTTTCATAGTCAGAGCTTAACCCAAAATTTCCCCTGGATTCTTCATTTATTTATGCAAAGGGAAGACTACATCTGACTTTCACCCGGTCTCCTAATCCATCATTAGGAAAGCAACTGATGACAATAGCCTCAGTCTTGCTAAGATTCAATTTTACAATCCCTATTAAACCAATCTTGAACACTTTTAAAGCACTCTTCAACCTTTGATGTTGTTTTAATTCCACTCTGCTGTCCTGTTTCTTTTGCTTATGTCATTCCTACATTTCATCTATCTATCTATCTATCTATCTATCGTTACATGCAAAAATGACAGAAAAAAAACGTAGACTAGTTCAAACTTGGTACATATAGGTAGAAATACAAAAAATGAAGGAACACTGTAGTTTAATGAAAAAATATACACTAAGGGGCAGATTTTAAAAGGTACGCGCGCGGCGTACATTTGTGCGCGCAACCCTGATTTTATAACATGTACGCCTGATTTTATAACATGCATGCGCAGCCGTGTGCATGTTATAAAATCAGGGGTCTGCGTGCGCGAGGGGGTGCACAATAGTGCACCTTGCGCGCGCCGAGCCCTTGGGGAGACCAGCTGGCTTTCCCCCTTCCCTCCGAGGCTGCTCCAAAATCGGAGCAGCCTCAGAGGGAACTTTCCTTTCCCTCTCCCATCTTCCCATCCCTTCCCCTACCTGCCCCGACCCCCAGCCCGAAAAAAAACAAACCCGTACCTTTATCTCACAAGTTATGCCTGCCATTCCCCCGCCACGCCCCCGGACCGCCCTGCCCCTCCCCCACCACGCCCCCAGACCGCCCCGCCCCTCCCCCACCACGCCCCCGGACCGCCCCACCCCTCCCCCACCACGCCCCCGGACCGCCCCGCCCCGCCCCCACCACGCCCCCAGACCGCCCATTTTTCAAGCCCCGAGACTTACACGCATCCTGGGGCTTTAGGCGCGCTGCCGGGCCTTTTGAATATAGGCCCAGCGCGCATTCCCCCCCTACGTGTGTAAATCCACCTGGATTTATGCACGTAACCCTTTGAAAATCTGCCCCTAATGCTTTATTACAAAGAAAAAAATTTGCCTTTGAAAGAGGTCTATCTGATCATAATATACCTTTGCAGATTAGAAAGAGTCATTGTTTGCAATTTGTGGCAGCTGCTGTGTTATTTATCCAATGTGACAAGCATTTATTTTAATATATTTCCGTAAGTTCTTTTTAAAAATTAATTTTTCTTTGTAAAAAAGCATTAATATATGTTTTTCATTAAACAAATCCCAACTGATGGGAGAAGAGCACTAAAATTAATTTAGTAATTAATAAAGGTTTTTTTCAATAATTTGTTTATACATCTATCATTAGTTCTCTTCTCCCATCAGTTGAGGTTTGTTTTGGTGTGTTTTTTGAGCACTTTATCTTGTATTTAGTCCACGTTTGTTTTATATATACAACATTTATACACGAGGATAAATCTTCTTTTCCCAAAAATGTTTTATTTATCAAATCAACTACACATCCACATAATTAAAATCACATCATATTGTATCCCAAATACAAAATATCCCACTTTTCAATTTTAATATTCCCAAATTGTACTAAAAGCCAAAGAGGCTCTTACACCCCACTCTTCACCACAAATGTTCATATCTTCCCATCCCGCTGTATCTTCAAAGGTAACCACCTTCCTTTTCTTTCCAACAGCCACAGCTGTATCTCTGGTTCTCATAGTTAAACACCCCCACAATCTCTTGATCTTCATAGATTTACCCCAACACAGAGGCCTCAATGTTTCACCATCTGCTTGGCTTCATCAGGGGGAAGCTAAATTCACTTGCAGCTTTAAAATAAAAACATACGACATCACCATCATTTCTCTTGCACAAACAACCCCATAAATACCATCTGCATGTTTCAACATCTAATATAAAACCATTTTCCAAAACTTACATTATCTTAAAGTTCTTCACGGATACAAATTACTCACTAACACGTTTTGAAGATTCTTTGTCTTATGTTCTCAAATAGTAGATCTCTGCATTTAACAGATTCAAAAACATTTCATCAAATTGTTATAAATCACCATTTCCAGCACATGTTTCCACATTAAAAAAGAAAGAGAACTCACTGCACCGAACTTACCAAATCCTTTTTCTCATCAGTTCTCATCACTATTGTAGGAACCCAAGAAATCTTTTTAAAATATATTTTCTTTTTATTATATATAACACAATATTCAAGGTAGATGTTTTACCATACAAGCAGCTTCATCAGGGGGAGCACAACCACTTAATCAGCATAGCCTACCTGTGTGTATGCTAATCTAAACTGTTTGATGAATACACGGGTAGGCTATGTGTTACGCGGTCGATTCCGCTTACCTTGGGCCAGGCTATGGCATGCCCCGGATGTCGGGTATCTAATTTAATGGCGGCGTTCGTGGGGGTTAGTCGGGGAATGGCGCGGTTTCTGACAGGTGCCCCGATCGTTGGGTCTCTAAATTAATTTTCACTTGCCTTTGGGATCGTTCGCTGCCTGGGGTTGGCTGCAAGTCCAAGGCAATTGCGTGGTCAGGGCTCCGTTGACCTCCCCTGAGTTTCTAAAGGAGCAATAGTTTCTTTTTTTTTCCTTGAGTCTAGTTCTGACATCACAATGACATCACAATGCAGGGAATTATATAGGAAAGTTCCAGCACAGCACTAGTGCTTTGGCAACATTTTCTTTCAAGTGTCAAGTTCTTTATTTTTTATCTCCTGTAACTCCTGAGGTTCTGGGTTTTCCTGTGATATTTGGACTTGCTGTAATTTACAGAATTTTTTCCTTGTATTTTCTGATTCCTGTTGTCAAATATCAGTAATTATTTTTAATAAATTCTTTAATTTTTGGCTGACATAAGAAACATAAGAAAATGCCATACTGGGTCAGACCAAGGGTCCATCAAGCCCAGCATCCTGTTTCCAACAGTGGCCAATCCAGGCCATAAGAACCTGGCAAGTACCCAAAAACTAAGTCTATTCCATGTTACCATTGCTAATGGCAGTGGCTATTCTCTAAGGGGTAGATTTTAAATACTTGCGCGATCGCGTACTTTTGTTTGCGCCTGGTGCGCGAACAAAAGTACGCTGGATTTTATAAGATACGCGCGTAGCCGCGCATATCTTATAACATCCAGGGTCGGCGCGCGCAAGGGGGTGCACATTTGTGCAACCTGCGCGCACCGAGCCCAGCGCGCGCTGCCTGTTCCCTCCGAGGCCGCTCCGATTTCGGAGCGGCCTCGGAGGGAACTTTCCTTCGCCCTCCCCCCACCTTCCCCTCCTTTCCCCTACCTAACCCACCCCCCCGGCCCTATCTAAACCTCCCCCTACCATTGCGTGCATCGGCTGGCAGCCCCGCTCCGTCCTCCGCCCCCGGGCCCGCCCCCGAAACGCCGCGGCACGCCCCCGAAACACTGCGTCGTTTCGGGAATGCCCCCGGACACGCCCCCTCCCGCCCCTTTTCGAAAGCCCCGGGACTTACGCGAGTCCCGGGGCTTTACGCGCACCGGCGGCCTATGCAAAATAGGCGCGCTGGCGCGCAAGAGCCCTGCGCGCGTAAATCCTTCTGGATTTCCGCGTGCAGGGCTTTTAAAATCCACCCCTAAGTGAACTTAATAGCAGGTAATGGACTTCTCCTCCAAGAACTTATCCAGTCCTTTTTTAAATACAGCTATACTAACTGCACTAACCACATCCTCTGGCAACAAATTCCAGAGTTTAATTGTGCGTTGAGTAAAAAATAACTTTCTCCGATTAGTTTTAAATGTGCCCCATGCTAACTTCATGGAGTGCCCCCTAGTCTTTCTACTGTCCGAAAGAGTAAATAACCGATTCACATCTACCCGTTCTAGACCTCTCATGATTTTAAACCCCTCTATCATATCCCCCTTCAGTCGTCTCTTCTCCAAGCTGAAAAGTCCTAACCTCTTTAGTCTTTCCTCATAGGGGAGTTGTTCTATTCCCCTTATCATTTTGGTAGCCCTTCTCTGTACCTTCTCCATCGCAATTATATCTTTTTTGAGATGCGGTGACCAGAATTGTACACATCCATCGATCTTTTCTGTCTACTTTGATCCACCTGTCTGTGCTGAGTCAGGTCCTCAATCTGAAATCCCATGTAAGTCTAGCTGACCCTGGCACCAAAGAGCTCAACCTAAGGGGAACGAGGGTTAGTTTTGGTGAAGATTAGTGGGATTTCAGTGTTGTCTCATCTCGCCTCCTGAAGAAAGGATGTCAACTTACATCCTGGTCACCTTTCTTCAGCTTAAGGGTCCACGTCATAATAGTTTAGAACAGATTGCTAAAGCCATGGATCCGGCAGAGGCTATTCCGGACTTAGCTCAGAAGACTTTGGAACAACAAAGAGGTTTGGATTCTTTAGCGGCTTCTATGGATTGGCTCAGTGCTTGTTTTGATTCCATGGTACCTGGAAGCATACCTTCAACTTCATCTATGCCACTACCATCCGTCCGATCAACTATTTCACTACCTACGCCTCCTCGCTATGCTGGAGATCCGTTGCGATGTGGAGGATTTCTTAATCAGTGCAACATGCATTTCTGCCTCCAGAATTCTTTGTTTCCAGACAATCTTACAAAAACTACATTCATTTTATCTTTACTTGAGGGTAAAACATTAGCCTGGGCTTCTCCTTTATGGGAACGTTCTGATTCCATACTCCAAGATCTCCCTTGATTTTTAGAACCTTTTTGAATGGTTTTTGAAGAACCAGGTCATTTGGCGGCCTCTGGATCCCAGTTACTATGTATTCAACAAGGTGGACGTTCTCTTGCAGATTATACAGTTGAATTTCATACTCTGGCTACTGAACTCCATTGGGGAGAAGATTGCCTTTGGACAATTTTTTTGGATGGATTAGCTCCCAGGATCAAAGATGAATTGGCTGCTCTTGAGCTTCTGACATCTCTAGAAGCTCTCATTGATTTAACTGGCAGAATTGACTGACGTCTTCAAGAGAGATCCCATGAACTTCAAATATTAAGGAGACGTGGACCAATTAATCGTATCCAAAATTTGTCTCCAACCTCACATCCACCTTCTTCTTCTAATGACAGATAGATGAACCTATGCAGTTGGGTCATTCCCGTTTAACTCCTGAGGAACGTCAGTGACATCAATGGGCTGGACTCTGTTTGTACTGTGGAGAATCCAGTTATTTTATTTCTCATTGTCCTATCCGACCGGGAAACTCCCGGGCCTAGGATTCACCGGGGGATTGATCTTAGGTCTAACTTCACCTGTTCCCCCATTAACTTTGCCAGTTACTCTTTCTGTTGGAGATTGGAATTTTTCCACTTTAGCTTCAATTGATTCTGGTGCCGAAGCAAATTTTTTAATGCAAGATTTTGTGGAAATATTGGCAATTCCTACTCCTGTTTGTCCAGTACCCCTGACTCTTTCTTCTATTCATGCAGATTCTCTTCCAGGAAAGGTTACGCATACTACCATACCAATAAAATTTTGCACGAATTCACAACATCAGGAACGTCTAGCTTTTCATGTCATTCGGAAGGCTATTCACCCAGTGGTACTTGGAAATCCCTGGCTTCAGACACATAACCCACAATTCGATTGGACTTCACTTCTATTAACTCATTGGAGTTCAACTTGTCAAAAAACTTGTTTGAAGAATTCTATTGATCTACCTTGCTCTTCCACCATCTTATCACCTAACAACTTACCTACACAATATCTCCAGTATGCAGATGTTTTTTTCTAAAAAGGCTGCAGATTACTGCCTCCTCATCGAAAGTATGATTGTGCAATTAATCTGGAGCCGGGTTCTACACCCTCTCGAAGTCGGGTTTACCCATTGTCTCTTCCAGAAACTCATGCTATGTCAGAATATATTAAGGAAAATCTACAAAAGGGTTTTGTTTGACAATCTTCTTCTCCAGCAGGTGTGGGTTTCTTCTTTGTAAGTAAAAAAGATGGTACTCTTCGACCATGTATTGACTATCACCTTAAAAGATTGTTACCCATTACCGCTCATAGCAGAGTAGTTTGATCGTTTACAAGGAGCTAAACTATTCACTAAACTGGAACTCCGTGGGGCTTATAATTTGGTTCGGATATGTGAAGGGGATGAATGGAAAACAGCATTCAACACCAGGGATGGCCATTATGAGTATTTGGTTATGTCGTTTGGACTTTGCAATGCCCCAGCTGTTTTTCAAAATTTAATGAATGAAATTTTTCGAGATCTCCTCTGTGATTGTGTGGTGATATATTTAGACCCTCGCTGAACGACCTCCTGCAGTCGATCTCCTGCCGGCGCCATTTTCCATACGGAAAATGGCGCCGGCCATACGCGTATGGCCGGCGCCATTTTCTGTACGAAAACGATTCGCGGCGGGAAATCGCTCCCTGACCCCCGCTGGACCTCCAGGAACTTTTGGCCAGCTTGGGGGGGGGCCTCCTGACCCCCACAAGACTTGCCAAAGTCCAGCGGGGGTCCGGAAGGACCTCCTGCCGTCCAATCGTGTTCGTCTATGGCCGCCGCCATTTTTCGGCGCCATTTTGGAAAATGGCGCCGGCTGAAGACAAGATTCAGTAGCAGGAGCCCGTTCCGGACCGCTGCTGTTCCGGACCGCCGCTGGACCCGCAGGTTATTTAAGTCATTGGGGGGGGGGGTTCGGGAGGGTGGGGGATTTAATTTAAAGGGTCGGGGGTGGGTTTTAGGGGGTTTTAGTGTGCCGGCTCACGATTCTAACGATTTATAACGATAAATCGTTAGAATCTCTATTGTATTGTGTTCCATAACGGTTTAAGACGATATTAAAATTATCGGACGATAATTTTAATCGTCCTAAAACGATTCACATCCCTAGTAGATGCTGCAGCCGATGGAGTTGGAGCAGTGCTCAGTCAGCATGGGACTTCAGGTACCTTACATCCATGTTCTTTTTTCTCCAAGAAGCTTTCTTCAGCTGAGAGAAATTATGCCATTGGTGACAAAGACCTTTTAGCAATTAAGTTGGCATTTGAAGAATGGCATCAATGGCTTGAAGGAGCTCAACACTGGATTACAGTCTATACAGACCACAAAAATCTTGAACATCTTCAACAGGCTCAACGTCTTAATCCACGACAGGCTCATTGGGCTCTTTTCTTTATGTGTTTTCTCCGTTACAGACCTGCAGCAAAAAATCTTTGTGCGGATGCTCTCTTCCATTCTATTTGTTCTGAAGAACCTGATGATTCTACACAACATATCATTGATCCAGCTTGAATTCTTCTTTCTGTCACTGAAACTGTACCTCTGGGAAAAACAGTGGTTTCCAAGAGACTTCGAAATTAGGTATTATCCTGGTCTCACAATTCCCGCATTGCAGGATATCCAGGACGGGCACGGACACTGGCATTAATTCAACAATTTTATTGGTGGCCAAATATGAGAAAAGATGTTCACGCTTATGTGGATTCATGCCCAGTATGTGCTCAAAAGAAAACTTTGGAATTACCATTATCAGTTCCAGAGGAACCTTGGACACATTCATCTACCGATTTCATCATGGATCTTCCAATATCACAAAATAAGACTGTCATTTGGGTGGTAATTGATCGCTTTTCTAAGATGGCCCATTTTACTGCACTATCTAGTCTTCCTTCAGCATCTCAATTAGCTCTACTTTTTGTGCAGCATATTTTTCGTTTACATGGACTTCCTAGACATATTACTTCTGATCGTGGTACCCAATTCACTGCAAGATTTTGGCGGAATCTCTGTAAACAATTTGATATAACTTTAGATTTCACAACTGCATATCATCCGCAAGCTAATGGTCAGGATGAACGTACTAATCGTTCCCTAAAACAATTTCTCAGAACCTATATCAATGTTCAACAGGATAATTGGGTTGATCTTTTATCATGGGCTAAATTTTCCCATAATTCACATTTCTGCACAGCCACAGGACTTTCACCGTTTATAGCAAACAACCGCTTCCACCTTTGCCATTACCTTTATCCGTTCCATCTCCAGCAGCTCAAATGTCAGATGAGAAATTGAAACAATTATGTATTCATACCCAACAAATGATTAAACAAGTAGGTTTAACAGCTAAAAGATTTTTTGATCGCCATCATAAACTGGCACCTCAATTTTTGCAAGGAGATAGAGTGTGGCTTAGTACTCATAATATCCGTTTAAAGGTTCCTTCCATTCGTCTGGCCCCCCAATATATTGGCCATTTTTCAGTGCTCAATTAGGACCAGTGACATATCAACTATGACTACCTCCTTCATTAAAAATTCATAATTTCTTCAATGTATCTCTTCTTAAACCACTCATACTCTCTTGGCCCACTCAAGAAATTCCTGATTCACCACAGTTTATGGTGGAGAGTGACATTATCTATCAAATACATGAAATCCTGGATGCTTGAAAACATGGACGAAGATGGGTATATCTTTTGTCCTGGGAAGGATATGGTCCGGAAGAAAATTCTTGGGATCCGTCTTCTAACATTTTGGATAAGAATTTAATTCGACAATTCCATGCAAATCATCCAGGAAAACCCAAACATTCCAGAGGAGGGTCTAGAGGGAGGGGTACTGTTACGCGGTCGATTCTGCTTACCTTGGGCCAGGCTGTGGCACGCCCCAGATGTCAGGTATCTAATTTAATGGCGGTGCGCGTGGGGGTTAGTCGGGCAGTGGCGCGGTTTCTGACAGGTGCCCCAGTCGTTGGGTCTCTAAATTAATTTTCAGTTTGCCTCTGGGATCGTTGGCTGCCGGGGGTTGGCTGCAAGTCTGAGGCAATTGTGTGGTCAGGGCTCCGTCGACCTCCCCTGTGTTTCTAAAGGAGCAATAGTTTCTTTTTTTTTCTTGAGCCTAGTTCTGACATCACAATGACATCACAATGCAGGGAATTATATAGGAAAGTTCCAGCACAGCACTAGTGCTTTAGCAACATAATCTTTCAAGTGTCAACTTCTTTAATTTTTATCTCCTGTAACTCCTGAGGTTCCGGGTTTTCCTGTCATATTTGGACTTGATGTAATTTACAGATTTTTTCCTTGTATTTTCTGATTTTTGTTGTCAAATACCAGTAATTATTTTTAATAAATTCTTTACCTTTTGGCTGACAACCATCGATCTTCACTGTCTACTTTGATCCACCTGTCTGTGCTGAGTCAGGTCCTCAATCTGAAATCCCACGTAAGTCCAGCTGACCCCGGCACCCAAGGGCTCAACCTAAGGGGAACGAGGGTTAGTTTTGGTGAAGATTAGTGGGATTTCAGTGTTGTCTCGTCTCGCCTCCGGAAGAAAGGATTTCAACTTACGTCCTGGTCACCTTTCTTCAGCTTAAGGGTCCACTTCATAATAGTTTAGAACACTATGCTGTTTAAGTGGTTGCGCTCCCCCTGATGAAACTGCTTGTGTGGTAAAACACCTAGGCCTACATGTTGGGGTGAAAAAACCTTATTTAAATACCATCGTTGTGGTAAAAGATCTACCTAATGACAACAGTGAGGAAGAAGACAGCCTTAGAAGATCGTTTTGTTTTTTTAAATTTGAAAAATGTTGTTGTTATGAGACTCTGGAACACTATATACCTGAAGACGTTGTGATATTATTAGCCTCTGTGATTGAATTTATTTGGAGAATTTATTCCTTGGTAAAAGAGTTATCTGTTTCAAAAAAAATTGTAAGCAGAAGAATGGGATATTTCTTGGATATTAATCCATAAAATATGGGTATTTAAAAAATTTGGAAAAATCTTGTATGTATTTTTTAATGGAAAGATATGTGTTCTTATTACACTTGAATATTGTGTTATATATAATAAGAAAAGATAATTTTAAAAGTTTTTTTGGGTTCCTACATTAGTGATATTGAGGGGGGTAGATTTTAAAAGGAGCGCGCATGTTATAAAATCCAGGGTCGGCGCGCGCAAGGGGGTGCACAATTGTGCACCTTGCGTGCGCCGAGCCGCTCTGGCTTCCACCGTTCCCTCCCAGGCTGCTCTGAAATTGGAGCGGCCTGAGAGGGAACTTCCCTTCCAATTAGCCTGACCATCCCACCCCTTCCCCTAAGCTTTCCCCCCTAGCCCTACTCTAACCCCCCGATCTTTATTTTACATTTAGCGCCTGCCTCCAGGCAGGCACAAGTTGCACGCACTGCCGATTGCCGGCACACGATCTCTAACACAGCAGCAAATGGCCGCTGTGCCAGGATCCTCTGATCCTGCTCTGCCCACGCCCCGCCCTTGCCCTGCCCAGACCCCACCCCTTTTTTCAAGCCCCGGGACTTATACGTGTCCCGGGGCTTTACGTGCACCACTGGGCCTTTTGAAAATAGGCCCGGCATGCGTAGCCCCCTATGCATGTAAATCCTCTGGATTTACACGTGTAGGTCTTTGAAAATCTGCCCCTTTATGTGTAGTGGGTGGGGACTGGTTGTTTAAATACTCATTCTGTCTATTTTGGATTTATACTATATGGGGCTGATTTCAAAGCCCTACGCGCATAAATCCAGCTGGATTTGCATGCACAGGGGGTTACGCGCACCGAGCCTATTTTGCATAGGCCTGGCAACACACACAAGCCCTGGGATGCGCGTATGTCCTGGGGCTTGAAAAAAGGGGCAGGGCGTGGTTGATCCGGGGCGGGGCGGGAGCATGGCCAGAGGACTTCGTAGGGCCTCTAGGCCAGGGGATCGCATGCCGGCACTCAGCTGGTGCACGCAACCCTCGCCTGCCCAGAGGCAGGCGCAACTTGTAAAACAAAGGTGGGGGGTTTAGGTAGGGCTGGGGAAAGGATAGGTAGGGGAAGGGAGGGGAAGGTGGGGGGTAGAAGGAAAGTTCTCAATGACACCGTTCCGATTTCGGAGCGGCCTCGGAGAGAACGGGGAAAGCCATCGGGGCTCCCCTAGGGCTCGGCACGCACAAGGTGCACTAGTGTGCACTCCCTTGTGCGTGCCGACCCCGGATTTTATAACATGCGCATGGCTGAGCATGCATATTATAAAATCGGGCGTACCTCTTAAAATCCGGCCCAAAATCTCTATCTATCTATCTATCTATCTATCTATCTATCTACCTAAAGAAGCACTCTATATAGAGTGGGATACAAGCACATACGACTTCTCCTATACAATCTCCTATACAATCTTTTTATAATTCTTGAAATCCCTCAATACAAATATGAATTTAGTTATACATTGGTCACACAATTTTACGTACACGAACACTAATTATTCAACATAAGAGTTGCATCCGGACAAATAAAATGGAAGCACCTCTTGTTAAACATTGGAATGACTGTGGACACTCTATTGCTCAACTCAAATTTTGTGTACTGAGACAGTTCCCGTGCCCGAGGGGTGGAAACATTTCACAAGTATTAAGACAATTTGAACAAAAATTTATTTTTCAATGGCAAAAATTAACACCGTGGGGTCTCAATTCAATGATAGAATGGAAGGCGTTCATTTAGGAGGTGAGTTGGAGGAATTTAGGTAGCCATCTTTAAAGGGTCATTGTTCCTTAAACAGATTACAGCATTGTCGGGGTATGAGAAATGAGAGGTTGGTTGATATAATGAAAACCAATATTAGGATGGAAGGTGGTTATTTAGGAGGTGAGTCGGAGGAATCAGGGTGGCCATTTTTAAAGGGCTGTTTTTACTTAAACTGATTGTAGCGCTGTCATGGTATGAGAGATGAGAGATTGGTTGATCCAATGAAATACAAGATGGAGCCCGGATAGCTTCACCTATTGGGTAGTTTTGAAAACTGTATGTACGGATATAAGGTGGGGTTAGAGGAGGAACGCTACCTCGCTTCGAATTCAGTGAGCGGCTTTGTATGGCACAGATTGAAAATGGAAGCACGCTGAAACATTGCGGTAGGTTTTGCTATTTCTTTTAAGCTTATATATGCTTGGATTTAGAGAGTAAGGCATTGCAGCCGAATAGCTAATAACTTTTCATTTTTTTGTTAGGCAAGTAGATAGGGTGAGGGTTTTGAAGGTCTCGAAGTTGAGGTCTGCGATAGAAGGCGGCACTGCTGTGGTAACAAGCAGAGAGAGAGTTTTGGTAAGGTGAAAAGAGCTAATATTGGTGAGCTGTGTGCAAATAGGTGGGTATTTGTGAGGAATAGGGGTGGTGTATTTGGAGAGTAAAACCCGTTGGGTATGGCTGTCTGCTGCTGGGTAGTTGCTGAATAGTGAAGGGTTCACTGACTGGTTGTTTCAATTAATTTATAAAAATATGAATTCGTTTTGAGTAGATATAAACAATAGATATAATTTACAATGATATCTAAATTCAAATATTTACAAATGGTTTAACTTTGGTTTTTTAACAGTCATGAAGAGATAGCACAGATAAGCAGTTTAAGAGATTATTAATAACTGTTTGCAGAGGTTTTGTACTTAATAGAAGCATCAGTGAAGGTAATCGTTATTCTATTGGATTTTAAAACAAAGGAGAGGGAGGTATGGAAGTGAATGTATGGTTTTATATATATATTAGAGATGTGAATCGTGTGATCAATCGTCTTAACGATCGATTTTGGCTGGGGGGGGAGGGAATCGGATCGACGCGGTTTTGTTTTTTTAAATATCGTGTAAATCGTAAATCGGGGGAGGGCGGGAAAACCAGCACACTAAAACAACCCTAAAACCCACCCCGACCCTTTAAAATAAATCCCCCACCCTCCTGAACCCCCCCAAAATGTCTTAAATTACCTGGGGTCCAGTGGGGGGTCCCGGTGTGATCTTCCACTCTCGGGCCACAGGTGCGTTGATAGAAATGGCGCCGGCGCTACCTTTGCCCTGTTATATGACAGGGCAAAGGTAGCGCCGGCGCCATTTTGGTTCCTGTCCCCTGACATCACGAGCATAGGAGATCGCTCCCGGACCCCCGCTGGACCCCCAGGGACTTTTGGCCAGCTTGGGGGGGCCTCCTGACCCCCACAAGACTTGACAAAAGTCCAGCGGGGGTCCGGGAACGACCTCCTGCACTCGAATCGTGTTGCCGTATTGCAAAATGGCCATATGGCCGGCGCCATTTTGCAAAATGGCGCCGGCCGTATGGCAACACGATTCGAGTGCAGGAGGTCGTTTCCGGACCCCCGCTGGACTTTTGGCAAGTCTTGTGGGGGTCAGGAGGCCCCCCCAAGCTGGCCAAAAGTCCCTGGGGGTCCAGCGGGGGTCCGGGAACGACCTCCTGCACTCGAATCGTGTTGCCGTACGGCCGGCGCCATTTTGCAATACGGCAATATGGCCGGCACCATTTTTGCAAAATGGCACCGGCCGTACGGCAACACGATTCGAGTGCAGGAGGTCATTCCTGGACCCCCGCTGGACTTTGTCAAGTCTTGTGGGGGTCAGGAGGCCCCCCCAAGCTGGCCAAAAGTCCCTGGGGGTCCAGCGGGGGTCCGGGAGCGATCTCCTACGCTCGTGACATCGGGGGACAGGAACCAATGGCGCCGGCGCTACCTTTGCCCTGTCATATGACAGGGCAAAGGTAGCACCGGCGCCATTTCTATCAACGCACCCGTGGCCCGAGAGTGGAAGATCACACCGGGACCCCCCCCACTGGACCCCAGGTAATTTAAGACATTTGGGGGGGGTTCGGGAGGGTGGGGGATTTATTTTAAAGGGTCGGGGTGGGTTTTAGGGTTGTTTTAGTGTGCTGGTTTTCCCGCCCTCCTCCTTCCCCTCCCCCTTCCCCCGATTTACGATTTTTGACGATAAATCGGGGGAATTCCTATTATATATTGCCTCTAACGATTTTTGACGATTTAAAATATATCGGACAATATTTTAAATAGTCAAAAAACGATTCACATCCCTAATATATATATATATATATATATATATATATATATTTATATATATGAATACTGGCTTTAGATTCTTCAATTATATGGGTACTCAACTAGTCATGAGACATATGGGGAACTGATTTGTTGAGAAACATTACTAGGGTTCTTAATATCCTTTTACAGTGTTAATTATATAAATTGGGTTGAAGGTACAAAAACTTGATAGGAAATTCTCATGAAAAGTCATTCATTATAATATATGGATAGAATATGATTAATAACACCTCTAAATAATATCTGAAATATCTGTAATATTTCTTGATTATAGGAAAATAGCTGTGGTGGCAATCATCTATAGAACAAATAAATATTTCATATTGTGGCAACAATAGCCTAGTGGTTAGAGCCATGGACTATGAACCAGGAGACCAGGGTTTGAGTCCTGCTGTTGCTCCTTGTGACCTTGGGCAAGTCACTTTACCCTCCATTGCCTCTGGGGATAAAGAAATATCCCCTCTGGGGATAGAGAAATACCTTCAGTACCTGAATGTAAACCAGTGTGATATCTTCATTGAGATTGAATGTTGGTATATATAAATAAAATAAATGTGATATTCAAATAAGAGTATGTTGTATGATATGCTTTTATATGGATGAAAGTAGTGTATGAATGAGTGAATAGGATGTTGAGCTCATAGTGTGGTTTGTGTGTGCAAAATATTGGTTATATAGAGAAGCAATTATACTGTGGTTTTAATATGCTTTGATATCTTATTGCTTTATTGAACTTTGTAATATGAAATATTACAAATGTGACTTTGATGGAGATACTCTCATATATATATATACGGGAAAGCTGATCTGCATACACTTCCCAGCAGTCCCAGTAGAGGACTCCAGAAGCACTGAGAGCTAGGGAGGCTTCAGCTTCAATAGTCACCACATTCTTTCTAGCAGCAGAGGATCAAAAGCTTCATCTGCAAATTTTTCCTCAGCAACCTTAGCGAGGACACCGTGAGTCTTCTAGGCTTTATCTTCCACAGCTTCTGCCCACTTCCCAGCAGCAGAAAACAGGATGACTCCTTTGTATGCTTTTTCCAGCAAAGGATACTGCAAGCTATCTAGCCTTTAGTTTCTAAAGTTCCTGTATTCTTTCCTTCAGCAGCCTTAGTTTCTACATCCCCTACTCTCTTTCCAGTGGTAGAGAATCAGAAGGCTTATCTATAAACATCTCCAAGTGGCCCATGAGAGGACTCTAGAGAACACTGCCAGCCTTCTAGGTTTCAGCTTCTACACCCCCCAGCTGCAGAGGATTGGTGCTAAAACACCACTTCCTATAAATATTCAACAACAGATTTATTTGTTTGATATAATAACAGGAAATTAGTTGAAAAGAAGTCAATAGGATGTGTAACCAGATAGATATAAAAAGATTAATTTTAGTCTCTGGGGGATCACTGACAGAAACATCTTTGATATATATAATGCACATAGGAAGAAGTTGTGTCTGTTGGCAGTAGAGGATCAGAAAGCTCATCTGCCTACTTTTCCCAGCAGCTCCAGGACACTGTGAGCCCTCTAGTCTTCATCTGACATCTACCATGCCCCCCCCCCCCTCCCACACACACACACACACATTCACTCCCTCACTCCAGCATTAGAGAAACATAAGGCTCATCTGCATATTTCTCCTAGCAGAGAACTCTGTAAGCTATATAGGCTTCACCTTCTGCAGTCCCAGATTCCATGGTGCACATACTTCTTTCAGCCAGAAGGCTCATCTGCATCTTTCTCCCAGCAAAGAACTCTGGGGGACATTGCAAACTATGCTATAGCTTCCACAGCTCCAGCTTTTACATCCCTGCCTTCTTTCCAACAGTAGAAGATTGGAAGGCATATGCCTGTTGCAGTGCGGCCCGTGGCTAGAGCCATGAGCCACCTCTTACCTCTGTGGCGATGCTGCTGATGTTGCCACCACCCCATGGCCTGGTAAAGCCGCAGCCTGCCTTTGCATCCTGGAGGCCGCCATCTTCGCCGCTCCCACGGCCAGCCTGAAACCGCAGCTTGTCTCTTCTTCTTGCGGCCAGAAGGGCCGCTCTGGAGCTCCTCTTCGTGGCCCGGAGGCTGCCACCGGTGTTTCCTGGCCCCCAAACCTCCTCTTTGTGGCTGGACACTGCCAATGACGTCTGGGCCTGTTCCGCGGCCCTCCTCCTGCTCCTGTGCTTCTCCGTCTGCTGCAGGCCGCTGTCCAGGGTCCTGAACCTTCTTCCTGCTCTCTCCTTAGGCGCGGGGCTGCGCCTCCTGTGCAGATTTAAAGGACCAATGAGGGAGTAGGCCTTGGATGACATCACTTCCGGGAGCTCCCTCTTCTGCCCTATAAAAGTACTCCTCGTTCAGTCTATCTTCGCCTTGGAATCAGGTCATTCCTCCCTAAGGACATGGGTCACTCCTGCCCGCTGCTTGCTCCGGATCGTCTTCTCTACTGACCGTTCCCGGAGTACCATTCCATCCGTTGGCTCTTTTCCAGGTAGAGGGGGCACTGGTCCAGCAGGTCCTTCATCAAGCACCCTCGTCGGGTCGTCACTCTTGTGTCTCCTGTCCCAAGCGACTCCTGTCCCAGCATCTTCTGTTCCAGTGTTCCTGTTCCTTCATCTTCCCTGGTAGTACCCTCTGGACTGATCTCATGGTACTGACCACTGCCTATCTATGGACCATGTTGGATTGCTGCCTGGATTTTGACCTTTGCCTGACCTGACTTCACCTGAACTGACCTCTGGTAACTGACCCCTGCCTTGGCTAACTATTCTGGACTGATCTCTGGCCTTTGACCCTTGCTATCCTTTTGGACTCTCTTTGCTGACCTTCCGTGACCTCCGGCCTTCCTCCTTGAACAACGACCGTGCACCCTTGTTGTGGTGGGCACTCCTCTGAACTTTCTCTTCTGAGATCCTGCAAGGCCCACCTAAGACCATCTCCGTCTGTGCTCTGATCCTGGTGGCAGGTGCTCTCCGGGCCCGACCGGAGAGCCATACCAACCCTGCACCAGGCCAAGGGTCCACCTCCAGCGCAACAATGCCAAAGCACCATTTCCTACAAATGTTTGACAACAGATCTATTTATTTGATACAATAACAAGAAGTTAGTTGAAAACAAGTGTCAATAAGATGAGTAAGCAAGTAGTTATAAGTAGATTAATTTCAGTTTCTGGAAGATCGCTGGCAAATATAAACCAATAGATTAAGATTAGTTTGGACATATTTACTCCCTCATAAATTTTAAATTGCTAACAACTCTTCAAAAGAAAGATGCAGACAGCAGTCCAGCAACAAAGTCTATGATTAGCTACCAGTTGGTGAGAGGCTGTATATGTGCACTCAGTGAAGAGAGCTCCTAGCCCTCAGAGAATGAGTCTGACCTCTGGAGACTACAGTGGCTAGGGCTCAGGCTGGTTTGGGCAGGCAGTGCTGGGGCTATGGCTGGGGATGGAGGAAGGCAGAGAAGCTAGGTTTGCGGAGAGCGAATCCCATCTGCAATGATACCCTTGCTAACTCATCTTGTTAGCAAAAATTGAGACCTTAAATATCTGGAGCTGATGACGTCATCTCAGGGGGACGCCACTGAGGTTCACGCCAACGCTGGTACATCAGTCGGGTGCGCGTGCCCTTAGGCATCTGGTCAACATGGCGGCTTGCAGCATCGAGCCGGTCCGGGAACACCGGAGGAGGTGTTATGAATTCCGGCCGTGGCAAGCCGCGACCGGGACTTACCGCCATCCCCAGGGGCCGGTCGGACCGCCGGCACTGAGGCAGATTGGCTAGGCTCCTTAGCGGCAGCTGCCGCTGCATTTCCAAAATGGCAGCGGCGTTTCTCCCCGCGTGGCTTAGCCCCGCCCCCTGATGTCTGCTAGGGCCGCGCAGGCGGCTCTGGACCTAAATTTAAAGGAACACTCGCAGGATGTGAGCTGGTTCCTTCCTGCGGCCCTCCTATTGGCTGGGGACTATTTAAGCAAGGTCTGGATCTTCAGACCTTGCCTTGTCTTCTTGGCTCCTGGGTTTGTTCTGTTCCTGGTTCCTGGTTGTCTTCCTGTGTTGGTTCCTGGTCCAGCTGACGTTTCCTCTGGTTCCTCGATTCCTGGCTTGGCGACGTACCATCTCTGGCTCCTGATTCCTGGACTGGCTGCGGACATCTCTGGCTCTCGACCCCTGGACTGGCTGCAGACATCTCTGGTTCTTGATTCCTGAACTGGTTGTGGACCTTTCTGGCTCACGACTACTGGATTGGACTTCTTAAAAAGATCCTCGGGGTTGATTCCTCGACCCGCTGAAGGCATCAGCTTTTGTTGTCTCGACCCGCTGGAGGCACCAGCATCTGGATTACACGACCAGCAGGAGGCGCCTGCATCCAGATCTTCTTCATTCCTCTTTGCCACTCCGAGGATCGGCCTCGCCTACCGACGGTGGTCTGATCAGTCATCGTCGGACCAAGGGTCCACTTCTCTGAGCATAACAGTAAGACAAGGCCATGGACCCGGCAGAGGCCTCAGCTTTACGAGCCATTCCCGTCCTGGCTCAGAAAATCATGGAGCAACAGAGTATGCTCGAATCCATGGCCGCCTCCATGGAGCGGCTCAACGCTCGGCTAGATGCGGTGGTGGCCAACCAGCCTGGTATGTCTGCCGCAGCTCCACCGGTCGCACCTGTTCCACTCCCAGCACCGAGCAGCCTCCGCCCAGTTCTTCCACTTCCAGCACCACCACGATACGCCGGAGATCCCCGTCTTTGCCTGGGGTTTTTTGATCAATGCACGATGCATTTCCGACTACAATCACCCTTCTTTCCAGAAGACATCACCAAGACCACCTACATTCTGTACCTGTTGGAAGGCAAAGCCCTCACCTGGGCTTCTCCTTTATGGCAACGATCAGATCCTGTGTTGCAGAACTACTCTCAATTTATTGAACTGTTTCGGACTACCTTCGAGGAACCTGGGAAACAAGCTGCTGGCGCCACTGATCTACTTCATCTCCGTCAAGGGGGACGTTCTCTCACAGATTACAATATTGACTTCCGCACGTTAGCCAACAAACTCCATTGGGAGGAGAGTGTTCTTCGGACCATCTATTTGGAAGGACTTACTGCAAAAATCAAAGACGAGTTGGCCGCCCGAGAACTTCCGGTTTCTTTAAATGGCACCATTGAATTGGCCATGAGGATCGACCGCAGGCTACAAGAGAGAGCATAGTAAGGGCAAAGGTAGTGCCGGCGCCATTTTGAAGATTGGTAATACGGCCCGCGTGCAGGAGGTCGCTCCCGGACCCCCGCTGGACTTTTGGCAAGTCTTGTGGGGGTCAGGAGGCCCCCCCCAAGCTGGCCAAAAGTCCCTGGGGGTCCAGCGGGGGTCCGGGGGCGATCTCCTGCACACGTGACGTCGGGAGCCAGGAACCAAAATGGTGCCGGCGCTACCTTTGCCCTGTTACATGATAAGGGCAAAGGGCCACCGGCGCCATTTCTCTTAACGCAGTCGTGGCCAGAGAGAGGGAGATCGCGCCGGGACCCCCCCCACTGGACCCCAGGTAATTTAAAACATTTTGCGGGGGGGGGGTTCGGGAGGGTGGGGGATTTGTTTTAAAGGTTCGGGGTGGGTTTTAGGGGTTTTTTGGTGTGCCGGTTTTCCTGCGCCCTATTTAACGATACAATACAAATGCCCCTGACGATAAATCGGGGGCATTTGTATTGTATCGTGCACTCTAACGATTTTGGACGATTTTAAAATTATCTGACGATAATTTTAATCGTTCAAAAATGATTCACATCCCTATAAACCACCATTAACATCTCACCTCAGCCTATCAGAAGGCCCTCCTATAGAGATATAAATATTTCCCTACTATGAGGGGCTTGTAGATAGTCAGTTTCTCTCTCTCTCTCTCTCTCTCTCTCTCATTATTGCAGGGTGAACTAAATCTCTCAAAAAAATAGGGATTATTGCAGGGTGCACTAGGTTTCCCGCACCATGGAATAATACCTATGCTAAGTTAGCGCACAATGCAATAAAGCTTATGTGAAGTGGTAACTTACTGCATGGTGCGATAACTTACCAATTTCCATAAACACACCCCTTTTTGGATAACGCATGCATTATTGATTAATCTAGGCCTAAATATCTAATAAGGCAGGTCTAGCAGACCTAATGTTCCAACAGAAGGAGAGGGAAAATGATAGGAGGAGAGGGGCTGGATTAGGAAGCAAAGTAGCTCTTCTTAACTCTGTTCTCTGCTGTGTCTGCCCCAGTCACATACCCTCCCCTCCTATTATCTGCATGCTACCTACGAAGGGAGGGCCTGAAGCAGCACGCAGAACAACTGTTTTCTGCTACCTGAGATTCTGGGCACTGGCCAGTAGAGTGGAGGCACTAGCCCTGTGGGCAATGCCCCTGCTTCTCAGCTGCTGTGGGAGTGTTCCCTGAAAGCTGGACTCTATATCATTCCAGCATGGCATGCAGTCAGTAAATGTCTTACAGATTCCGCATATCTGACTGTACTAGTTTACTTCCAGCACTGGGCTTCAGGTTTTTTATCATTGGAATTGATGTTAGGCTTACATAGAAACATAGAAATAATGGCAGAAAAAGACCAAACAGCCCATCCAGGCTGCCCAGCAAGTTCCCACACTTATATTCCCATTCTTATCTGTTTCACCGATCAGCAAGTTCAGGGCCCTTGTTGGTAACTGTTTGATTCGACTTCCTAGTCTATAGTTCATTGATTTGATTTAGATCTCTTTTTAAATATGGGGATGAGACATGCTGTTTGGCTGTTCTAACTGAAATATTATATACTATAATCATGCAACTTTAATCATTTTTAAAGAACATAAGAACATAAGAAACTGCCATACTGGTAAGACCAAGGGTCCATCAACCCCAGCATCCTGTTTCCAACAGTGGCCATTTCAGGCTACAAGTACCTGGCAAGTACCCAAACACTAAGTATATCCCATGCTAATGATGCTAGTAATAGCAGTGGCTTTTCCCTAAATCAACTTGATTAATAACAGTTAATGGACTTCTCCTCCAATAAGTTATCCAAACTTTTTCTAAACCCAGCTACACTAATTGCACTAACCACATTCTCTGGCAGCAAATTCCAGAACTTATTTGTACATTGAGTGACACTGAGTGAAAAATAATTTTCTCCAATTAGTTTTAAATGTGCTACTTGCTAACTTCATAGATTGTCCCCTAGTCCTTCTATTATCTGAAAGAATAAATAACCAATTCACATTTTCCTGTTCTAGACCTCTCATGATTTTAAAGACCTCTATCATATCTCCCCTCAGCCTTCTCCAAGCTGAACAGCCCTAACCTCTTTAGCCTTTCCTCATAGGGGAGCTGTTCAATCCCCTTTATCGTTTTGGTTGCCCTTCTCTGTACCTTGCAGCTATATCTTTTTTGAGATGTGGCGACCAGAATTGTACACAGTACTCAAGGTGCAGTCTCACCATGGAGCAAAACAGAGGCATTATGACATTTTCCGTTTTATTCACCTTTCCCTTCCTAAGAATTACATTCTGCTTTTTTGACTGCCGCAGCACACTGAGCCAAGTTCAATGTATTATCCACTCTGATGTCTAGATCTTTTTCCTAGGTGGTAATGCCTAATATGGAACCTAACATCATGTAACTATAACATGGGTTATTTTTCCCTTTATGAAACACCTTGCACTTGTCCACATTAAATTTCATCTGACATTTGGATGCCCAATCTTCCAGTCTCCCAAGATCCTCCTGCAATTTATCACAATTTGCTTGTGATTTAACTATTCTGAATAATTTTGTATCATCCGCAAATTTGATTATCTCACTCATCATATTCCTTTCCAGATCATTTATAAATATATTGAAAAACACCGGTCCAAGTTCAGATCCCTGAGGCACTCCACTGTTTACCCTTTTCCACTGAGAAAATTGACCATTTAATCCTACTCTCTGTTTCCTGCCTTTTAACCAGTTTACTTTGTAACCCACAAAAGGACATCGCCTCCTAGCCCATGACTTTTTATTTATTTGCTTGATTTTCTATACCGATGTTGGTATTTACCTTCACAACGGTTTACAGTTTCTTTGTAATTAAAACAATAATAAATACAATAAAAAAATTTAAACAAATTAAACAAGTAAATATTACAGAAAAAAAAACAACTCATGAAATTATATAGATGGATAAATCATAAAATTAATGTTAGAAAAATAAAATAATAAATAATCACATTAAAACATAACCATTTAAAGCATAAAAAAGATTTAAAAGAAAAACATTACTGGCTAAAGTCTAATTCGAACACTTGTGCAAAACATAGAAGCCTCTCATGAGAGACTTTGTCAAATGCCTTCTGAAAATCCAAATACACTACATCTACTGGTTCACCTTTATCCAAATGTTTATTAATCCCTTCAAAAAAATGAAGCAGATTTGTGAGGCAAGACTTGCCTTGGGTAAATCCATGCTGTGTTCCATTAAACCATGTCTTTCTATATGCTCTGTGATTTTGATCTTTAGAATAGTTTCCACTATTTTTCTGTTATCTATTATGATGACATTGTGCATTTTGTGCACTTTAAATGATAGAGTGAAATCACAAAGTAATTTGATGTTAAAGGCAAAAAAAAAAAAAAAAAGCAACAACATAATTCAAGAAAACACAGAACAAGTGCAGAAGATCCTTAGTAGTGAGAAAGTGATAGCAAAACCAGATATCGAGCAAGGTCTGTGTTATTGCAGTAGGAAGGGGGAAATGGACAGACTAAACATCTAGAGGTCTTTATTTGCTGTCCTTTTCTCTGCTTCAACGTTTTCTATAAAGCACTCTAGTTTTGAAGGCATATTTATCCACGTGCCTCCACTAGGTGGCACTGTATATACAGAGAGACCTATGAGATGGCAAGCAAGGAGGTGGGGAAATACAGTAACAGCAGAGGAAAAAAAGGGAGGAAGGGGGAGATTAGTTGTTCCCGTTTCCCAGTTTGCTTGATGTTCTGAAAGCTGCACTCCTGGAATGTCTAATGATAACGGAATCCCTTTCAAGCACTAAACACACAAAGGGGTGATGTAGGCAAACATCATTAGTGACCTCCTCTTACATCCCACACCAAGAGAACAAGTCCAGTAGCACAGATTGCAAGCCCACAGGCTTTTTATCTATTTTCTCACTCACAAAAAGTTTCTTAGTTTAAGTGCACAGATACCTTTCCTGCTTAAAATCAAAACAAAACAAAAAAACAACCTCCCAAGTGTCTAAATGAAGTATTTAACTACGCGGTGAAGCACTTATGATCGGTGCCTGCTCAAAGTGGAACACTTTGTATGTTAAAACCTGAATAAATATTTTAAAATGCAAAATGTGTCATTTATGTAAAGGCTAAGAAATCACGCATGCACATGAATAGTTCCCTTGTAAAAAGAAAAATCAAATCCATGGCAAGATATTAAATCAATTTTCCCTCTCAATTAAGGTCTTTATAGTTTCTGCTATGAGACTGGTGTTGGCAAAGTAAATATATCCTGTTTAAACAGGAGCCTTAAATCCTATCCTTCTTTTTTTTTTTTTAACATGATTCCTATTTCATTCTCAGACAAAACCTACATTTTATGCAGAGTAGAAACAGCTATAAAAGTACTCTTTGTTTCCTGACCCAGGCTTCAGTTAACTTTGGTTTGGAAGTTTTTTTCCAAGATTCTCCAAACATAGAAACAGAGAAAATGATAGCGGATAAAGAAAGCAAGGCCCATCTAGTCTGGCCATCTTTGCAGTAATACTACAGAGTCAACCTGTTCTCAGGCTTTATCCTCATATCAAAATTCAGCCCTAAACAGTAGCAGAACAACAGCATTGGGCTACTAAGAAGGCTTGGGTGGCCTCCATAATGGGACAATGGTTGAAACCCTACTGTGCTGCATATGGCAAGTAGCGCTATAGAAGTGATAATAGTAGTAGTAGTAGTGTAAGAAACCTTTGATTTTCCTTTCCAGAAGGCGTGCACTAACTTGCTGGGGAGGTTCAGAGAGCCGGGGATGGTAACTTTGAAACAACCGCGGGGGCCGCATGTGAACATGTGTATGCTGGCTCATGCCCAGAGATGTGGTCATTTTATAACACACCCTTGTATATGCACATATGATATAAAATAAATTTTATATGGATGTGCACATATGCGTGCAAATGCCGACTCTACCACTTAAGTAGGGGGAATTTATTAGAAACCAGTTTCCCCGGGTAAAAGATAGGAGTTCCTAACCTTCCTAATTAATATGCCTCCCTTTTATCCTTTTAGTCCCAACTCTTAAAACCCTGATAACTAGCCTTGTATTTTTTGTTTCATTACTTACACGCCATCCATAGCAAAAGCAAAGTTACACAGTAGAGGACCCCAGCACACACTTATGTGCATAAAAATGTGCATATTTCATGTTACATACCTGGACCGGCCATGTCCCGCCCATTACCTGCCCCTTTTTTGCCTTTCCCATTTGTGCGCATACCTTTTAGTGAATAGAGGTTGGGATCTGAGCTCCCCCTTGGGAGAAAGAGATGGTGTGTACTTGAGCCCTTATTAACCCTCTCTCCTAGCTTAGGTCATGGCTTCTTATTTTAATTTTCCTGAGTTGCCCTGCTGAGGAACAGTCCTGCTTGTGTAGTCTCTCTTTTTCTGTTTGTTTTCTGGAAAAAGAACTCTGAAGGTCATATTCACAGAGACCTGAGTAAAGAGAGATGAAAACAGAGTATCTTAACCCTATTTTTAGTCCATGGGTTTGGAGAATTTTGTAGCTGGTCTCCCCCCCAACCTGTTTGTGCTGTGAACATCATCCAGATGTGCTACGATGCCGGGGTTCAAGTCCTGCATGGAGGACGTTATCTTCCAAGGCCCCTGGTGTGATCTACAATTCTTAAGTCCAACGGGTCCCATTGCAACTGAATGATGCTCACCAAGTATAGGAAAACCCAGAATAAGACCAAAGAAGAGACTATTAACGAAAATGACCAATAGCAGTCAGCCCATTCCCCATCCATCCAGCAAGGGCAAAGCAGAAAAACAAAGAGTCCAATTGGTGTTTCAAATAAAGATAGTTTACTTCAGTTTTAAGATCTAGGCCAAAATAATAAAAATTAGGAGCAGCATAAAAAATATTAAAGTGAGAAAAACCATGGTTTCCTTGTCCATTTTAGATCTCCTTACTGGTCTCCTTTCTCCTGCACCACCATTCATGTTGAAGAACCCCTCCCCTTGAAGGTTAGGGTAACTGGAAAAATGTCCCCAAGCTCCAAAATCTTAAGAAAGTCCAAGTCCCCAAAACTCTCAAATTGTAATCCAGCTCTCAGATATCTGCAGGGTTCTTGAATTATCTAGTCAAGAGAGTCCCAGATTCATCTTCTCAGCCTTGCTTCTCTATTCACGCAGGCAAAAAGGTTCTTTGATTCCATCCTTTCAGGATCCCTAAGGGAAAGTCCTTCACCCCAGACTGAATCAATCTCTCTTCTCTCTACTCCAAAAATCCTAACTGTTGATGAAGTCCCCCAGGGATGAGGAAAAGATCCCACAGCCAGGCTCCTTCCCATACTCTCCAACCTATTCACTAGCTTCTTTCCTTCTCGTCAGAACCTAACCCACTAAATCACTGAACATGCTCCAGTGAAGCCTCCCCCCAAATAAGTGGGGTTACAGCCAGGGGAAGACTCCCAAAAAAAACAAAAATCCCCTCCTACAACCCACGATGGACAAGTTGGGGGGGAAACTGTAAGTTACTGGCAAAGCCTTGTTACACTTTGTTGCTGGAGAAGGAAGTTCTTCCTTCTTTCCTTTCTCTCATTTCGTTTCCCCTTTTTGGAAGTTTTTTGCCTCTGTCTTTATTGACTGAGAACCTTAGGGCTCAGGGTCGCAGTACTATCCTGGGAACTGGAAGTATAGCCTTTTACCCAGAAAGACCCTGAGGAGTAGCTTTATCGTCAAGGAGGAATGGACTTCCATCCATTGATAGTGAGAAGGAGTGAAGATAATTTTTTTTCTAAGACTTTCCAATGTGATCCCCAGTGAGACATATATTGTGAAAGAGAGGAGCAAGACCAGTACCAAACTAAGAGCTGACTGAAGGGAAAGAGATCATTGGGATTTTTCATTCAGTTGAGTAATTTGGACTACTAATCTGACCATTTCACAATGGGAAGGATCTGAGATAAATATGAGAAATTGTGAGAAAGCTTACACTTTCTTCAATTTTGATTAATGGGAAAGATGAAGAAGCTGAATTGTTAAGGAATTTGCTATTACAAATTCTAAAGACTAATGACTGTCAGCATGAAGTCACAAATTTATTAATTTCAACCTGCAAATCAATTGGATTTAACATCAAAAGGCTATAAACATTTTCACCCATTTGATCAACTATCAGTAGAAGAAGTTGGAAACCATTCAGCTTCCAGTGTGTTTATTGCTGTCACAGATTTTAGAGATTATCAGTGCAGAATACCAAGGAACCTAAGAGTTTGTGTATTTGTGGTACATGCAAAAAAGGTCTTGAAGCTAGGCTTCCCCCACCTCCCAGGGAGCCCTGAACCACTCACAAGTATATGATATCCTGGAAAACAATTGCAAATAGGGTCAAATTCTTGACTGTGTGCCTTTAAGTCCAATATCCCACTCAGGAGTTGCAGTAGTAATATCAGGATTTTTCCTACCCAGGAGTTACAGTCATTGCCAGATGTTTGTGGACAACAGCCTTAGTAACCTTGGTGGTTGTGGGAATTGTTACAAAACTTGGTAATAAGGGATAGAAAGAGGGCCTGGCTGTTGGCTTAAATATTGGTCTTGTAAGAAGCAAAGCTGAAGATGGCAAAGCTTGAAATGGCCCTACTAGTGGAGCCCATCACTGTAACAGAGTGTGTTTTTTAAATTTTTGGATTTAGCTCATGCCTTTTCATTGGTTGCTCAAGGCAAGTGATATTCAGGTTCTGAAGGTATTTTTCTGTCCCTAGAGAGCTTACAATCTAAAGGCCTCATTTACTATTTACTAAGCATTTTTCTCATAGATAAACAGAATGGAAGAAAAGCCTTAGTAAATCAGGCCCTAAGTTTGTACTTGAGGTAATGGAAGTTGAAGAGACTTGCCCAAGGTTACAAGGAGCATCAGTGGGATTTTAACCCTGGTTTCCTTGGCTTGCAGCCTGATACTCACACACTTCACATTTTGGACATGCTTGGGATAAATATGGGGGACAGTGGTAGGAAAAGAGTTGGGCGATTAGGCAAAAGACATGGGGGTGGAAGAATTGGGGTTGGATTGTATATGGGATTTACATGCACACCTACCCAAAGTGAATGAATCTTAAATGAGAAGACTCTATGGGTCATTTTGGTATTTATCTGATGTCATTTAATATAATGCTATGATTCTCTGTTCTTATCCTATGATTTATTGTAGGTTGAAAATCCACTTCTTCCCTGTTCTTGGATACACAAATATCATCACACAAATTACTCTTACATGCATTTTGCAGTATTCACAATTCTCACTGAGGAATGTACATATAATACACTGGAAGTCTGTGAAGGTTCTTTCTTGTTTTTTTTACATAAAAAATCTGAGAATAGCATATACAAGAGGTTCCAACTTCAAGGAAAAATTAAATCCTTCACTTCTTCCTCATGCTGGTCTATCACTGAATGTAGCACAGTAAGGACTGTTCCATGACATTGCAGCCTAAAGAATTTGTACATCCAGGAACAGGGAAGAATTATTCTGTACAAATTCTCTCTATTTCTGTTTCAGCCTTTGTGATCTATATGATGAATGTCCATGTTCCAAGATGTATGTTGGTAAAACCAATAGATCATTACAAATAAGAATTACAGAGCATCAAAGCCATTTAACACTAAACACTGCGAAGTACCCATAGTGGTACATTGTTTAAACAATCAACAACTATTTGAGTATCTTCATTTTTTTGTCATTGACCATGTGAGCATCAATCCATGAGGAGGAGATGAGATAAAAAACAAAGCCACTGAGAACAAAAGTGAATTTTCACCTACAGACACTGGAACTATTGGGTCTGACTTCATCTATTACAGAGGTCTTCACTAATTTTTAAGCAGGACCACTTTTGATCCTAAAGGGGGGGAGGAGACAGCAAATTTTTCTGCACAAAGCCATGGACTCACAACTCTACTGACCAGCATTTGCCAATGAAATTATGTCGCCAACACTCAAGAGAGAAAGATAGAGTAAGATGATTTCATTGGCATATGCTGGTCATGGCCTTGGGCAGAAAAGTTTGTTGGCTCTTCTCCAGCTTCTTTGGATCCAAAGTGGCCCCCACTTAAAAATTAGTGAAGATATCTGCAATAGTCCCTCTACTTTGTACCCCCACTAGGGATGTGCAGGGGAAAAAAATCTGTTTTCGTTTTTGGTTTGATTTCGGGAAGGTTTTTTCCCACATATTTCGGTTCATGGATTGTTTGACTCATTTAATTCGTGAAAAAAAACAAATCAAGCAATAAACAACAAAAAAAATTGGCCAAAAAATTAAAGCTAAGCCTCCCGGGGCCTCCCGCCCTCTCACTCAGATACATGGCCAGGGCAAGGATTCCCAGCACCCCAGCCCCCACTACACCAATCCAGTGGGGATCTGCTGGCGAGGCCTAGGCCCAGGCCAAGGGAGTCATATGTCACTACAACCTTTGCCTACGCAAGGCTGACACCTTGGCCAGACTCAGGCCTGCCACAACACGGCCAGGAAGCGGGTCTCAACACCAGGGCCTCAGCACGGACCCAAGCCTGATGCCACAATCTGACTCGGAGGCCGGATCCCAACACCTGGGCCTTGGCCTACACCAGAGCTGGACCCAGACACGCCGCCTCGACCTGGCTCAGATTCCAAACATTTGGACTAACCTCAAAAGGGGTATCATCTACATAAATCTTCAAATCAGAGTCTGGTGCCCTGCCCTTCCAATCCAAAGCAGTTAGTACAGTTCAGCTTTAGCTTATTTGTTTTCAAACATGTTATCAGTACTTTCAGACACATATTTATTACTTTAGACAGGGATTCAGCAACAACAAGACCTGGCTGTTTAAAAAAGCTTTCCCGGACACCGATTAATTCTATTCAGCCAGATTCTACCACTTCCACATGTAAAAATGTTATTACTAATGTAAATACCTATACCTAATGTTATTCTCTCCCTTTTCTTCTCTCCTCCCAGTTCTTTTACCTTGTTATTTGTAACTGCTTCCTTCTACACAAATAGGTTATTGAATTGTTCACTGTACACCCCTGTTATATGTAAACCGGCATGATGTGTTTGCAACATGAATGCCGGTATATAAAAATTTTAAATAAATAAATAAAATAAAATAAAAACATTCACATCTAATGGGAAATAAATGCGCATATCATCAGCATGCAAAAAATAAAATAACCCAAACTGCAAAATGATATCACAAAGTGGACAAATACAAATATTAAAAAGTATAAGGGAAAAAAGAGAACCTTGTGGCATTCCACAAAAAAAGAAGACAATGAACATAAATTCCCCAAGGACACCTGATTGCAACTGCCCCTGCAAAAATGACCCAAAACATTTTAAGACCTTACGTCCCACACCCATTTGCTATAAACACTGTAACAAGATTTTACAATCAGCTTTATAAAAATTGCTAGACAAGTCCAACAGAATCATCCCTACCCCAGAATCCTGGTCCAACCACTGTCTGCAATCATCTAACATGGAAACTCAGACTGTCTCTGCGCTATGAGAGTTTTGAAAACCTGCCTGGCGATTATCCAAATAGCCCAGTTCCTTCCAATTGAATGAAGACAAGTCTCTCAGTTAGCTTACCTAAAAACAGAAGATCGGTGGCCTGGGAGCGTCAGCGATGTCTGGAGCGTGCGACGAAGGCGACATTCTGCCATGATGTTCTTGGGCCTGCGGCGGTGTCGGGGTGAGTATAGCTGGTTGCAGCGGCCTGCTGCCACAGAAAATGTAACAACATTTCACTCTGTCCATCATATTTAAAGCTCTTTGCTAATTCTGCTCTAACTGTCTTCTCTTCTGCTTTAAATCCCTCAACTCTATTATATGTCACAGAGACTGCTTACATTTTCCTGGTGCTCTTTTACCCACTACCTTTTATATTTCATTATTTCAACTACTGCTCCAATACTGCTGGCCTCAAAAGTTACAGGGAAAGAGCCAAGCTCCACCACTTTTATTGATAAAGCTTGTCTCCTTTTCCAGCCTCTTTTTCATTATATGACTTTCTTTGGTTCCTCTTTTCTAAATTATCCAAAGAGCATTTAGTGAGCTAGGTCTCCAACCAAGGCAGAAGGTACTGTATACCAATCTATTCCTCCTTTAAAATATTGTCCCCTAACACAAACACCAAATCTAAAATGTGACCCCCTAGAATGTGTTAGCTCAGTGATCATTTGTTTAAAATCAAACAGCAAAGAGGAATCATAAAATCTGCTTGTACCCCAATAAACATGAAACATAGAAATGACGGCAGAAGAAGACCAAACGGCCCATCCAGTCTGCCCAGCAAGCTTTCACACTTTTTTTTTTCTCTCACATACTTATCTGTTTCTCTTGGCTCTTAGTAACCTTTTTTTTATTCTATTTCTCTTCCACCCCCGCCATTAATGTAGAGAGCAGTGTTGGAACTGCATCTAAGATCAGTATCTACCTGTATAGTAAAATCTCCTAAAACAATCAAATTATGTGTAGTAAAACTACCTCAGAAATCAATTCTAACAATGATTCCATGTTCAACTTATGAAAATATTAGCTGGATCCAGGTCTGAAATTTTATCCCTGATAAATGATAACCACCCTTTCTTTGCAGTACACTGCAATTACCTCTACCATCTTTTGCCTACCCCTCAACCGGTTCTCAACCTGGTTTAGGCCACACCCCAGCAATGTTCCCTCTAATTTTATGTGGACTGTGTGCTCCAAAGAGGTCTTGTGTGCAATGTACTCTACAAATTTGTGTGCAATATTCTTTGAAACGTCATTCTAGCTTCCTTTTCTTATGCGTGCTATGTTTTCCTGTATTAGCTTGTTTTATGACCTGTGTGTGTGTATGCACAAATGTGCATAGCTCTCAGGGAGCATTGACCCCGCCCAGGTTGCTCAGCCTATTTATGAGCCTTCTGCATGCAACTCTGTGAAAAGCCTTATTCAGATGACATCATCCTTTGCATTAAACTGCTTATTTTGCTTTGTCCTGATGAAGGGAGTGTAACACTGGTCTCAAATGGTCCATCTTCACCACTTAACCTCTACCCAAATCTAACTTAACCTTTACCCATATAGAACAATGGAATGTATTTGTTTCAACAGTAGAGTATGTACATTGGCTTTGTGCCTTTAAGCTTTGATGATGCCAGCAGTAATATCTAGTGGTATAAAAGGTGAGATTTGCGGTATGCATGCCCTTTTGCTTCCCGTTCTTGGTCTGCCAGCTTGCTGATTGTTTTTGCTTCCTGGTAAAGAAAACAGTACGGGCAACATTTTATCATGGTAATAACAAAACTCTACTCCTAAGATTAAGGCCTAGCTTCTTTTTGGAATAGCCCCTGGGAGGAATCATGTGGACATGACCACACTTCATGAAAGTCTCATCATTTATGTCTGTCAACTAGCAAGACTGAGTAAGTGCTTGATCTTTCTTCAGATGAACTGTGCAGGCTTTTGCCAGAAATGAATTCCCTGTGCTGAAAGATCTATTGTGCTACTAAGGATATTTTGGTTTTGCTACTGACTGCCTATTTACTATGGAAGTCTTTGGAAGTGGAACCTTTTATATAGACCCTATTTTTCCATTTAATAAATGTGGCATTATTGGAACCACTAATCCAAAAAGTGGACTGAGCCCTTTGTTCCAAGGTTTGGGTTTGTCTGAGGTAGAAAATGCCTGCAAACTGGTGTTAGACTAAATGAACCATTTCACTTAGGGGGCATCAGTTCAAGCACAAAGGAGAAAATTTCCTTTCTACTTTAGTAAAGATCACTCTTTGAACCTGGTTCACTACACTGTCTGCTCAACCATTTTAAAGAAACCCCAGTGACCAGCAAAAGATTTGGAGTCCCACAAATATACCCTAAGTTGGGATTACAGACGTACAGCTCTAGAAATGTACACAAAGGTACAACCTATAACGTTTTCGTTGACCTTTATTTCTACAAAAGCCTTACTGAAATTAAATATAGCACAGTGCTTGTTCATGTTTCAATTCTTTGGCCACTAAGCCAAAAATGTGATCAGATTCTTTAACGTTGCTGCATTGTACCTTGGAATAGAATTCTTGAGTTGGTTCCCTCTATGGTCTTAATCAAATCCAATCTAAAATTCCACTTTCTTTTAGGCTGCTTTTAAATCTTAAACCCTGATTCTACTGCTCACAGCCTTATTGGTTTTAACCATTTTATTAAATGAAAGTCTCAGTCTCTTTTTAGCACTATAGAAGTGATAAGTAGAAGCAGTAATTAGGGACATGGAAAGGAAAAAAATTTGTTTTCATTTTCGGTTTATTTTCAGGAGTTTTTTTTCCCATGAATTTTGGTTTGTGGATTATTTGATTTGTTTTATTTATGAGAAAAAAACAAATCAAACAAACAATACCCACCCCAAAACATCCAAAAAACAAAATTAAAGACTCCTGGGGCATCCTGCTGCCTGATCGTGAAAATGCCAGGGCCAGGATCCCCACCCCCAGCCTCCACTTACCCGATCTGGTGGGGATCCACCGGCAAGGCCTAAGACCAGGCTGAAGCCTCTGCCTTGGGTAGGCTGAGAGAGCCATATGTCTCCACAACCTCAGCCTACACATTTAAGACTAATTGGAGAGCACATTTAAGACTAATTGGAGAAAATTCTTTTTCACTCAACGCACAATAAAGCTCTGGAATTTGTTGCCAGAGGATGTGGTTAGTGCAGTTAGTGTAGCTGGGTTCAAAAAAGGTTTGGATAAGATCTTGGAGGAGAAGTCCATTAATGGCTATTAATCAATTTTACTTAGGGAATAGCCACTGCTATTAATTGCATCAGTAGCATGGGTTCTTCTTAGTGTTTGGGTAATTGCCAGGTTCTTGTGGCCTGGTTTTGGCCTCTGTTGGAAACAGGATGCTGGGCTTGATGGACCCTTGGTCTGACCCAGCATGGCAGTTTCTTATGTTCTTATGTTTTTATCAGCTGGACCCAGGCCCAAAGCCTGGGCCTAGGCCTAGGCCGGAGCACAAACCCAGCCTGCCACCATGACACATCCCATAGGCTGGGTCCTGAAGCCTGGGCCTTGGCCTGGGCCCATGCCTGATGCCGTGACCTGACCTGGAGGCTTGGTCACAACATCTGGGCCTCAGCCTAGGCCAGAGCCCAGACCCAGACCCACTGTGACCCGGCCCGGAGGCTGGGTCCTGATGCTAGGGCCTCGGCTCAGACCCAGGCCTGCCATCGCAACCTGGCCTGGAGGCCAGATTCCGTGGCAGGGCCTTGGCCCGGCCCTGAGCCCAATGCCACAACCCGACATGAAGGTCAGATCCCGACGTCTGGGACTTAGCCTATGCCAGAGACCGGACACAGGCCTGCTGCCTAGACTCGTCCTGGATGCTGGGTCCTGACCCTGGGGCCTCGGCCCAGACCCAGGTTCAATGCTGCAACCTGACCTGGAGGCTGGATCCCGATGCCCTTGACCTCAACCTAGGCTGGAGCCCGTACCCAGGCATGATGCTGCGACCTGGCCTGGAGACCAAGTCCTGACACCTGGGTCTTGGCCTGGACCCAGGCATGATGCCATGATCTAACCCAGAGGCTTGCTCCCATCACTTGGGCCTCAGCCTAGGCCAGAGCCTGGACCCAAACCAGATGCCATGACCAGGCTTGAAAGCCAGGTCTCAATGCTGGGGCCTCAGCCTAGGCCCAGGCCCAGAGCCCAGGCCTCACAGCTGCTCCCTCGGCATCCTCTTCTCTTCTGATGTCATTGACTGGGGTTGTGCTGGAGCTAATTACCTCTGGCGCATTCACCCACGTGGATGGCACCATTTTGATGTATGATAGTTCAGAGCATTGGACCTGGCTCTAGGCCAAGGCCCAGGCATTGGAACCCAGCCTCCAGGCCAGGTCACAACATCGGGTCTGGATCTAGGTTGAGGCCCCAGTGTAAGGACCCAGCCTCTAGGCTGGGTCATGGCATTGAACCTGGGTCTGGGCTCCAGCCTAGGCTGAGGCCCAGGTGTCAGGACCTAGCATCCTCTTTGGGTTGTACCATTGGGGCCTGGGTTCAGGCCAGGCCCCGGCACTGAGACCCAACCTCCGGGCTGGGTCACAACAGAGGGCCTGGGTCTGAGTTCCAGTTTAGACCAAGTCCAGGCATCTAGACCTGGCCTCCGAGTCAGGTCGTGGCATCGAGCCTGAGTCTGGGCCAAGGTCTGGCCTTGCCATTGGATACCCAACGGTTCAGGTAAAACCTTTTTCAGGTCTCAGCCGAGGCCCCAGAGTCAGTTGTCCAGAGGCCGAGACCCTGGTGATATGCTCAGGCCTAGACCTCAGCCTATGCCTTAGGCAAGGCCTTAGCTTTGGGCCTAGGCTTAGGCGAAGGTGCCGGTGTTGTGCTAGGGTGTAGCCCATGGCTCCTGCTTTTGGCCTCGGCCTATGCCTTAGGCAAGTCCATGGCTTCAGGGCTAGGGTTAGGCCCGATGCATTCTTTTCAAACAAATGTAACAAATAAGGTTTGTTTTATTTGGGGGGCCGCCAATTCGTTTCAGGGGCCCCAAATGAAACTAATTTCCCTTATTCGTCGCATTTTAGAAATTTACTGGAAATAAATGCACATCCCTACTAGTAATATTGGTATGAAATATTATTTTACAGTATCCTCAATTCCGTCTTGCCATATAAGAAGATACCAGGTTATAGAACAAAAGCCAGGTCTTCCAAATATCTACCAGCTATTCTCCCCAATATGGTTTAAGTACCAAATGAATTATCCAGGGAGGAGTTGCTAGTATTGTTGCTTTAACTAAAATCTCAGTTTTTCCTCTGAAAAACGTATTTGAATTGCATTTTATGAAGGAACAATCAAAGAGGTCCAGCAATCCAGAGATGGATCTTCATGGCCTGAAAACTTGAAATGTTACTGGCCAAGGCACTCCAAAATTGCTAAATTATCCATCTCTGACATTTCAAAGTGCACATTGCATTTCTAACCAAGCCAATGTAGTTCAATACTTTTTTTGACACTGAGCCCAAATGCAACACATGTTATTTCCCTCTATGAATCCATCAGAAGTCAGGATTAATGGTCGACTTTTCACATTGCTTCCTTTGAGAAGAAATGAGCATTTGTGGTCATGAGTGGTGTTATTTTTTCAAAGGGCAATATATCTGCCAGAAGAGACTGGGATTTGTATTTTTATTCCAAATGTTCCACATTTGAGATTATTATTAATCAACAGAATCACAAACCAGCTGTAGTAGCTGATTGAAGGTGCTTGTGCAGTACTGCCAAAGCAACCAGTTCTTTTTTTCTTTGTTCTTTTTTTGTTGGTAACAACTTGCAAATTAAATTTTAAGGTCACATAAGTGAAAGTATTCTTCTTCTCAGAGCAAGTGTTAAAGTCTAGCCCTTGAAACTTAACATCCCCTTTTTTTCTATAGAAACAGAAAATGTGATGGCAGATATGTACCATGAGGCCCTTATAGTCTGGTGTAATGCTGTAGACCCCAGTTGATCTCTGGCTTTCTCCTCACTTCTTCACAATTAGGGATCCTCTGTGCTTATCCCATGCGTTTGTGAATTCTGTTTTTATTTTTGTCTCTCCCATCTCCACTGGGATTCCATTCCATGCATCTAACTCTGTTTCTGTGAAGAAAGGTCTTCTGATGTTGCTCCTGAGTTTAGCCCCTTGGAACCTCATGAAATGACCTCTTGAAAATTCTGTACCATGAAAAACATTTGCTTTTTGTGCATTATTTATTATTTATTTATACTTTTGCGGTATTTGAATTTTCCCCATCTCTTCTCTCTTATAGAGTGCATATATAGGTCTTTAAATCTTATCTCATATGGCTTTTGCTGTAGATCCTGTGCAATTTTGGTAGCCTTTCTCTAGATTGCTTCTAGCTTGCCTGTATCCTTTCAGAGAAAAAGCCTATAGTGGCCAAAGTAATAAGGTGTGCTTGGCAAAGTGCATGGTTTAAGCTACAGTAGTGAGCGCATTTTTTTGTATGCAAATTTTACTGTCGATGCAGCAAGGAGTTTTGCACACAAAAAATGTTCATCCAACAATATACATAGAGATTAACACCCTTTCATGCAAATGCATGATTGCATGAGCTATTATCTGACAAAGAGGGAGATTTATCAAACTGTGATAGGGCTATAATGCACAATAAATGCTGCATATCACATGATATAGTCCTATTGCAGCGATATCATGCCATATTTGGGCCTAAAACCCTCCCCTATTATTATAAGCTGCTTTCCATGACATATGCATGAATGAATTTTGCAAATCCATGCAAAGCAGCTCATGCATACCTAATCCTATGAAAATAAATTAACGCAATTGACTTAGAAATGTGTCAGTCACATTTTTTATCTACTTATTTTCCAGAAACATTATTCTACTGCAGAAGCACCGAGATGCTAACATGGGTCCAGATGATCCCATTGTAGAATTAAACATTCCCTTCTACAAGTAAAGAAAAAGTCACTGGGGTCTTATTAGACTCAAAACCCCTCACCCTGGAATTTCCAATTGATTAAAGGTACTACGCAATGACGAGACCCCACCCTGCCCAACAACCTCCTTATTGATTCAACCCCCCAAAGAGAGTGTTCTACTGACCCCCCCTTTTCCATATAAATAACAGGCCAGTAGTGGCTCCCCCACCCCAACTCTTCAAAAATAATGTTGGTGGCCTTGTGGCCCGGACCCTGGCCCCCCACAGATCCTCCACATTCCATTACTTTAAAATCCGTATTGGTAGTCAAGTGGAGGAGACAGGGCACCCTCTAACCTTGGGCCTTGTTGGTGCCATTTTCCAATCAGGCCTTGCCGACCATTGTGTGACAGGGGCATAGCTTGGTTGGCACCATTTTGGAAAATGATGCTGACCAGGCCTGGGGATAGGGGGCCATTGCACTTTGACAAGGTCTCAGCCATGTTCTTTTGTCTCAAAAGGCTTTTTCCACAAGATAAATGAATGCAGTGATATTGCCACAATATTTTATCAGGGAGAGACAAATTATAATGGGACCATACCCCTGTAATATTTGGCTCTTCCTGTGATAAAATATCTCAACTTTGTGAATTCAGGCCTAAGAATGGAAAAGAAGCAACACACATGAATACATTAAATATGTATTAATATGTATTAATAAATATGTAAATATTTATTATTTATTTAATTATATAAATATTTATTTATTTAATTAATATAAATATTATTTATTTAATTATATAAATATTTAATAAATATTTATTTAATATGTAAATATATAAATATGTATTAATATGTACCGCCTCTTGGCATAATTTTTATGTTTCAATGTAAACCGATGTGATCTGTATTTTAATACAGGAACACCGGTATATAAAAATCTAAAATAAATAAATAAATAAATTAAAGAAAGAAAGGGTATGTGGCAACCAAACTTTGAAATATATCCTTGAGCGTTGACATATATCAAGATAAAAAGATACATTGCTAGTGGCATAGATCCAAAATATAAGGCCTGGGCCACATGGATTAAAAATGGGATTAGACAAATTCCTAGAGGAAAAGTGCATAAATCATTATTAGCCAGGTAGATTTGGAAGTTTCAAAAAGGTGTAAAATAAATCCCAGACTACAATATTGCTGAGATGATATCTTAACTTAGAAAATGACCATCATATAATGCAAAATGTTCAAAATGAAATCTTCTTTCCACTATGTGGGACGCTGTAGAGTATAATCATTGGTCAATGAGACAAGTTTCTATGTCTTATTTTTATAA
The DNA here is from genome assembly GCF_901001135.1 of Rhinatrema bivittatum. Classification (NCBI taxonomy): domain Eukaryota; kingdom Metazoa; phylum Chordata; class Amphibia; order Gymnophiona; family Rhinatrematidae; genus Rhinatrema; species Rhinatrema bivittatum. The sequence continues at coordinate 296,258,728 of NC_042615.1, forward strand.
TTTTTGTTTTCAAGCCACTTATTTTGAAAAAGTCCCTGAGTTGAACAACAAACACCCGATGCTGTCAGTGTTTCGAAATCCTTGAAAGGATCTGCATCAGGGGTGATGGGACTCTGTGACTTCATTTCAGAGAGATGAACAGCTTCTGTTCCTGCTCAGTGTCTTGTCACTCAGCAATATTGTGGTGTGGGATTTATTTTACATTTATTATTGTTTTCCACATTTGAGGTTCCTTTCTATTGTACAGTTTCCAAAAAAGTCATTGATGTCCCCCGACACAGTCCCATGTTTCGCCTAGGGCTGCATTGGGAGGGGCAGTAAGACCAAACAAAGATCCCGTATTTCAATCTATCTATAATACAAAGATAGTACGGTAATCAGTTTTTATAGATCAGAGCAAAAGACAGCAATCAGATATGTAAGAACAAAATCATACAGAAACGTACCAATGTAATTCACAAACATAGTAAAATAGTAATGACAGCAGAAAAAAACCAAATGGTCCATCTGTCTACCTAGCAAGCTTCCCTATGTAGCAACTGCCACTCCATGCAGGTTACCCCCATATTTCTCTTAAGAGTAACTGACACTCCGTGCAGTTATTCCAAGCTTTATGATAAGCCATAAAAATTGTGGCTAGCAACACATTTTACTAGGTAATGAGCTTTATTGAAAATTCAGACAGTGCTGCTTGATGTGCATTGCTTATAGACTGCTGTAGAAACAGTCCAATGCTTTTTCCCTTGTGCCTGAGTATCAGTACCCTAGACCGTAGAAGTCAGGGCCCTCTTGGTTGTTGTCTGAATCCAATTCCCCTTCCCTCCCACCGCTGAACTGGGAGTTGCATTAAAAGCATCAAGGCTTATTGGTTAAGGTTAGTAATCTCCATGTCTTCTGGTAAGGGTAGTAACCGCTGCACCAGTAAGTTATCCCCCTGCATGTATTTCTTCATTTCCATCCTCTAGCCTTTAGAGATCCACGGTGTTTATCCCATGTCCCTTTGAATTCTTTGACTATTTTGGTCTTCACCACCTCCTCCCAAAGGGCATACCAGACATCCACCACCCTCTCTGTGAAGAAATATTTCCTGATATTGGTTCTGAGTCAACCCCCCTGGAGTTTTATTTTATGACCTTTAGTTCTATTGTTTTCTTTCCAATGGAAAAAGTTCAAAGTTTGTGAATCATTAAAACCTTTTAGATATTATGATTCTACCCTCGCGGGTAGCCTCTCTCCTCCTTTTTGCCTTTTTTCCTTAGCAGCCACGGGAAGCAGCTGACGTCCTGCTTCCCGCGGCTGGAGCCGCTTTAATGCTGCGCTGCGGCCAGGGGGCTGCTGATGGCATTTTCTCGTGGTCGGGAAACCGCCAGCATTCCAGCTCCTGCCTGGTGGCAGGGAGCCATCCGGGTATGTTCCGGCATGGCCAGGAGGACGCCTACAGCATTCTTTTGCGACCTGGAGGCCAGCGACCTTACTGTGTCCCCTCCATTGGGAGGGGCCTTCATCCCCGGTGTTTCCTGTGGCAGGAGGCCGCCTTCAGTCTCCTTTTCCGCAGCAGGAAGCCATGCCAGTGTCAGGCCTGCTTCGGGGCCTGCTCCTGCTCTGCACCCAGTGGCAGGGACGCCGCTCTGAGGCTCTCCAAGGTCGTGCCCACTCCTGCTTCCTTAGGGGTGGGGCCATGCTTCTCTTCTCTACTTAAAGGGCCTGTGAAGGAGTGGTCCACCTCTGATGTCATCAAGGGAGTCTCCTCTTCAGCCCTATAAAAAGGGCCTGGCTTCACTCCTTCCTTACCTTCACAAGGAGCCAGTCCTCCTTTGGACTTCTCTGCATTCAGCTTCTCCTAGGCACTCTGTTCCATGTTCTTCATTGGAATTCCATTTCATCATCTTCATGTGGTCTCTTGTCTGACCCCGGGTCTTCATCTCATCAGTTCCAGTTGTCCTAATGTCTTCATCATCCATCTTGTGAGATCTGCTGATGTTTTGTTCTTCAGATCTCCAGAACTTCAGATGTCCTCCGTGATGGAAGTGCAACACTCCTGATGTACCTGGCTTTTATTGTCCTCGCTCTGAGTCTCCTCATTTAGCTTTTAGCCTCAGGTACCATACTCTGAGTCCATTCGAGTTCCACGCCGAGTGAGGGTCTCTGAGTCCTTGGATCCTGAACTCCTACCCTGAATCCTGCCCGGATCTTTGGAGCCTCTTGCACCTGCCTCCATCTTGATAATGAACTCTGCCTAAACCCTGTTCTGTTCCGACGTGACCGCACCTTGCCTTCATTGTCCAGGACGGTGCGCCTTGGTTCAGGCCTTGCTGGAGTCTTGTCATATTTTCATCCTGAATCTGCAAGCAACCTGTCTTGGCAGACCTCTAGTGTGGTCCACGACCTGCCTTGCTTGGTAGTGTAGGCGCGTGGAAGCGTGGTCGTTGACCCGCCTTGCTTGGTAGTGTAGGGCACGTGATGTGGCAGTACCACTGCAGAACTCCACTTCAGAACTTCAAGCCTCATGACTCCGTCTGAGTCCTCCGTATATCCAGAGGCTCATCTTAGCCTGCAAGTCTTCATCTTCGTCTCGACTCTTCATGTAACCAAGTCTCTATGAAGCCCTCACGTATCCCGAGTCTTCGTCTTCATTTGATGTCTTCGTCTGATGTCTTCACCCTTCAGCCACTGTCCGTCCTGTCACATTTGCTGCTCCTGTGCGGCAGGTCTGAAAGGGCTATCGAGTGGCCGGAGGGCTACTCCAGAGACCAACATTGTGGAAGTGCACAGTGTAGGTTCTCTTCAAAAAGAAAAATCCTGATGAGGCAGGGAGACCTCATCAGGAAGGGATAAAACAGACATCTGTATTGCTTTGTTTCTGTCCTGAACTAACCATACTCTGAATCACAAAATGGCTGGGTTATAAAGGCAAGTGCAACCAATCCCAGCTCTCCAAGATGGGAGGAGGGAAAGGGGGATGGAAGGCTCATGAAAATTGAAATATTTAACTAGGACCTAGGGCCAACTAGTGGTGGATTGGATGGTCTGGCTACATTTGTCTCCCTCAGTTTAACGGATATTCTTCCCTATGTTCCATTTTTAGGGATCCTTTATACTTCTTGAATGTTGTTCTTTTTGCCTTTATTTTTTCAGCCACCTCCTTAAACCAGATTGGTTTCTTTTTCCTCTTGTTTACTTTTCTAATCTATAGATTTGTTGTGTTGGAATAACTCCTTTTAATTTGGCCCACTGTTGTTCCACCTCACCCATTTTCTCTCAGACTTCCTGTTCTTCCTTCAGGTATGACCCCCATTTTGACAAAGTCAGTATGTAAGGAACTGCATATGCATGAGCCTATCTTGGCATAATGTAGCCTTGAAGATAGAGTCCTGAGACCCACACCAGCAGCAGGTGAGCAAAAGTCTATACAAAGACCAGGCTGCAGCAGAAGCCAAGCAAGGTCAAGACTAATTGCATGAGACAAGGCTGATAGCATGAGGCAATGCATATCACTTGAGACAAAGCTGATGGCTTGAAACAAGGCTGAGAAGACAGAACCAGGCTGGAGATAAATAAGAAGACCTTCTTGCTGAGGCGATGAATCCAACTCCAGACAGACTAATTAGTCTTGAGCATGTGATAACATCATTGGGGTGGGTACACGACTGGCCCACCAATGTGCGCCGAATTGTGCATCTCTCAGATAATCCATGCCAAAAAATAGTGGTTTGGCTATCTTCACCCCAACTGATTTTGAAAGCTAAGGTAGAGAAATCTACTGCATATTTGCCAACAGAACAATTGTCCTAATGAATACGAAGGAGCTCTGTGGCAGCAGATTTGACATGCCCAGGCTGATCAAAGATCAGATGGAATTGCTGAATGAAATTGTCCAAATTCCTGAGAAGAAATCATCTTGTTCTCACAAGGAGAGGTCCAAGTGAGAGCTGGGCCATCCAACAGGGAGAGTATATACATGATCTTGACAAAGTCTGAGAAAAAACAACCTTGCTGTAATTCAGATTGCATCTTGCACACATTAAGAAATCTTCTGCATGCTTTAGGATCACCCCCATACCTTGGAGGTGGCAACAGTTGAATCAAGGACTCAACAGTCTGGATAGGTGCTGGTGCAGGGTTCACCGGAACTGGAACTGAAACTGAAGCTGCTGGGCCTGTTGCATGAACTGGTGCAGGAGACCAATCAATTCTGTTTTTTGCTCCTGCATCTGGGTGATCAAGGCAGTGATGGCCCATCATGGGGACGCATTCACCGAGCTCATGACCTCAGTAAACTGTAAGGAATTGCCTTTGCGTGAGCCCATCTTGCTGTGACACAGCCTTGTAGATAGAGTCCTGAGACCCTCAGTGGTGTGTGAGCAAGTCTTGGCATAGGCCACACTATGACTGAGTCCAAAAGTCTATACAAAGGCCAGGCTGCAGCAGAAGCCAGGCACAGACAAGACTAACAGCTTGAGACAAGGCTGATGGCTTGAAAAAAGGCTGAAGCAGTGCTGAAGACTGCAGGGGAACCACAGGCGAAGCTAGAAGCAAAGCTGAAGGCTTAGAGGATGGAACCAGGCTGGAGCCAAACCCAGTGACCTTCTTATGAGACAACAAATCAAAGTCCAGGCAGGCTAAGTAGTCTTGAGTGTATGACATCATCTTCAGGGCGGATACCCGACTCTCTCACCAACATGCACTGAATCGTGTGCCCAGATGTGCACGCACACCCAAAGTGTCTCTTCACCAGGTCCTAGTATCATATGATTAGAGTGTTCAATGGCAGCTCCCTGCCACACTGTAGACATCTGCTGCTGAGTATTCTAACACCATATTTGTGAAATTCAGAACTCGGATCTTCGTATGACTTCTCTGTATTCTATTTGAGATATCAAATTATATTGTCTGATGATCACTGGTGCTCAAGTGAACCCCTATCCAAACATTAGAGACATTATCACCATTAGTGAGCACTAGATCAAGTATCACACCCAGCCTCATGAGTACCAATACCATTTGTTTGAGTAAAGCCCCTTGAACGGCCTCCACTATTTTTCTACTTCTTCTAGATTTCGCATAAGGGATACTCCAATCCACATCTGGCTGATAAAAATATCCAACAAGCAAACTTCTCCCTTCTTTCCCACCTTTTGGATGTCTTGGATGAATTCTCTATCCAGTTCTTCTGTTTGAGTCAGTGGCCTGTAGATCACTCCAGTAAAAATGGAAGCACCATCTTCTTTTTTTAGGACAGTCCATAATGCTTCTTCTTGACCCCATGTCCCTTGCAATTCAGTTTCTTGGATATTGTTTTTGACATAGAGAGCTACTCCTCCCCCTTTTCTGTCATCTCTATCCTTTCTTAACAAATTATAGCCCAGGATGGCCATATCCCAAGCCTGAGAATCTGTGAATCATATCTCTGTAACAGCAACAATATTTGAGTCCATCTTCACCATTAGGGCCTGCAGGTCTGGGACTATGTTTCCCAGACTACGTGCATTTGTTGACATAGCTTCATTGAGGTGAACTATGCTGTTTGTACGTCTCACTCTGAGTGTAAAAGTGGCCCCCCAAAACTGTACACCACCACCATTTCTCTTCCAGTTACTTGGTGTGCCACATTAGAGTTTCTCTCTCTCACTCTCTCCCCTGTTTCATGCTTAATGCCTACAAAAGAACGAAGTACTTATTTCCAATGTGCAATACTGCCCCTCATTTTCATTAATCCTGCCCCTTTGAATAAATTTTAATTTACACCATGCACTGCAACAAATATTGTGGGTATTAATGCCATAACAAACTTTGATGAATGACTCTGGACGTTAGGGGTATAACTGGGAGGAGTTTAATTAACCTTCTCGCAGCAATATGCCATCTGCTGATCTTGCAACCAGATGCCACTGACTCCCTGCTGCCATGCTCCTCCTTAGGTGTGCATGCCCAATGCTTTAGCATTTAAAGGACCCATGGTGGGAGAAGCCCCGTGGTGCATCCTGATGACCTCACACAGCCAGGCCTGTAAAAGGCTCCCTAAACTCCACTTCAGCACTTCAGCAACAGTCCACCTACTTCTGAAGTACTGCACGTTGTTCCAGCATCCTTGTCTTCAGTTTTTCAGTTCCAGCATCCTTTTCTTCAGTTCTTCAGGTCCAGCATCCTCGTCTTCCATTCTTCAGCTTTTCCTCCGCTGTCCACCTGCTCTGCTCCACCTGTTCCTGCCCTGCCTATCTGTCCTTACATTCCCTTTGGATGGATAACCTGATTTGACCTCGGCCTGATCTAGGATATGCTTGACCACATCCTGCCTCTGACCTCTACCTGCCACTGGGATACACTTGACAATTGCTAGCATCTGACCACTGCCTGCCTCTGGATATGTCTGACCTCCACCTGCCTTGACCCAGCTAAGCTACGATCTCCTCCCCATCAGCAAAGACCCCCACCTAAGACCTGTCAACCCCGGCACCCAAAAGCTCAACCCAAGGGGCATGAGGGCTGTTATAGGTGAAGCTCCAGCTGGGCCTCTGCTTCGTCCGGGTCCGCCTGCCAATAGTGGGAACTTACAGGGCTCATCCCTGCAGGTTGTGCCAACCCTACCTCAGTCCAAGGGTCCACAAACGCAACACTGGCTAAGTCTATTCGAGTCAAAGAGCTGTCCTAAACTTAGGCGCCTATAGTTAGCCAGCTAGCTTTAAGATAGCCAGCTATATTCAATAGTGTGGTTTTGCTATTGAATATACTTCCAAATTTAGCTGGGTAAGTTTATCTGGCTAACTTTGCCAGCCGACTGTGTCTGAATATGGACTTTCTTAGGACTAAAGGAGCCAATTATAGAGTGATGCCATTAAAATGACATAGATGAAGTCACATGATCATACGTAACCAATAAGAAATGGATTAACAAACACAAAATTGTGAATGGAGTCACATGGCCTCAGACAGCTAATCACATAGCCAATATAAGTGGGGGATTTAAAAAACAGAAAAAGGTGAAAAAGTATAAAATATTTAATGAAATAGGCAAGGAATAAAAAAAAACAAACCACAGATCATTCAAATTCCCAACTGAAGCCACTGAGAGATTAAGATCCTAATTCATGGATCCAACTTTGCTCACGCTGCACTAGGATCTTGATCTCCCAGTGGCCGAACACTGAGATGGATAAGAACTTGGTGTTGCATTTGTATTTCAAGTATAATGATGTTACTTTTTGTGGGCAGATGATGTGGGTTTTCCTTGATGTAGCAAAAGTTACACAGCATAGAATGAAGATTTTTCTTCAAAAGAAGGACCAGATACTTGGGTTGGGAGCATCTTTTTTTTTTTTAAAGTTTTCATGTAAGTGCCTGGTCAGTTTTCAAGGGAAGAAATACACATTTTTTGACCCTTCCCAGGTGAAGGATTTTCTAAAAGATAAAGTTGTTGGGAAATAATATCTGCTATATGAAACATATTAGCACTGGTAATAGGGCTCTTTAGGAATGTTTCAGGAGTAATAGTCATATATATGACTTTTTGTTTATTTTTAGTGTATTTCCTATTCTTGTTCCGTTTTTTTTAAAAATACGGACAAGTTACAGTCATAGAACGTTTTTTCCTGTTTTTGAGTAGTTTTCTTTCATAATCTTGTATAGATATGACCACATTATCTTTTGATTTACTTTTGTACATTTTTGAAAATTAAAAAAAATGTCAAGGAGTTGGCAAAATATTTTAGAATAAAGAATGCAGATACAGTGCAAGACAGGCACAAAGAAAAATTCATCCTGTGATCAGAAATGATCAGCCAACGAAGACCGGTCCCGATTCTGTAACTCCTCATGTTTCAATAGGGGATCAACACTGGCTTTGAAAGCTCTGAAACACACTGAGACCGTAATGTGACATTTCCCTTTCAGATGATATTCCTCCAGACTGGCTCTTCCATTCCCTAATTTTGGCTTATTTCCAGTCGGTGACACATAACCTCTATTTCATTTATCCATTCATAATGTGTCACCGACTGGAAATATGCCCAATCATTTCTACAGGGCCATTCTTGTGCAATGTGTGTGTGTGGATGTGTGTGTGTGTGTAGGGGGGGGGGGGGCAATTGTCCTTGGCCCCACACCACCGTGATAGCCCTATCCCAAACACTATAATTCCGTGTCAGCTTGGGGGTGGAGCCATGCATGTCAGCATTTTAGGGCCTTGCTGCAGTTGAATCGCCCAGGGTCTCGCACTCTCGAAGGTCAGTCTTATGTTTTCATTTTAAAACATTTCTGTAACTTCGTTAGGCAAATATATTTGAGTTGCACTTTCGCTGAGACACTGTAGCTCATGCCAACTATGAGGCAAATCATGATGCACCTCATAGTTGGCATGAGTTTTCTAATGGTGACTGTGCAACAAGTCAGGACAAAAAAATAAAGACAACAGGAGCAGAAAATGCTATTGGGACACAGATGCTTTTGCAAAAGAAGGGGAAAAAAAAGAGTGCTGTCTGGCCAGGTGATATAATCTGTACTCGCATCTCTTTAAACTGTCTTTAATGTTGACTTTTGGGTGCCCCCTTATTTACCCTAACAGGCAGTGCCATTGACTTTGGAACACCTGAATGAAAGAATGCCAGAAAGATAAGTGATAACGAATAGAAAGGAGGTATATAGCACCTGCACAACAGTTCTCTGATGTGGCTTTCTTTTTCCAGAGGGAAATGACTGCAGAATTAAAATGCAGGTTTGTAAATATCCATTGCCTAATGAATTATGTTTGTTTCATCCTCATTAGATAAAAAGAGGCAGATTGTGAGACCTGTAGAAAAGTTTGAAAAATTGGGGTTCAGTGCTTGGAATAGTTAAAAGTATGGAGCTGGGCTGAGCTGAAGCAGTGCAAATGAATTGATAATGTGTCTCTATTAAAATGAATGTAATGAATCTCCAAGGAGTTCCCAGTTTGATCCTTCCAGAGAAGCTTGGGAATGCCGTCAGCTTAGATGACAGCTGACAGTTCCAACTGACCCCATCAGTGAGTGAAGAGAGACTTCCTTGCATAATGTAGACTGCAGAGTATCTAAGTCTTTGCAGGCCTGGAACTATGTAGCATAGAGCAGGCTAGAAAGATCTCACAGATATTAGGTAACCTGTAAAGAAGGCATCCTCCTCATCTGTCCAGACATCAGAAATGTGTTTTATGTAAGCCAATGGTTCGCTTGATGACAACCCTGGTCTTGAAGTTGCCCTGTTGTAGCAACACTCGGCTGCAGTCCCTGAGGTGGCTATGGGGATCATGAAAAAAATACCAAAAATAATCTCCCTCACATACAGTTAATATACAAAACAAAGAGAGAGTATCAAAATACAATCTTATATATTAATATTTATTTATTTATTTACTTATTTTTAACTTTTCTATACCGACGTTCCTCTATAAAATACATATCACACCGGTTTACAATGAAACTGCAAATTCGCTCGGTGGCGATACAAGGAACATGGGATATAAGTAACTGTGGCGAGGGGAACTATAACAAACTTCCCAAAAACATCAGAACAGAGAACAATCCTTAACTATCTCATGAAGAAAACTACATTTGAGTGCAATATGAAAAAGCCCAACCTTAATTGTAAACATACATGACAATGTCCATCCTAATCACAAACTTAAGTAAAAATTGGCAGGCAGGAAATAGTGAAGGTGGACATTTTATTTATTTATTTATTTTATTTATTTATTTATTTATTTATTATTTTTACTATACCGGCTTTCATGACATGGATCACATCAAACCAGTTTACATTTAACAAAGTGTGCAAGATAAGAGATAACTCAAACAACTGTAACAAGAGCATTGTAAGGAGAATGACAGTTACAATAAAACAGGGAAATAAATAACTGGGAGTTGGAGGTGAGAAGAGGGGGATTTAACTTACAGCAACTTATTTACAAGGTTACAAGATTGAGTCCGATTAAATGTGATTTGTATAGTAAATGATAGTGTTAATAATGTGAAGGTGATGGCAGCGAATGACAAAGATTGTTATTTAAAACCATTTTTAATAGTGTGGTTGAGATGTCGGGTGTAGGTCTCAGTCGGAGCTTGGATAGTGTGGTTAAGATGTCTGGTGTAGGTCTCAGTCCGGGATTGGAAAGGCTTTTATAAAAAGCCAAGTTTTCAGCCTTTTTCTAAATGTTGAAAGGCAGGGTTCTTGTCTCAGGTCCGCTGGGATGAAGTTCCATAATGGTGGACCTGTGGTTGTGAATGCTCTGGCACTGAGAGATTTATGATGAATGGTTTTTGCGTGAGGCACCTGAAGAGATTCTTTGTAGGATTCTCTGATGGGTCTGATGGACATGTCAGTTGCGAACGTGCGTATGTTAAGTTTCAGGAAAGCTCTTTATATACTCTTTAATTGGTATTTAATTTAATTTAATATACTCTTTAATTGGTATTACAAAATATAAAAATGCACTTTTATACATAAATGTCTATAATATATTCTTATTTCTATCCAAATTTTAATACAAAATTTAATATATATTCTAATCACCTTTATCGCTGAGTCACAAACTATAAAATCCCAATACCCAAAAACACATTCATACACAGTCTACCTAAAAAACCTTCCCACAAAAAAACTTTAAAAAGTGAAAATGCTAACAAAAATAGTGCCTAAATGTCATACAAAATGACTTCTTTATATTGTACAAATATGAACTAATCAAGTTCCACTCCTGTTCCGGGATACTGCCCGTCAAAATACTCTCTCATGTATAATTCACGGATTTCGAAGAGTATTTTGAAGAGTACTTTTAAGGGCATTTTTATATTTTGTAATCCAATTAAAGAGTATATTAATATATAAGATTGTATTTGGATACTCTCTCTTTGTTTTGTATGTGGGGATAATGAGCCTGGCTTTGATTGGATAGCCTCTGTCACCTCTGGGGGCGAAGCCACAGAAAAGCTGAGCTAGATATACCTTTTAGCTTTAAGAGTGGGGCAGTTTACAGGACTAATTTAGAGCAGGCCTAGTCAACCTAAATATAAGGGAGACAATAGGAAACTGTGAAATTGGTATGTGGTAGAAACGATCGGTGTCTTCCTTTCTAGAAGCCATCCCCCAGTGATGTGTCCTTGCTGAAAGTGGTCATGAATTCTTGATTGCGAGAGAATGCAGGCCTTGTGAGTGGATCCTGGAAATTGGGGCATGACGTTCATGATGATGCTCTTCATGTTGCAGACCACTTGCATATTTAAGGAGTGGAAGCCCTAGTGATGGTGGTAGGTGGCCTCATCTCCCCCTGGTACCCTTATGGGGACGTGAATGCAATCAATAGCTCCCAAAACTGAGGGGAAACTTGCAATTTGATAGAAATCAGTCATAATTTGATGTTGTTCCTGTCTTCTGCAAGGGAAGGATATAAAGTGTTGAGTCTTCCTGAGCAAGGCAGCTAGGACTGCTCTATTGACCTAGAGGTGACAGACTGAGTGATTCCAGATGTGACCCCTAGAAGTGTCTGGAAGGTGTCGATAGCAAAAAAGGCCAGGGCAGTAGTGACCTTGACTTGTACTGGCAAGGCATGGCTCCTTTGGGTGGTAGGTTGCAGGTCCTGCTATAACAGTTGGCAGAGGTACTGTATAATTCCCTTGTTGAATCTGAACCTGTGCATGACTTCCTCCCCTGAGAGATCCAGAAACTGTGTCCTAGTCCTGTAAACTCTATGTAAAGGGTACCTCCTCTTCCTGCTTATTCTCCTCCTCCTCTCTCTTTCTCTTTTCAGCCGTCGACCGCACATACGTGCGTGGATTATAAGATCTGGTGCGCATGTGCGCGAGGCCCACGGATTTTCCGCCATGTGCATGCCAGCGCATGCATGGTAGAAAATCGGTGTGTCCATGTATGCACGCCAGGAAGCACGCGCACATGGACACAGCACGCACAAATAGAAAATCTATCCCTAAAGTTTTTGGAAATTTACCCCATAGAGTCTGAAACTGATCTTTATTGGTTAAGTATAAAATGTAAAATAAATGTAAGATATACATATGCCAGTGTGTGTGTGTGTGTGTGTGTATGAGAGAGTTAGGTAAGGAAGGGTGTGATTACCAAAACATATTTGAAAGTCAACTACAGAATTATGAAGGATCCCTAAAAGATACACTTTTCCACTGCATACTGATTTTTTTTTATAATTATAGAGTAATACTTTGCCTTTTTTCTTTATCCAGCCCTATATCAGGGTTATTTTAGATCAAAGTCTGCTTTTTAATTATGGCATTTAGTTCTTAAATTGTAATTGGTGTCTGGTGCTCCTAAGCTTCCATAACTCTTCTTGTCACTGTTTCAAAAGAGGAGGGGGGAAGGGTGGAGGGGGTTTAATTTGCTTGAGAAGATCTAACACGGAAAGTACCTTCTTATTAAAATAATTCAAGTTATTTCTTGTGGTTTCAGTGACAAAGGATTGGATAGGGGGAAAGGTGTGTATTATTAGTAGTATTACCTGCCAAATGTAATCAAACAAGAAATCTAGTGCCAAAATGGTTATTTTTAAATGGTCCATCACAGCATAAGAAGATGAAAAGTAAAATTAAGTCCAGAAATTAAATATAGAGCTCATTGTGTTACATTAAGCCTCTTAATCGGATCTTTCCTCAGAATAATTTTTAATCAAAATATCATATTTCATTCAATACAAATCACTCTTACACCAAGTAGAGAACTTCAACCCACAGTTAATATTAGAGAACTTAACCATGGATTTATTTAACATAAAACAATGAAATGTTATTGAGCTGTTCAGGAAAACCTCCCCAACAGAGGGGAGACTCCATTTCCATCTGCTCTGTGCCTAAAGTGTTTAAGATTTCACCTGGGTAAGGAAACTCATATATTGCTATATCCGATAATCGTGATGTTGTTTTATGCAAAATGTTATGTTTCACGGTGTTCTGGAAAACACCACCCAATGTTTCAAGTTCAAAACCTGGAAGCAGCATCCAGGATCATGCCAGCTCATCCTGAAGTGTGCGCTATGAGAGGCTGCCATCCATGTGTAACCAAGGGCCTAATTTTCTAAAGTATCGCAGGCCTGTGATACTTTAGAAGATGAGGGGCGGTGGGGCCGAATCGGGGGGCAGGCCTGCGCTGCCGGTTTCACACCCAATAGCGCCACCATAGGAGGAGTAGCTATTGGGAGCGAAAGCAGACGCGAAAAGGGCCTTACCTTTTCGCTGTCTGCGGCGTCGGCGCAGAGTTGGCCCCGGTGACGCACCGACTCCTCCTCTTACGGGGCCGACTCCGCCCCCATCCTGGTATTGCACGCGATAAGGGACTTTTCGCGTGCGAAAGGTCCCTTATCGCGTGCGAGCGGCTTGGAAAATGAGGCCCCATAAAGAGAAATTGTGTGGACACGCCTATTTCTTTGTCCTCACTTAAGACAAAGCCATCCTTAAAAGAGGGAGTCTTGTATTCCAGCGTTTCCCTATGGAATCACATAGGGGCGGATTTTAAGAGCCCTGCTCGCGTAAATCCGCCCGGATTTACGCGAGCAGGGCCCTGCGCGCCGGTGCGCCTATGTTCAATAGGCCTACCGGCGCGCGCAGAGCCCCGGGACTCGCGTAAGTCCCGGGGTTTTCCGAGGGGGGCGTGTCGGGGGCGTGTTGGGGCGGGGCCGAGCGGTGCGCCGTTTTCGGGGCGGGACGCTGCGTTTCGGGGGCGGGCACAGGGGCGTGGCCGCACCCTCCGGAACCGCCCCTGGGTATTGTCTAGGCGCGCCAGCGGCCCGCTGGCGCGCGGGGATTTACTTCTCCCTCTGGGAGGCGTAAATCCCCCAACAAAGGTAGGGGGGGGGTTTAGACAGGGCCGGGGGAGTGGGTTAGGTAGAGGAAGGGAGGGGAAGGTGAGGGGAGGGCGTTAGCGAATTCCCTCCGAGGCCGCTCCGATTTCGGAGCGGCCTCGGAGGGAATGGAGGTAGGCTGCGCGGCTCGGCGCGCGCCGGCTACACGGAATCGGTAGCCTTGCGCGCGCCGATCCAGGATTTTAGCGGCTACGCGCATATCTACTAAAATCCCGTGTACTTTTGTTTGCGCCTGGAGCGCCAACAAAAGTACGCCAACGCGCCATTTTTGAAAATCTACCCCATAATGTAAGGCTTTCTAAAAGATGATACAGGAACTGGAAGGAAACAAGAGTTCCCCTCTACAATAGGAGTAGGGATACACAAGTTTTTGAAATGAATGTGTAAAACACAACAAATTGATCTATTTTTGTTTCATTCATGGACCCTTGAAATGAACGGAGAGATTCTACAAATGAAATTACATTTTTTGTCTCATTCATTTATGTTTCCCAGTCCAGTCCATGGCACATCTAAGTCTATGGCTGTGGACTGCAGAGGAAAAAAACAACCCAAAACAAAACAGGTAACTATAGCAAGTCTTGCTTGTGTGACATCAAAGCCTTGTCAGAGCAGAGGCAAGACAAACTGGCAAGATCAAAGGACAAACCACAGTGCAGTATCTTTTTAGCTAGCCTATAACTGCTATTTCTTTCAAGTGATACTGTCCTACTCCCACTGTAAATTCTGAGCATGTACAAGCAACTCTGTATTTCTTCTCTAGCAATTGTTACGAAAGGATGTGTGTTGAGAATCTCTCTCAGAGTTTAAAAATACTGGATTGTTTCTGATTTTTTTCTGTTGCAGTAGTCTTACCCACTGTTCCAGAAAGTCACAGGTAGTGACACTCCTTCTTTTTCTCTTCACTGGGGAAGGATCAAGGTGGGAGTGTGAAGATTGAAGCAGTACTAGTGATTTTTTTTTTATCTCTGTCGTGTCTGAGCATCTGAGATAGGCAGCAGTGAGGAATATGTGTGTGTGTGTGTGTGTGTGTGTGTGTGTGTGTGTAATGTGTGAGTGTTTGAGACACGCATTTCTCCACTTAGTAGAGTGGTATTGTGAGTGGGAGTGCAGTATCAATAAATGTTAAATTTCTTTGTGATATTCAAACCCCCAGTAGGTAGTGCATTTCAAATTCCATCTTGTCACCGAGAGGAAAAGGGAAAGGAGGGAACTGTAGCCTTGGCAGGAGTAAAGGATTTGCTGCAGAGGTAGCCCAGCATAAGAACAGATACAAAAAAACAAACAAACAGGTAATCCCACCCTAAAATTGAAAAGGTACGTTTTAAGCCACAGAATGGCAGGAAAGGAAAGAAGATCAAGGCAGAAGCAATTTAAATTTGGAGAATATGTGCCATTTGCCGCTTGTTCCGCTCCCACTTGTTTTGATCCTCTGAATCAGAACTTGAAGAGCTAGTAGCTTAAGAACCTTTGGGTGGATTAGTCAGTAGTATTTTAGCCTTCAGTGTGGTAATGGGGGATAACTGACGTTGTTGAGAGCAATCCCTGGGAAGAGCAGGCAGGACAAAAAGAGAGCTCAAGTGATGCCCTTGGCATTTTTCTCAAGGTCCACCCTCAACCTCAACTCCAGTAGCAGCATCAACCCCCCCCCCCCCCCCCCAAGGGTGTAGAGAAGAGCTTGGGGAAGACATCCCTGATCTGGAGGCATTTTAAAGTGATGGAGGACTGCGCTTTGCTGAATGTGTTCACTGCCGTAAGGATATCAGTCGAGGGAAGCAAGTCGGACTGGTGGCATGCAGCATCACTTGCAAAAGCAGCACCCACCCGCATTGGCATCAGGGGAAGGTGGCAGTCCTAGTCTGTGGACCCCCTTCTGCCACTCCAAGTAAGAGGCAGAGGAAAGGGGTTGCAAAGGGGAAGACGTTTCCCCAAACGTCTTCCCAAAGTTTCCACAGCCCCTTCCTGCTCTACCTCCACAGCAGCAAACCCATGATAGAGGAAGTGGAATGGTGTTGCACATCACAGGCCCTGGGGCCAGAGGCAGGCAGCATCGAAACAAGGACATGATCGTCCCTGCAAGAAAGTGGAGAACATGGGCATTAAGCATCTGCTGCATATTTTATAAAACCCCTCCAGGACTACATTTAGTAAGCAGGTTATCCCCACCCTGCACAACCAGTGCCATACTCGCATGCGGGCGTGTCTGGGTAAGGCAGAGGGGGAGTCAGTATGCCTATGTCTGTCATCCGTGAGATCATAACTGGGATATCAATGCTGCTGAAAACCCCAGTAGCATCAACAGTAAAGCAGGAGTTTTGTAAAGATCATGGAAAGCACTCCCCCCAGACCTCCGACAAGATCCATGTCCTTTGTCATTCAAAAAAAAAACTCAAAACATGGCTCTTCAGACTAGCTTTTCCCGAATGAAGATATCTGCTCATGTTCATGTTTCGCCTGATTTTATTTCAATTCATCATGCCCTCATGTTGTTTATTTCTTTCCGGAATTCATTGTTCCTACCTAGCGTCTATTTTTTATCGAGCTCTCCTGTCTCCTTCTAGATGAGTAACTCCGACGAGATCCTTATGCTCCCTCAGAGCTGGACTTCAGACCTTGACTTCAGTCTAAGATCATCTCCATATTCTCACTTCTACTTAAGTTCCATTGTTAACGGGTAGTTTCTTCCTCCACCCTTTTTCCACTGGATTTGATATTTGTCTTTAGGCTCAGAAACTTTGTTAAATGTGTTTATTAAGTATTTTTTAACTGCAGATTAAGTTTTATTACCTAGTTAACGAGTAATTTTATGCTCCCAGGTTGTATCTCAATGGGCAATTTCGGAGTCCCAGTATCCCAGTTAGTTGTCATCCCGCTTGTTCGTTATAACGTTCACATGTATCCCAGTTATTTTTCCCTCTTGTTCCATGTAACGCTTCCATGCGATGTTAAGTTACATTGTAAACCAGTATGATTTGTATCCTATGCAAGAATGTCGGTTTATAAAAGTTAAAAATAAATAAATAAATAAATAAATAAGATCATCCGATAGGAAGGCAAGAGCAGTCTCTGTTCCATCTCTGGGTCTAGAACCTTGATTGGCATGAATCAAACCACTTTCTCTTTCCAGTCAGGAGGTTAAACTGAGCGTAAACCGCATGTTCTGTTTCCCCAGGAAAGGGATGTTTGAAATCCCCAACCATTGTTTTCTGGCTTATGTGGATCTAGAGAGGTCTTTTCAGAAGGTGAGACACCAATGCCCTATTTAGTTGGCAGTAGTGCTTCTGATACAGAGGTGTTTGCAACTTTTGTGCCCCTTTACAGTGAGGCTCCCCTGTGCCAGTTTCACTAATCTGGAAAGACAGTGGTCAAGGGGGCAATGTAATGGGGCATAGGCTACACAAGATCTTCCTGACACCCTCTTAGATTAACTGAATAAATGAGTCTCAGACCTCAGGATTACTTGAACAGTCTGCTTGTGAGCTCCTCATATCCATAACTAGAGGGGTAGATAGACTGTTTTCAAAGTTCCGATAGAGCACCTGGATTCTTTTGGTAAAAAAGGAGGCAAAGTTATTGCAAGTTATTTTTGAGAGATTGAATTGATCTTGTTGAGGAGGAGGTTGGAGTAGGTTATTTATTATAAGGTGAATTTTAAAAGACCAGCATGCGCCAAAACCAAGAGATACACGAATATGTTGCACCAGTACGTGCTGAGTGGATTTTAAAAGCAGTCCAAATATGTGCATATCTCCTGCTGGGTGCACATTTTTTTTCTAAAAAAAAAGGGGTGGGGTGTGGGAGTGGTCTGGGTGAGACATGGGCATTCCTGGATTTCTCAATGAAACCAGCATGTAAATACTTACACTCATAAGCGCGCGCTGGTTTCCCCTACAGCATAACTTTACTTCTGCTATGGATGGCGTGTTACTCATAAAACAAAAAAATATTAACATGTCAGCAGGGTTTTAAGGGGAAGGATTAACAGAGGAAAAGGGAGGCTATTAAATTAGGGGGGGGGGGGGGTGTTGGAAGTCCTGTTCCTTGCCTGGTGAACTGGGAATGAACAGGTGAAACTGGCAATGCCCCTTTTAAAATCCCTCTGCTTATGTGGTGGAAGCGGGATTTGCATGCACATATGCACTCCCACTGAA
This sequence comes from Rhinatrema bivittatum, assembly GCF_901001135.1. NCBI lineage: Eukaryota > Metazoa > Chordata > Amphibia > Gymnophiona > Rhinatrematidae > Rhinatrema > Rhinatrema bivittatum. The sequence continues at coordinate 296,276,707 of NC_042615.1, forward strand.
AATTGAGCACACTTGTGCATGTGTTCAGCCTATTTTATAACATGCGTGCATATCCGTGTGTATGTTATAAAATAGCCACATCCATTTCTGCGAGCCGGCAAATGCGTGCACGCCTGTTTAAAAGTTACCGTCCCTATTAAATAGCCTGTTAGTTGAGTTTGAGGCCTGCTCAATACTTCAGAAGAAATATTGTTTCTTGGCTTGGCTATGTCTTGATGGTATGTTGCCATGTGTAATCTGCATTTCAGTCTGCCCTCCTCAAGATATTTATATCTTCTTCGCTCCAGTTGCCATCCTAGGCATTTTAGGGTTCACAGCTCCTGTGAGTACCGGGAGAATGCTTATATGTAAGGCATAACACTTTTTAAAGTGAGGCAGGGTCTTTGCTGAGTTTGTGTTCCACGTGTCCTGTTCTGTTACTGATTTCAGTGTCACCTCCACCTGCGGATATTTGCCTCTAGAAAATTCTCAGTAGTCTGACTTTTTCTGTCTCAGATTTCTTTCCAGATTCTCCTGGGGCTCTCCTGATGTTGGTTGCTATATAAGTAGAATTTGATTAATAGCATAAATTGATGTCTGCCTCAGATTAAAATGAATTCTATAACCAAAGGGTATCTCAAAGTCTAAAACAGTACACAGTTGCCATTCATGAAATGAAAGAAAGGAAAGGAGCCTTCAGTTCCAAAGGGACAGAATATGAGGTTCAAAGTTTTAAGGCAGTAGTTCCCACATCTGTCCTCAGGGACCCTCAGCCAGTTGAGTTTCAGAACATCCACAACGAACATGCATGAAACATGTTTGTATGCATTTAAATATATATCATGCATAAACCTGACTAGCTGAGAGTCCCTGAGGACAGCTTTGGGAAACACTGCCTTAACTGAAGTTCAATTGCTCATTTATTCCCTAAGGAAAATGTTTGCATGCTGCTGAGCATTCTGGTTTCAGCTTGTAAAAGCTTCTGTATATGATCCCCTTGCCTTGCATGCCTTTTCACAAGCACTAAGAAGGTTCTCAAAAACCTTAGACGCAATGAATTAAAAAAAAACCTTTAAGCCTGGCCATGGCTTGATTTTCACTTCACTCAGATTCATTCTTTAAGGATCTAAATTAGTGCTTACCAGCCTGATCCTTGAAGCACATTTACTTATGCTGCTTTTAAGGATATCCACAATGACTGTGCATGAACCATATATGCATATACTGCACCTTCAGTGTATGCAAATTTATCTCATACATATGTATTAAGGATATCCTAAAAAGCAGGTATGCCTCTAGGACAAGATTGTAGATTACTGATCTAGATGCTTGGCGCATGGTGGTTAATGAAAAATTAAACTCTATTTTTTTCATCTAAGGATTCTATGATATTATTGTACTTCTGAATGTTAAAAAAAAAAAATCTGATCTTGTATATGCCACATAATTGTTGGGCTGTTATCATGAAAAACAAACATTTGTGACCTCACTATCAGAGCCAGATTCCAAGCACTGCAAAATTATATTGCCAGTCATGAGCAGAAGTGTTTTATGGAAGATGAAGTCTATCACCCCCTTTCTAATTCTTAAGAAATAAAAATGTACCCATATTATTCTAATATTTAAGTAACATTGTAGAAATAAGATAATAACATATTGCTAGCATGTTAGTAACACACTAAAAACATGCTAGAAACATTACAACAAAAATTCTAGCCCCGTGTTAGGTAGAGATGTGCAAACTTTAAAATAGATTTGCCAAACAATTTGACAAAGCTGGAAAACTTATGGAGGTTTGTTGAATTGGCTCAATACATGTTTTGTTTTTTTAAAATAAAAGATTGTAAAAAATCTGAGGTAGATTTAATCAGATCAGCACAATTTCAGACCTGCTTCAGAAGTTTTAGATTGGCTTTAAATTTTCTCCAGATTCAGCAGAGATAATCAAACAGTTTTCTCCAGTGAGTGTGGGGGAAAAAAAATCTGCCCCGGTTCAAACTGTAAATTATTCGCACATTTTTATTACTAAAATTATGGTAGTGATATGTTAATTTCATGCTAAAGGTACACTAGCACTAATGTACATGCTAACCACGTGCTAAGAATACGTATGTTTAAGAAAAGCTGTCATTATTCAAAAAAATCCGATGATAATGAAAAAGCTAAAACTGATTGTGAATGCTCACAGCACAGGAGGGTGGACCTCATAACCTCCAATTCAACAAAGAGCAGTACTTCAGCGGATTAAAAAATATTCATATATTTCCATTCCCTAAAAGGGCAATGTTTTGGATCTGTCAAGAAATGTCATCGTCATTCTTGTTAGAACCAATATATTGGCATTTTTGAGAATGTAAATAAATCTGTTCATAGTTTTGTTTTTTTGTTTTGTTTTGTTTTTTTTTAATTTGCTGAGATGCTGCTGCATTTGTTTGATGCTTTTAAAGGAATAAGAACACATTGGAAACTAACCTACCCCTTCATACTGACGTTGGAACTTCCACAGACTCCCCATTTGCACAGACACTTCTAGAGACATTGGGAGCTCACTGCCCCCGGCAACTTTTTGCCATGCTCATGCTACACTGACCCGTCCTTTCCCTTAAACATGACCTTCTCACTGACTCTGTCATTCTCTAACAGGAAGAAAGGTTAATATGCGTACGTGTGTGTGTGTAAGATGATTCTTTTTTATTGGACTGACTTCATACATTTCTTGACCAGCTTTCAAAAGCTAAAACTCTCTTCTTCAGGTCTTTGCCACACTCTGACACACGGACTTTTGACGGGCCTTAATGTAACACGCTCGATACATTTCTTCATGAAAGCAACGGTAGTCAGATTTTTCAAAATTGCAACTTGACTGTTTCTTGAATGTTTTAAACTTCCTTTTGAGAATTAACTCCTTTATCACCTTTCATTTTTTGATCAAGCATATTTTTATTTCTTATCTCTTATCTTTTACACCTTTCCAAAATAAAAGGTTCTTTTTATTATGGAAGCACAAGCTTTGTCTTAAAATCCTACATCCAAAGTCCACTTTTGGGTTGCACATGTTACACACATGTTTTGACGTGTCCCCTTAAGACTAAATACAAAGTTCCTTTGGTGTAATCTGTGCTGTCGGAGAGTTGCTGGATGCTCGGTGGTGCTGATGTAAAGTTAGTGTTACGACAGATGTTGTACAGTAGGTGTTTTTGGGTTAGAACACCCACAGTTGTGGGTTGTAGGCTTTCATTATCATTGATGAGAAGCACCTGCAACCCACAGCTCTGGGTGTCCCACCCCTAAAACATCTGTTTAGTACTCTGCCAGACATGTGTTATTGTGCCAAGTACAGTAACCAGGGAACCCACAAGGCTGCATGAAGTTTAAATCTGTGAGCAAAACTGTAAAGACTCTGCTGGGGGACTCTATGGGACCTATTTACCAAAAGCTTGCAATAACATAGCAATTTTTAATGCACACTTTTGCAGCAAGTTTAATGCGTTATTCATGGGAGGGCAATTTTAAAAGCCATTTCCGTGCATAAAAGATGGTTTTATGCAAGGAAATTAATTCTTTAACAATTGTCTATGTCAAAGACTTCATGTAAAAATGTGCATGTAGTGCCAGTGCATGGGTATTTTAATGCACTGAAAGTGGAGGAGTTCCTGGGGGTGGAGTTTGGGCTGGATAGCACTAATACATATGTGTATAATTTTGCTGGGAAAGGTACCCGCACAAATCACAGGTGCAAATATATGAGGGTACTTTTTCTGACTCGGTTTTTTAAAGGGAGCTTTTCCCTTTGAAAATTGTCTATAGTCTGCGGATAAAAAGTAACTTCAGACTTCGCACTTCACAATTTGAAAGGTGCCCTCTGAGGAAGCAATTTTCCAAGAGTTAAAAGAGGTTTCTATGCAGGCCAAGTGAATTGTCATAAAGTTGGCAACAGAAACCCTTTGCCTTAGGTACCCACTTAAATTGTGCCTTTGAGCCAAACACTTATTGTACCTGAATTCCAAAACAAAAAAAAAAGGCTGTAAACTACCTTGAACATTATTTGGAAAGGCTGGCTAAAAAACCCAAAATGTAATTAAATATGATTTAAAAAAATAAAATGTGTTTCATTTACATTTAATGTGATGGGTGGGTGGGGGTGCCTGTTCTTGATCTTCCAGTCCAGATCATACGATGACCTGCTTCCCATATCAGGTCTGTTCTTCTGTCACTTTCTTTCTCTTCCTTCTTAAATACTCACTCTCACCCCCAGCCCCCCCCCTTGCTAACTCTCCATCCAGTCCCCCTCATTTGCTATCTCATACACCCTGCCCCCTTTCTCACTCTTGCCCCCAGCCCCCCTTGCTTACTCTCTCACCCCCCCATCCCTCCTCACTGATATCTCACCACCTATCCCCCTTACTCATCTCTCACCCTCTGAAGACCTCTCACTCTTACCCCTCTGCCCCCCTTTCTCACCACCTCACCCCTCCAGCTCCCCTTGCTCTCATCCCCAGCTCCTTTGCCCACTCTCCATAATTCATTATTGGCTCCCCCAGCCTGAATTTGTACTTTCCCCATTTTCTTTTCTCCCCTCCTCACTCTCCCTTTGTTCCTGATCTCTTGTATTATCCTTCCTGCATCCACACCAGTTCACAAGACCCACCCTTCCACCGGCAGGAGGCTGTGCCAAGAAATATGGCTGCACAGGACTACAGGGCTTCACATGACTCACTCAGTCTTCACAGTAAAGCCATCAGAAAAGGAAGCAGGCAGTCCCAGATACAAAGAAATTCAGTTGCTTTCCTCCAGCCAGTTGTTATGCTCAGGCTTGTGGACCCTTGGCCGACGAGAGGATGGTATACCTTTCGGAGGGTCCGTAGGCTCTCTCGTCGGGTGGCGAGGGAGAACAGGAGGCGGGACCAGCTGACCCTTGGCACTGGAGGCTGAGTCGAACATGGAGGCGATGAAGAGACGAGATGAGGCGCTGTGTCTTCACCACTGGTGGTCTGCGGTTCCCCCGGGAGGAGCCCATAGGGACCCGACCGCTGGGGCTTAGGTGGACCTAGGGAGGTCAGGGAAATGGTGCAAGGGCCAACTGGAGCTTTGCCCTGGAAGCCCGCGGTCCCCCCAGGAGGAGCCCGTAGGGACCCGGGCCGCTGGGACTTAGGCGGGCCCTTGGAGACGGTAGTCTTGAAGAAGTCCTAAATCGAGTGCCAGAGGGTCATCGCTCACCAGTCCGAAGTTGTACGCCAGAGGCTCACCACTTGCCAATCCGAAGTCAGGAACCAGAGAATCACCGTCAGCCAATCCGAAGTCAGGAACCAGAGAATCACCGTAAGCCAATCCGAAGTCAGGAACTAGGAAGACGAAGCAGGAACCAGAAGCCAAGCTCAAGGAACTCACTGAAGCACGCAGACTGGACAAAGCTCACAGGAGACGTTGCCAAGTCGAGGAATGAGCAGAGGAAGCCTCCTTAAATACTTCCTCTGCTCTGGATCATTGGAAGCAGGTGATTATCATTAAAGGGATCAGGTCCCTTTAAATCCAGCAGGGGGGCGTGGCCTCATGCCTAAAGATGGCAGCGGCCATCTTGGATTTCCGAGGAGGAGGAAAGCCAGAAGAGCGCCGCGAGGGAGGAGCAGGGACGGCTCCCCAGCGGGCGGCCAGACTGTGAACCATCCCCGGGGTGATGGGCACCGGCGCCGGGGAGCGTTTCAGGGGTTGCCACGGTGGGTCACCGCCACGGTGGAGGTAGGGGGCCGCGCCCATGGCCGTCCACAGGCACAGGACACACCAGTAGGAGGGCAATTGTGTTGTGAAGGGAGTGGAAAGAATTGTTCAGGATCTGCTTCGGCCATACCCCAGGGGGTAGATTTTATAAAAGTATGCCCGTGCGTACTATTGTTCGTGCACCAGATGCAAACAACAGTATGCCGGATTTTAATAGATACGTGCGTAGCCGCACGTATCCTTTAAAATCTGGGGTCAGCGCGCGCAAGGCTGCCCAAAATCCGCAGCCTGTGCGCGCTGAGCCGTGCAGCCTGCCTCCGTTCCCTCTGAGGCTGCTCCAAAATCAGAGCGTCCTTGGAGGGAACTTTCCTTCCACCCCCCGCACCTTCCCCTCCTTTCCCTTACCTAACCCACCCCCCCCCCAGCACTATCTAAACCCCCCCCACCTTTGTTTTAAAAGTTACGCCTGCCAGAGGGAGCTGTTTCAGAGACCTCGGCCATGCCCCCAAAATGCCCCTAGGCTGGAACCACGCCCGTGGCCCCGCCCCCGAATGACGAACCGCTGCGATACGCCCCCAGGAAGGCCTCGGGACTTACGCGTGTCCCTGGGCTTGCTTGCGCTGCCGAGCCTATGCAACATAGGCTTGGCGTGTGCAGGGGGAACTTGGGGCAGGTTTGTTTCAGCAACTAGCACCTCATTTCCCCCCTGTAGTCCAATATTGGATCTGTTGATATGGGCTTTCCCTTCCTGGAACCTTGCCAGGTTACTAGTCACATATATGAAACAGAGATATCTTCTCATTTAGTTCAGGGTTTCTTTATAATATAAAAGGTAAAAGGTTCTCTTTACCTTCATTAACTTGAAAATAACCATGTAACAGCAGGTTCACAGTACTCAGTCAATCCACAGTCAGAATATTCCAGTAGCTTTCACATGTATTACAAATACTACCAACAGAGTCTGTTATTAACCCCAAACTATATAAAATGGGACAGAAACCCTACTGAAATCGTACACCTTCAGTTCTGTAAACAGACATGTTGAGGACCATATTCAAAAGCCATTTAGACGGATAATATTATAGTTATCCGTCTAAATGGCTTACCTGGCCATATTCAGTCTTTATCCAAGTAAATTCTAGCCAGCTAATAAGTTAGGTGGCTAGAATTTAGCCAAATAGGGAGAGAGGTGAGCCAGCCGAGAGTGTACTGTGTGACTTCCCTTCCCCCTACCTGCCGCTCGGAGAGTGCATCACTGATGTCACTGGGGACACTGGACTTCTTTTAAACAACATGGCAGCAGCGCCGCTGCCGGCACTCTGCTGAAGCTGCGTGCCAAAGGGATGCGCACCTCCTATCCAATTTTCTTCTTGAAAGTTTGGTTTTCAATGGGCAAGAAGAGAAAGCGTAGTTGCTTACCTGTAACAGGTGTTCTCCTAGGACAGCAGAATTAGTCCTCACATGTGGGTGACATCATCCGATGGAGCCCTGCATGGAATACTTTTGACAAAGATTCTAGAAACTTTGACTGGCAGACTGAGCATGCCCAGCCTGCTGCTATCCACGCGATGTCCCCCTTCAGTCTCATAATATAGCAAAAGTACGAGTGAGAAAAATAACAGAACAAACCGAAGGTGAACCCAACGTTGTGGGAAGGTGGACGGGATTCCTGAAGACTAACATCCTGCTGTCCTAGGAGTTACAGTTACAGTTACAGGTAAGCAACTGTGCTTTCTCCTAGACAAGCAGGATGGTAGTCCTCACAAGTGGGTGATTACAGAGCTCCAGTTTGCAAATTGAGATCAGAGGGACCCATAGTAGCCGAACAAGGTGCCAACGGACACAACACAACTGCGGCGCTGTAGGAAAAATAGGGGCAGTCTGGCCCCACAGAGAGCATGATGAGAACAGTTGGGTTCAGGACTGGAATAGATTGCGGAGGACAGACTGGCGAAAAGCACTGTCCTGGAGACTATCCCCGTCGAGACAGCACTGAGCCGCTAATGTATGGAGAGAACTCCAGGTCGCGGTCCTGCAGATTTCGGCGACAGGGACCGCATGCAGATGGACCGCTGATGCCACCATAGTCTGCATAGAGTGAGCCTTCACCCTGCCAGTCAGCTGGAGGCCTCCCTGCTCATAGCAGAAGGCAATGCAATCCACTAGGCAGTTGGATAGGGTCTGTTTCCCCACTGCTGCTCCAGCCTATTTGTATCAAAAGACACAAAGAGCTGGGTAGACTGCCTATGGCTCACTGTACGATCCAAGTAGAAAGCGAGCACCCACTTGCAGTCCAGGGTGTGGAGAGCAAGTTCTCCCGGGTGAGAATGAGGCCGTGGGAAGAACGTGAGAAGGATGATTGACTGATTGATGTGGAAAGCACCTTAGGCAAAAATTTTGGATGCATGTGCAGCACCACACGATCATGAAAGAATTTCATGTAGGCAGCGTACATAACCAGGGCCTGGATCTCACTGACCCTGTGAGCAGAAGTTAATGCCACCAGGAACATAACTTTCCAGGTGAGGAACTTCCGGTCAAAGGATTTGAGAGGCTCGAACGGATGCCTGATGAACCTCGCCAGGACAACGTTGAGATCCCATGAGATCGCTGGCGGGTGAAGCAGTGGCTTCAGTTGAACCAGGACCCTTCATGAAATTCCCAACCAGTGGCTGGAATGAAATGGGCACCCTGGTGACACCCTGGTGGTAGGTGCTGAGGTGTACTCGGACTGAGCTGGTTTGGAGGCCAGACTCAGACAGGTGCCAAAGATAGTCCAGCAGGCAGGGGAGTGGACAGGAGAAAGGGTCCAGCCTGTGACCACCACACCAGGTAGAGAAACACTTCCACTTCTAGCTGTAAGATTTCCAGGTTTCCTCCTGCCCCTGTGCTCAACATCTACTCCATGAGGGCCAGGGCCCTGAGGTTCGGGTGGTGAGGGTGCCCTGGTTCTTTGATATGAGGTCGGGAGCCATCCCCAGCGGAACCATGCGCTCATGGACAGGTCCTGGAGCAGAGGAAACCACACCTGCCTTGGCCAGGAGGGTTTCACCAGGATCATGAAACCCCGCCCCCCCCATCCTCTTGCAGTTTCGTCAGAGTTCATGAGAGGAGCGGGATAGGGGGGTACATGTACATGACACCTCGACCCCAGTGAAGGGAGAACGCGTCGTAGGCCAGGTGATCCTTCTCTAGAATCAGGGAGCAGAATATGCTCACCTTGTGATTGTGGGGAGAGGCAAACAAGTCCATTTCCAGCGTGCAACGAAATAATTTGGCTGCCACCGCCGGGTTCAGGGACCACTCGTGTGGCTGAAAGGACCGGCTGAGGCGGTCCGCCAGCATATTCAGGTGACCTGGCAGGTAGATAGCCTGTAGATACATCCCCCTGGAAAGAACCCAATCTCAGACCTGAATTGTTTCCTGGCAGAGAGGGAAGGAGCTCGTGCTACCCTGCTTGTTGATGTACCACATCGTCACTTGGTTGTCCATTCTGATGAGGACGACCTTGGAGGACAGCCTGTCCTGGAAGGCCCACAAGGCGTATCGGATTGCCCGCAGCTCCAGGAAGTTTATCTGGCAGTGGGCCTCAGCTATAGTCCAAAGGCCCTGGGTGTGCAGGCCGTCCATGTGGGCCCCCTACCATTGAGGTGAGGCACCGGTGGTGAGGGTCATCTGGGGCAGAGCGGGTTGAAATGGGAGCTCGGTTTCCAGATTGGACAGGGCCTCCCACCAGGTCATGGAGAGGCGAAGAGAATCCATGACTGTCACTGGCGCCTCCAGATTCTGGGATGCCTGCCGTCACTAGAACCACAAGGCCCACTGAGGGTCCCTCATGTGGAGGCAGGCGAAGGGGATCACGAGGGCTGAGGCTGCCATATGACCCAGCAGGTGGAGTAGCAGACGGGCCAGCATCCTCTTTCTGTTGCAAACAAGGGCCAGCGAGGAGAGGACAACCGCTCGATCCTAGGGCAGAAAAGCCTTTGCTTGTGCTGTATCCAACCTGGTGCCGATAAAGCCCAGCCGTGGAGACGGATTGAGAAGTGACTTGAGGAAGTTGATAACAAATCCCTATGTCTGTAAGGTCTGAACCATCAAGGCCAGTGCATTCAGGGCCCTGAAGTGGGAGTCGCTCCAGATCAGCCAATCGTCCAGCATCTTGTGACGGGTATCCTCCTCCAACAGGAACTGGAAGGGGATGGCCTCTGCCATGGCCCTTACAAAGCTGGCAAATGGCAAGTCTTCGGGCAGAAATCGACACCGTTCCTCAGGAGGGGAAGGCTCCAAGAGGGGGTCATCAGAAAAGTCGGTGGATGAGTCCAAGGAGTCATCACCCCATGGGTCATAGGGACCCTCCTCCTCGCTAGGGCCCAGATGCTGTGGGTGGGGACTGGGAGGGAGGGTTGGCCTGGGCCCCAAGGGCACCGAAGGATGTGGGGGCACCAGCAGCATCGATGGACCTCGGGCATCAAGGGGGCATCGGCTGCAGTACACCAAGGGGAACCAGCGGCAGCCTGGGGAACCACGGGCATGGGTGCCCGGTCCCCAAGGCCTCATCCTCCTCCTCGAACCTGGGAATTGGGATCGTTCTGCTGGAGGGCGTCGGTGGCCGAGAAAGCATCAAAGGTCTCTCAGGCACTGGTTGCGTCCAGCAGGGGCGCGAACATTGAAGGCAGAGGCTTGGGCACCAGTATGAGGGACGGTGGTGTTGGCAGCTCCACTCTCTGTAGCGATTTGAGCACTGCCGGTTGCACCCTGTGGTCCAACTTCTCCTGAAAGTCCTGGGTAGTAAGGACCGATGAACATAAGAACATAAGAAATTGCCATGCTGGGTCAGACCAAGGGTCCATCAAGCCCAGCATCCTGTTTCCAACAGAGGGCAAACCAGGCCACAAGAACCTGGCAATTATCCAAACACCAAGAATATCCCATGCTATTGATGCAATTAATAGCAGTGGCTAGTCCCTAAGTAAACTTGATTAATAGCAGTTAATGGACTTCTCTTCCAAGAACTTATCCAAACCTTTTTTGAACCCAGCTACACTAACTGCACTAACCACATCCTCTGGCAACAAATTCCAGAGCTTAATTGTGCGTTGAGTGAAAAAGAATTTTCTCTGATTAGTCTTAAATGTGCTACTTGCTAACTTCATGGAATGCCCCCTAGTCCTTCTATTATCTGAATGTGTAAATAACTGATTCACATCTACTCGTTCAAGACCTCTCATGAAGGCAGACAAGGCATTGCCGGCACATCCTCGTAAGGTTCACGAGGAGGCACAGCGCCTAGCACCGTTGCCGGTGGGGAACGCCTTGAGCTACCGGGGCATAGGAGGATGGGGCCTCTGATGGCTGGTGCCACTTCGATGTCGGCTAGACAGCCGCTGATGCTGCTCCGGAATCGGACCCATGGTGGGATGGTGACCAGTGTCGATGCTTCCTGGATTTACAGTGCTCAGCCCAGTCTTTCCCCGGTGTCGAGGAAGAAAATGACCCCAAGGCTAGGGGGAGGGGAGAGACCAACGAGGATTGATCTCCCTCTCCCCAGTCCTTAGGGGTTCTGGAAAGCGGGATCACCAGGGGAAGAGATGGGGATGGTTCCCCTCAGTCCATGGGCGTGGAGGATACTGAGATCGAAGTAGAGGGTTTTGGAGAGCCGAAGAGCTTCCCTATTTTATCCAGGCACGCATGACGCCCTTTGGGGGTCATTTGGTCACACAAATGACACCCACGGAAGTCATGCGAGGCCCCCAGGCAGAGGATACACACCTCATGCGGATCCGTGATGGACATAGTCCACAGGCACTGGGGGCACCGTCGAAAACCTGACGATGCCATCGAAAAAAGAGGCCGGCGTGCGGTCATTGACCGACAGGCACCACAGTGCAGGAGTCGGGAATCAACAAAAATAATGAAGGCAAAAGCTAAGGGTACCTACTGAATGGAGGAGCTGAACATGAAGGGGGACCCGACACAGAAAAACACCGAAAAGACAGAAAAACACTTTCGAGGATTTGGAGCTCCACAACCGTGAGGCTACTGCACTGCAGAAAAGAAGAGACTGAAGGGGCCGCGCGGATAGCAGCAGGCTGGGCATGCTCAGTCTTCCATACCAGCATCCATCGGATGTTGTCACCCACATGTGAGGATTATCATCCTGCTTGTCCTAGGAGAAAGGGGAATGTTGCATCCGTCAGTCACAGACGGCTGCGACCGCTCTGCCTTACCTCTTTTCTACCCTTTTCCTCCTCCTTGGGCAAGATGGCTGCTTCCGGTGCCGAGTGCCGAAACCCTCAGAGTCTCCAACTCAGCATGGGCATCCCAGTCTGCCATGCTCCATCCCGTGGCCTCCTAGGGCACGTGCACATTGCCTATACTTAAGTTCACGTCATGGCGGGAACCTCGGGGGCGTTCCCACCGCATGACGTCGATACCTCCGGGTATTTTAAGCCTCCACTACGCTACCATCTTTGAGTTAGCAAGGACTTCGGTTTAGCTACTCTGACCGCTCTAAGCTGCTCACTTAGACGCCTTGCTACCCTCCGGGGAATCTCGCTCCTATGAAGCTCTACGCACCCGCTCCTCGGGGGCCTGTCACTTCCACCAAACCTTCGGGGTTTCTACTAACTAGACAACCGCTTCTTAGGGGTCTCTCTCTATTTCTTTCAGGATCTCCTGTGCTCTCAGGTACTCGCTCCTCAAGGGCCTATCAGTCCAGGTATCCTGCACCACGGACCTTCGGTCCCACCATCTCCATTACCAGGAAGACACCCGCACTATGTTCCTGTGAGTACCTCTATGATCCGGTTCTCCAACTCCACCCACCAGGCTCGGCGTTTCCCGCACTGCGGGTCCCTATCTACCTTGTCACATGGTAGGAGCACAAGATGCCGCGGGCCATCCAGTGCTCCTACCATGTGACAGGGTCCGGCCAATGGCACAGATACCCTGTCACATGGTAAGGGCAAAGGGCCATCGGCGCCATTTTGATTAGTGGCAGCTGACGGCCCGGGAGCGGGAGATCGCTCCAGGGACCCCCACTGGACCACCAGGTACCTGTAAAAAGTTTTTGGGTGGGTCGGGAGGGTGGGGGAAGCTAAGGGATTCGTTTTAAAGGGTCGGGGTGGGTTTTTTGTTTATCGACTCGGGCGCAGCCGATAAACAAAACCGCGATCGGGCCCGATGAAAAAAAAACCCACATGTGAATCGGAACCGGAATCCGAACCGATTCCGGTTCCGATTCACATCTCTAGTTACTGGGATATGCTGAGTTATACTGGGGGTGTATGTAAGTGTACCTGGAACATACTGGGCTATGCTAGAAGGTAGGAGTGAATGTCTTTGGCACAGACTGGGCTATACTGGTGGTTAACTGGGACATACTGGTTTATACTCGGGGTTTGGAGAATAAACCATGTTCAGACATGCCCCTAACATGCTCCCTTTTTTGTGCACACTTTTTCTTGAGAAGGTACATAAAATGCACATGGCATGCAGATGCTTCACATACACATCTATAGGTGCATTTTTTTGCATATGACGATTTGAAAATTCACCCAAAAAAAAAAATGACTTCTCTTCACTCCTGTCTCTGAGGTAGGAAGGGTAGATAAAATCTTCCTTTCAAACAAAAAAACACACTAAGGAATGAATTTTGAAAATGTTACAGACCTGATTTTCAAAAGCATTTACATGCTTAAAAATATTTATTAATAATTTCTTGTGAAATTGTGAATGTGACTTATTAGAGCCCTATAGTGCCTTGATGCTTCTCCCAAGAGGTTAGGAGCATTCCAAGGGTGTAACTGGGAGTTGCTGAGTTTGCTGGCTATGTTAACTAGCTGACTCCAATATGCAGAGTTAAATCTGGTCAGGACAAAGAGCCGTTCTAAAGTTAGCCTATTAAAGTTAGCTGGCTAACTTTGAGATAGCCATCTATATTCAAGAGTGTGTCTACACTATTGAATATTCCTCTAAAGTTAGCTGGATAATAGAGATGTGAATCGAAACCGGAATCGGTTTGGATTCCGGTTCCGATTCACATGTTGTTTTTTTTTCATCGGGCATGATCGCGGTTTTGTTTATCGGCTGCGCCCGAGCCGATAAACAAAAAACCCACCCTAACCCTTTAAAACTAATACCTTAGCTTCCCCCACCCTCCCGACCCCCCCAAAAACGTTTTACAGGTACCTGGTGGTCCAGTGGGGTTCCCTAGAGCAATTTCCTGCTCCCGGGCCGTCGGCTGCCACTAATCAAAATGGTGCCGATGGCCCTTTGCCCTTACCATGTGACAGGGTATCCTTGCCATTGGCCGGACCCTGTCACATGGTAGGAGCACTGGATGGCCCACGCCATCTTGTGCTCCTACCATGTGACAGGGGCTGACCAATGGCACCGGTAGCCCCTGTGACATAGTAAGAGCAAAGGCTATCGGCACCATTTTGATTACTGGCAGCCGATGGCCCGAGTGCAGGAGATCGCTCCTGGACACCCGCTGGACCACCAGGGGCTTTTGGCAAGTCTTGGGGGACCCTTCTGACCCCCACAAGACTTGCCAAATGTCCAGCGGGGGTCCGGGAGCGACCTCCTGCACTCGGACCGTTGCCTGCCAGTATTCAAAATGGCGCCGATAGCCTTTGCCCTTACTATGTCACAGGGGCTACCGGTGCCATTGGTCAGTCCCTGTCACATGGTAGGAGCACAAGATGGCGCCGGCCATCCAGTGCTCTTACCATGTGACAGGGTCCGGCCAATGGCACAGATACCCTGTCACATGGTAAGGGCAAAGGGCCATCGGTGCCATTTTGATTAGTGGCAGCCGACGGCCCGGGAGCGGGAGATCGCTCCAGGGACCCCCACTGGACCACCAGGTACCTATAAAAAAAATTTTTGGGGGTCGGGAGGGTGGGGGAAGCTAAGGTATTAGTTTTAAAGGGTTGGGGTGGGTTTAGGGGTTATTTTTGTGTGCCTTTTTTCCTGCCCTCCCCCAAAACGATAAGAGAACCCCCACGATCAATATCGTGGGGTTTTCCTATCGTTTTGGGGGAGCCCCCGATTTCTGACGATTTTGAAAATATCGTCCAATATTTTCAATCGTCCGAAGCCCGATTCACATCCCTACTGGATAAGTTTATCCAGCTATCTTTGCTATCCAGACTGTATCTGAATATGGACCTCTAGAGGTCAGTTGCTTATAAACAAGTAGGAACAAATGATTACAAGCTACCACTAGTGCAGTGCTATGGCAAAGATAGTATTTATTTATTTATTTATTTTTTGTATACTAAGATTTGATCGAGATATCACATCGGTTCACATATAAACTGAACAGTAGGGATGGGCTGCTTATTTTTACAGTATAACTTACAGTATAACTTGGAACAAATAACATTTTACAATATGATTTGGAAACATTTAACTATTTACAGTAGTAAATAGTGGTACAGTCCTATACTTCAGTGATTCCCAACACTATTGGTTTCATGGCCACCTGGCACAGGGATCACTTTTTTATAGCACACCAACTACTTCCCTATCATCACTTTCTCTTCTCTTCCCTCTCCCCCTCCCCTTGGCTTCGTCACCTTCTCCCTTCCCTCTTCCCCCAGCATCTTAATCATGCCTCACTCCTGGCATCATCATCATCACTACTTCCCTCTCCCACCATCTCTTCCCCCTCCCCTATATTATCATCACGTTTCCTTTCCTTCTACCCCTCTCCCCCACTTCCTGGCATCATCACCTTCCCTCTCTCACCACCATCAGTATCACTTTGCCTCCCCTATCACATCTTCCCCCTCTCCTTCCACCACTCTCCTGCACCCCTTGGCATCATCACCTTCTCTCTCCCTCCTCCTCATCTCCAGTGTCTTCATTATCACCTCCCCTCTCCCTCTCCCCCACCCCCTGCATCATAATCACCTTCCCTCTCTCTCCATCTCTTTCCCCCACCCCCAGGCATCATCACCCCGTTCCCATCCCCTCACAACATCATCTTCCCTCTCCCTTCAGCCCCCACCATCATCACCTTCCCTCTCCCTCTTCTCCTCCTCACCCCTGGCACCCCTCCATCCCTCTCCCTCACCCCTTGCCATCATCATCACCACCTTCCCTCTCCCTCCATCCATCTCCCCCATCTCCAGGCATCATCATCACATTCCACCACCTCTTCTCCACCCTCTTGCATCATCATCACTTCCCTCTACCTTTACCCCTATCATCATCACCACTTTCCCTCTTCCCTTGACATCATCTCCTTCCCTCTGCCTCACCCCTTGGCATCTTCACCTTCCCTCTCTTTCTACTCCTCTCCCTCACTGACATCATCATCATCATCATCATCAATCTTCCATTTCCCTCCACACCCCGGAATCACCTTCCCTCAGCCTCACTTCCTGGCATCATTATCACCTTCCCTCTCCTTCCACCTTTCTTCCCCACCCCCCTTGAATCATTATTATCTTCCCTCTCATTCCACCCTTCTCTCCCAACTTCCCTGTTCCCCATCTCCTGGCGTCATCACCTTCCCTTCCCTCTCCCCTCACACACTGAGGCACATTCATCTGTCCTTTTCCCCACTCCACCCCCAATCCCTGAACAGCAAAAGTCTGGGAGCAGGCTTATTAACCAGCGCTGCTGCTTCCTCCTTTGCCAGCCTCCCTCCACAATATGAACTGCATCAGACCAACAAGTCTAACCAGCCTGCAGAGCCCTGTGCAGTTTCTGTTGCAGAGGAGAGCCAGCAGAGGGGAAGAAGGAAAAGCTGCCGATAAGCGCTGCTCTCCCACGACCCCTGCTGGCAGGAGGACATTCTACAGGCCAAGAGGAAACAGGAAATGAGACTGCAGCTGCAGCAAACCTGCACTCAAGTGTGTGGTGGCACACTGGTTGGGAAATGCTCCTCTACTCTGTACTGTCTGACCTAGCTACTAGGCTATAGTCTTTAGTAGGGATCTCAGTGAGGCCTTCCATTTTTAAAATGCAATATTTTATAATAAACCATTTCAAATTGGATGCATTCATTTTGCAATGAGCAAGTGAATGCCTCCCATTTGAAATAGCTTATTAAAAAATAATACATGTTATAGGTTCAGTCAGTTTCTAGTTATTTAGTAAGTCACAATTGTGTGCTACAAAATTTTGGACTAGGTGAAGCATTTGTCTTAATTTTCTAGGAAGACCAAAAAGTTAGACCGCCAAAAAAAATCAAACATGAATGTCACAAAAACAAGATACAGCAATCTGAAATTAGTTTAGGAAAGTTCTGTGGAATTCAGTGCCTGGCACAAATGTCAACCTTGTTCTAATTCAGCCTGCTTCCAGCACGCTGCCAGGTATGCACTACTTGCTCAGTATCCTTCTGTGTAATAAGTGTGCTCCAGTGATCTGAGACACAACAGATTGTGTCAGCCCATCATTTTACACAGCAGTGGGAGATCAGCTTACCTGCATTGCGCTGAATGATAATGGAAAACAGAACTGTACCAACATCATAGTTGCATTGACTGAGTTTGGCTCTTGCATATATTGTGGCCAAAGGGTTTTATTCAGTATATTTGCTAATTAACTTCTTTAAAGTGTCAAAAATATATGTATATTTAACTCAAAATGAGACACTATCACTACTAAAGAGGTATACCTGGCACCTTTGAGCAGATTGAAGACTGGAAAGTTGCCCAGTGCTGTGAGAGATGTACAGATGTTTTCTCACTAATCCCATATCTCCAGTGCAGTCATGTAAGCACAGTGCTTGTCAGTTTTCTGTAAGTCAAGCCATTTAATGAGGTTGCCTTGTAATAACCTTTCCAAAGGAACAGCATCCGAGATGGAATGTTGTCCTGGTAATGTGAGTCCTGCCATGATAAGTTTCAGTAGCTCACCAAATAAAGTAGTGTGATTGTTGTACCATCAGAAAGTAGCTTCCTGGAAACCAAAGGGAAACATGAGTCTGTACCTCACAGTCTTCTTACTACCAGCTTGCCTACAGCTAGGTGACTCAGAGCATGCAGGACCTGATATGTAGCATCATGTGTCCCTTGGCAGAGCTGCTGCAAGATAGAGACTCTGTTGTGTTTCACTGCTTTCTCACTGTCACAGGGAATCTTTACACCTGGAAATGGTGCAAGAATAACAATAAAAAGAAAACCACTGAAAACCCCTTTTTTCACATTCCTTTCTCTGGGCCCCATCAAGTAAGACCCCTTCTAAGTCTAGGCCTCCTGTAGTGTGTAACAGGTCCAGCTCGTTCCAATGTGACACCAATATGATGTGTGACGGACCCTATGGTCACGCCACCATTAAGAGCTGGGTGAGTCCTTAGATCAGCTAGAGAAATGCAGGTTAGTGTGAGGGGAGGTACCATTCAAAGTCAGCCGCTCCCTTTGTAGGGTCTAGAGTGGCTGTCCTGCTAAGTGTCTATATAGCAGCACTCTACAGGGAGCTCGAGAGACAGTCCCTTTAGGTTTGCTGAGCGTTAGGAGGTAGTTAGGAGTAGTTTCTAAGTTGTTTTTTTTAGGCTCGGTCCGAGGAGCCAGACAAGCCCTGATTGGTTGTCCTGACCAGGGTTGGGCAGGGTTTCCTCTTCCAGTCCACTCACTGGCTGGTCAGGATTTTCCCTCTGGTTCTATTTTTGGGTTTTAGGTTTTTAAGTGGTAGGATCCTCACTGGACACCTGGGCCTTTCTTGGACTCAGGGCCTGGGAAACCTTGTGTCTGGGACACCCAGGGATAGGGAAGACCTTCCCCTGAAGTGGTGGTGACCCGCTGTGAGGAGGAACTGCAGTGATAGATTCAGTTGGGGATAAAAGACTTTGATTTCAAGATCCAGGAGGAAGTTTTGGCTGCCCTTCCTTCCTATTTGAAGCAAAGAGAGCTGCTTGCTTCAAGGGAATTCTTCCCATCAGGGATCCAGAGAGAAGAAGTTTTTGACCAGTCTGAAGAACCCCTATCCACCTGGAAGCTCCATTTAACCAAGCACTGCAGAGTGGATGTTTCCCTGGCCCTGATATGTGATTCCTGCACAGATACAGGGAAAGAGAATTCTGTGGTGCCTCAGTTTGAGTTATTGTACCATTCATCACCATTGTTTGAACAGTAAAGACTTTAATTTTGGACACTAACACAGTGACTCCAGAATCTTTCTTTAACATTAACTGCACCGGCCTCAGGGACAAGTATCTTCCCCAGGAGAACACAGAAGACAAAAAGGAATGTGTAAAAAGGTCACCCCTGTCACATTGGGACCTGGAAGTGTATCTTCCAACCACCTACAAAGGATCTGGCCGTGGCAGTAAGAGGAAATTTGAAAGAACTAATTATTTTATGTATCCACCTGTGCAGGATAAGCACACCAGGGTGGAGTTACAGATGCATTTTTGCTTCTGGGGGGGATGTGGTGGTCTGCTAATGTGGGCACTCTTTCTTCACCTAGTACTGAGAGTGATAAGCTCAGTGCCAGAGAGCAAGGTTCATTCTGTAAACTTCTGGACAGGGGAAATGGAGTTGGATGAAGGGTGCCCAGAAAACTTTCTCCAATCCCATGCTTTCCTAAAAGCCCAGATGTCATAAATCCGGTTGTGGATGTGAACACCACACAAATTCAGCTTTAGTGGTCAAGCCTAGTTAATAACATGGAGCAAGATCTAGTTAAAATATAAAAGCTGAATTATGTCTTGGTTTTGCACTGTTTCAAGTGAAGGAAAACCACCATAAATAAATTAATTCACTTACAAACTTGTAACCAGCTCCTAGATAAAGAGCTCTTTGTGAGTTCTTGTAGATCAGATGCTGTACTGGACTTCAAGTGACTGTGTTAACTCACTGGGAGGTGGGGACTTTCCTGAGAATTAAATTGCATGCAAGACCTGTAATATCCTCAAGGATGGTACAGTACACTACAGTTGGTTGTTTCCATTGGGCTGCATTGAATCACAAAGTTCATAACAATACATATCTTACGTTCTCCACTGAGGATACAGTCAAAATCACAAACCTAATGTTCCAGTAATACAAAATATTCAAAGATTATAATAATGTAACTTCTAGTTTATCAGCATAAACTCCTACCCAGGGACATTTACTGTTAGAGTCCGGCTCCTTGCTAGGTATTTGAGTTCTGAGACTTTACAGGTCTCAAGCTTTGTTGCTCACAGACTTCAGACATCTTTTGAGCTGCTCTCACTGGCACTCTTAATGTTTTCCTTAGGCATTTTCTGCCCTGCTTGGGAGTCCAGTGGTTCTGGCTCGCTCAATGCCAACCTCTGCTTCCTGCACACTGCTGGCTCCCTCCAGACCTCTCTCCTTCCCAAAGGAAACATGACTACGAAACTTTCTCACTGAGTACTAAGCTACCCTTTGGACCCAACCGTATAAGGTCTATCTGTTACCAGTAGATCAGAGGGAATAAGCGATAACAGTTGTAAGAACGCCAAACAAAAAATAAGACATGAATAAAACCCAAATAATTCTTGGAGTCCAGAAGGTCACCCAAATACAGGGGCGGATTGTGGGGAAATAGTGGCCCGGGGGATTTTTCTCCATACTGGCCCATGGGTACCCAATTAAACATACAAGATAATTTACATATATAATTTACATATATATGCACACATCCCTTAAAACATAAAAAAAAAGCTACCCGGCATGCACATGTTATAAAATCCATGGGCCGCGTCCACATATTTCATTTATAAAATATTTCAGTAAGTATTTTCATTCAACAAGAAACCTGTTGTGCTGCTGCTCATGTGCTCACTTAGGAGGTAATTTTCAAAGGAGTTACATGTGTATATGTAACATACTAATTTAGCAGTTTTCAAAAGTTCATTTATACACTTTCAGGGCACTTACGCATCTAAGAGATATTGATTATGCTTCCTCCCCATCTGGACTCCACCCGGACCTCTAGCACTCCTAGTTAAGGCTGAAGCACAGAGAATGGGGGACCTACGACACATTTCAAGCAGTTAAAAAATAGATTATCAGATAATTAATATTTCATATAAAATGTATAAAAAATGTCCCAAACACCAATAAAATATTTCAAAACAGCAGACAAAACCCAACAATTAAACCAATAAAGATTTAACAGGTTCCTGGTGAGCTGACTGCCTGCTGCTGCGGGAGGAGGCAGGCCGTAAGCCTCCATACTGTTTTTTTTGTCATGGCCCAAGGAGTAGGGGGACCCGCAACAGAGGATCAGAAGTTCTTGCAGCATGGAGCCAGCTGTGAGCCAGCAGCGGGAGGCCTACTGCCCACCTCCCAAAGGGAGAAAGACAACCCGAGCCGACGAGGGAAGTGCCTACATAGTTTCAGGCCTCCATGGTGAAGGTGGGGGGTGGGCCTAGCCAACATAGCTGCAGCCCTGCCTCCTCAGACCTTGCAGCTTCTTCCTCGACCTTGGGCTGCACAACCCCGCCGACGCAGCAATGGCCTCTTCTCCTTGTGCCGTGAAAGCCCCTGCCGACACAGCAGCATTGTGCTGCCTCCTTAGCGAGAGCTAATGCTGAGACTCGGGGCACCGATGGGGCTAACGATGCCCCTGAGGGAAACTCTTGTAAAAGAAATGCGACTGGGGACCCAGTGTTAGTCACAGCAGCCTTGCAGGCATGGGGGCTGCTGCGACCAACACTAACCACGTGATTCACTGGACTGGTCCACCGGGGCATGCCCGAAGCCCCAATAGGCCAATCCGCCCCTGCCCAAATAAACTATTATTTTATTATAATTAATACTATTACAATACCAATTAGATAAAAGATTGTTTTTTTTTTTGTTTTTTAGTGAAAAACTGTTTTATTAAAGAGAAACAAGTTGACAGACAACATGGAACCTGAGATGTGTGTTTTCTTATACATCCCCGGTTTCCAGTTACAACAAGGCATTCAGCATAAATTCCCAACCCGCCCAACCCTCTCTTACTTTATGCCACCCAACTTCCTCATCCCACTCCATTTTTTAAATTTTTTATTTATGACAGTTTACATTAATTTCAAGAACATTCTTGATCAGGAAAAATTATGAGAGTTGAATAATACATACATATAAAGTAATGAAATATAACATCAGGTAATCACATTATTTTCAATCTCTCTAAATGAAAGTCCTCAATATAGGGGGGTTGATCAAACACAACCTAAAGGAAAAATCTTTTCATTACAAGAAAAATGCACAGATATGTTTCAGCGACATTTAACATTCTATGAGGGACTAGAAGTATCTAAACAGGGCCTGTAGGTGCTATGGGGGTTTTCCCCTCTAAGAATTGGGTTAACTGTGGTGGATCGAAGAAAACATAAGTATTTTCTAAATATTTGACCATACATTTGCATGGGAATTTCAGGAAATAACTCCCCCCAATTAACAGGACCTGAGGTCTCAATAAAAGGAATGTTTTTCTCCTCCTTTGGGTCTCACGCGAGACATCTGGGAATGTTCTTACTTTACATCCCATGAAAACTTCATTTCTGTATCTCAAACACAACTTCAATAACCATTCCCTATCCGTCTCCAGTGCCAATGTCACTATGAGCATTGTAGGGACCACCAATTCCAAGTCTGAACTTTCCAAAACATCTGAAAGATTTAGAGACTGCTCTCGTACTGGTCTTAAGGAATTTTTTCCATCCTCTTGGTCAGATCTCCTCTTGGAGATCTTAAAGGTATCTGAGGAAAATTAATAAATCTCAGGTTTCTGCGTTTCACCATATTTTCTAGATTTTCCATTTTCAATGCTGTATTACTTCTATCTCTCACCATCACTGATTGAGTTTGTTGGATTCCATTTATCTGAGTCCTGATAGAGGAGATTTGCTGTTTCAATTCTGAATTAATATTTGAAACTTCATTAATTTTCTCATCTTATTGTTTAAATTTCTCCATAACTGGAGACAATTGTTGTAGATTAGACAGTCTGATATCACTGATTGCTTCCCACAAAGTCTCAAGCGAGAAAACCCAAGGCCTTACCATTGGTTCCCACAGCTTCTCCCCTTGATACTCTTTCCTCCATACCAGTTTGCCCTGGCATCATTCTCAGGCCCTCAGTTGCCATAGTCCGACCTCACTGGGGACAACTCCTCCATTCACTCGGTCGAAGAGTTTCTATCTTGTTTCCAGAGCTCCTCTTTGGCAGCTGGATTTGCCGGTGGGGTTCCCACCTCGGGACTCAACGGAGATATTGAGCCTGGGAGAGAGGGGAGCTCAAATTCCCCTCCTCCTCTCTTCAATGGCAGCGGTCCTGCTCCTGTGTTGCTGCACCGTACGTGAGCATCCATCGGTCCGGTTATGGGCATCGCCAGGATAGCTGCGGGGTAAGGTGTCCGCGGTTTTCGCTTCCTCCCCATTCGAATAGAAATAAACCGCGAGAAATTTCATAAAAGAAACACTCGATCGAGAGCGCCATGAAGTCCTATCTGGCCGCCATCTTGGATCCGCCCCCCCAGATAAATGATTATTATAATTTTTGTGATGTTTATGTAAAGTGTTTGATGATTATATTCCAAGGAGGTTTCATATTTTAAGGAAATTGTGTATGAACATTTTGTTTTGCAGAAATGTATGCTATCCTAAATGTTTGATGAATATACGGGTAGGTAATATTCTGTTCTAAATATGAGGTGGCATATAATGTTTTTGGGGTGAATGTGCGATACTTATTTCATGCTTCTTTGTTAGGTGCTGATTAAGTGGCTATGCTGCCCCTGATGAAGCCATTTTTGTGGTGAAACATCTAGGCCTACATGTTGGGGTAGAAGAACTATCTTAATGACATTGTTGGGGTGAAAAATCTATCTAAGTGACTTTGTTGGGATAGAAGATCTATCTAAATGACAGCATTGAGATAGAAGACAGCCTTAGAAGATCTTGTTTATTGAAAATTTGGAAAATGTTGGTGTTATGAGACTTTGAGATCCTATATACTTATTTAATTTATTTATTTAAAGGCTTATCTATACCGATGTTCATGTAATAGTACATATTGCATCGGTTTACAGAGAACTCAAGTTAGAAATTACATCGAACATGAGGGATACATATAACGAGGCATGCCTAAAAGCATTATAGATAAACCAAAAACTTATTAATACATCTAATGTAGAAGCATGAGAGATACATATAACAAGGTGAATGTAATAGGAATAATAGAATTAAACAACCAAGATTTTAGTATTACATCTAACGTATTTAACACAATTGTAAGAAAAATGTGAGAATATAAGTGTATGCCTGAAGAATAAAAGGACAGAAGCCCTAGTGATTTTTCTTTCTAGCCCTAGATCATGGTCCGGGAGTAGACTAGCATGGGATAAGGTTAAGGATGAGAGAAGAGCGGCCAGAACAAAACTGAGGTGATGGGGTTATTGAAGTCTTTAAGTGAAGGCTTTTGTGAATAGCCAAGTCTTAAGCTTTTTCTTAAACGTTTGCCTACAAGTTTCTAGTCGAAGGTCCGTGGAGAGGACATTCCAATGTGTGGGACTAGCCGTCGAGAAGGCATGTTTCTTAAGCAATGACTTGGCTGGAGGTCTATAGAGTGTGCCTAAATAACTGGTTCTGATCGGTCTGGATGATGAATGATGACGAACGGGGTAGTTTAGTTCTAGCGAGGTTTGGGAATGAATGGTCTTGTGGGTTATGGTTAGAACTTTGTACAAGATTCTGGATTTAATGGGGAGCCAATGTAGGTTTTTAAGGATTGGTGTGATGTGTTCTCCTCTGCTAGAATTGGTTAAGATCCTGGCAGCAGGATTCTGTAACATTTGTAGTGGTTTGGTGGTAACAGCTGGAAGGCCGATTACTTGAAGAAATCCTGGTATTATCAGACTCTGTGATCTTATTAATCTGGAGAATTCATACACCAGCTAAATAGCTAGTGGATGCAAGATTGTGGAGAGGAAGTCCATTTGTAAGGTTATGTTTCATGAATATTGTAAGCAGAAGAGTGTATTTTTTGGATATTAATCCACAGGAAATGGGTATTTAAAAATTTGTGAAAAAATCTTTTTATGTACTTTTTAAGGAATGATAAGTGTTCTTATTATGTTTGAATACTGTGTTATATATAATAAAAAGAAAAGATAAAAACAATTTTTGGGTTCCTATAATAGTGATACTATACGTGTAGTGGGTGGGGACTGGTAGTTTAAACATTTTTTCTATCTACTTTGGATGTTTGTGCTTATAGGTTTGCATGTGTGTATATCTCTCTCTAGATATATCTGTCTATCTATACATACATTTACATATTTTCATGCACTTTGGATCTCATAAGGTATTTGTAAACTGAGAGTAAGGTTCTGCTAATTATCTTTGCAAGACATGGTTTAATGGAACAAAGTCAGCACGGCTTTACCCAAGGCAAGTCTTGCCTCACAAATCTGCTTCACTTTTTTGAAGGAGTTAATAAACATGTGGATAAAGGTGAACCGGTAGATGTAGTATACTTGGATTTTCAGAAGGCGTTTGACAAAGTTCCTCATGAGAGGTTTTTAGGAAAAGTAAAAAGTCATAGGATAGGTGGCGATGTCCTTTCGTGGATTGCAAACTGGCTAAAAGACAGGAAACAGAGCATAGGATTAAATGGATAATTTTCTCAGTGGAAGGGAGTGGACAGTGGAGTGCCTCAGGGATCTGTATTGGGACCCTTACTTTTCAATATATTTATAAATGATCTGGAAAGAAATACGACGAGTGAGATAATCAAATTTTCAGATGACACAAAATTGTTCAGAGTAGTTATTTATTTATTTATTTATTTAGAAACTTTTCTATTCCGTCGTTCAGTGATATACCATCACAACGGTTTACAAATAGGCACATGAATAAATTTGAAATAGATTGTAATTTAACCAGTAGGTGCCGAAATTGTTCAGATACATGATTCAAATACTATATGCTATATGTAATGTGTATTGAAATTGTTATAAGCCTTGGGGTGTTTGTTTGAGGCAGCAGGAAGTCACCCTGCGCCTCCGGTCTCGGGCTCCTTCTTTTAAACCCCCTCCTGGTGTGTTTCCTCGACGTCAGCACGTCGAGAGCATCAGCCGGGGAGGGAGGGGGGGTCTCCTTCGCCGCTTCCGGGTCCGGGGGCTTTCAGGTACCTGGTGAACGAGATCGAGAGAAAAAGACAGAAAGTAGCAAGGCACTGTAAAAATAAACAGAAAAGGTTAGCACAGCAATTGTTATAAGCCTCGGGGTGTTAAATCACAAGCAGATTGTGATAAATTGCAGGAAGACCTTGTGAGACTGGAAAATTGGGCATCCAAATGGCAGATGAAATTTAATGTGGATAAGTGCAAGGTGATGCATATAGGGAAAAATAACCCATGCTATAGTTACACAATGTTGGGTTCCATATTAGGTGCTACAACCCAAGAAAGAGATCTAGGCGTCATAGTGGATAACACATTGAAATCGTCGGTCAGTATGCTGCGGCAGTCAAAAAAGCAAACAGAATTGGGAATTATTAGAAAGGGAATGGTGAATAAAACGGAAAATATCATAATGCCTCTGTATCGCTCCATGGTGAGACCGCACCTTGAATACTGTGTACAATTCTGGTCGCCGCATCTCAAAAAAGATATGGGCGTATAAGACGACCCCCCCTTTTTTATACATATTTTTAAGAAAAAAAATAATTTTACACTCAAACAGGAGCAACCCTATCTATGAAAAGGCAACACTACAAATACCGTATATCAGGCCCTAAAAACCAATACACCTCTTATTAGGAAAACAGAACTAGCAAGCAGCTATAGATCTCCACACAGAAATAATTGTAAAACTATACTAATAAGCAGAATAAATGTTTCAAAACAGCTATGAACAGAATAACATCCAACAATTAAAAACTCATAAAAACTATTAAACATTCTCCAAACACCAATAAAATATTTCAAAAAAGCAGACACATCACATAATATTAAATAATTAAAATGGCAGTCAATCATGAAAAATAAACTTTAAAAGCCACCTTTACTTACCCCCTCCAGCAGCTCTCCTACTCCTCTTCCATGCAGGCCGTAGCAGACACCAGAAGCAGCAGTAATGGCTAAGCTCTATACTCATGGTCCTCTTCCTTAGGGCCCATGTCTCTCACACACACACACACACACACACACCATACCAGTCATGCCCCCATGACCAGTTTCTGTCTCTCACACACCAATCATTTCCCAAACAGTCTTTGACACACACACCAGACACCTTCCTGAACAGTTTCTCTCATGCCATACACACACACAGGCTTCCCACTTCCGTGTTCTGCTTACCGTACATATACGGGCTTCTCACTCTCATAATCACTTTCTCTGTCTCACACACACACACACACACCAGTCTCTCTCTCATTTCCATGCTTGCTCTCCACGTGCACAGGCTTCTCATTCCCTGAATCACATTCTTTCTCTCACATTCACACACACCAGTCTCTTTCTCTCACACACACCGTCACCTTATCAACCAGTCTCTCTCTCTCATGCACGCACGCACACACACAGCCCTCCCGCTCCCATGCTCTCTCTCACATAATCAGGCTTCTTACTCCCATGCTTTCTCACATACCCAGATTTCTCACTTCCATACTTTTTCTCTCTCTCACACTCACATACACATCAGTCATCTCTCTGAGCAGTCACTTTCATTGTCTCTCACATATACACACACATGAGCTCGCTGACCAGTTTCTCTCAATCACACACATGCTCTCAATCAAATGCATTCTCTCACTTACACACAGGCTGGCTGCTTCTCTCTCTCTCTCTCTCACTCACTTCCACTCCCCCCCCCCCAGCACAAATAGTAGCTGCAGCAGCTTCCTCCTCCAGCCCCCGCAGGCCAAGAAAGAAGAAACCCATTGGCCGCGGGAGGCTCACGCTGCTGTCTCCTTTCCCGATTACCAGCTCCTTCGACTGCTCCGGGGCCGATGCTGCTGTCACCGCTGCTATTTTTTCACGTGGCACGGCTCTTTCTTCCCGCGCATCACTTCCTGTTCCGGTTCAAAGGGGGGGGGGCGGGAAGAAGAAAAGGCCAGCCGCGGATGCCACAGCTTTTTTTTTGCACCGCTGCCGTTCCCGCTGGGCTTGAACGTGCTGATAGCCCAGC
Source organism: Rhinatrema bivittatum (assembly GCF_901001135.1). Lineage (NCBI taxonomy): Eukaryota > Metazoa > Chordata > Amphibia > Gymnophiona > Rhinatrematidae > Rhinatrema > Rhinatrema bivittatum. Next base: position 296,304,498 of record NC_042615.1, read on the forward strand.
GGCAACGGCAGTGCGGTGCACGGGAAGGAGAAAGCCGTGCTGCATGAAAAAATAGCAGCGGCGACAGCAGCATCGGCCCCCGAGCAATCGAAGCAGCTGATAATAGGGAAAGGAGACAGCACCATGAGCCTCCCGCGGCCGATGGGATTCTTCTTTTTTAGCCTGTGGGGGCTGCAGCTACTATTTGTGCTTGGGGGCCGGGGGAGAGGAAGTGAGTGAGAGAGAGAAAAGCAGCCAGCCAGCCAGCCTGTGTGTAAGTGAGAGAATGCATTTGATTGAGAGCATGTGTGTGATTGAGAGAAACTGGTCAGAGAGCAGGTGTGCCCTATATGACGATACCCGGCGTATAAGACGACCCCCGACTTTTGAGAAGATTTTCTTGGGTTAAAAAGTCGTCTTATACGCCGGAAAATACGGTAATTGTTCTTATGTTCTTAAGAATAATACAAAAGTATTTACGGGCAGTTTGATTAAAACAGCTTTTTGTAGATCAGAGGGCAGGGAAGTCAGAAGATAAGTCTATGCTCAGACTTGCTTAATAATGATGGTGATGATGATTCTGAAGCATCTTTTCAGCAGTGTGTCTCTGACAGTCGTGGGTCGCATTGCGTACTCTCTGGACAGCATAACTGTGACTTTCCATTGAGACATTATTGTAGCTTTGCAAAGAGATGTGTCTGTGATTGTTTTGGTAATTTTGGTGACTTTGCAGTGTCTGCATGCATACATGAGCTGTATAGAATCAAAGAAACAGAAACATGATGGCAGAAAAGGATTATATGTCCTATCTAGTCTGCCCATCTACCCATTTCATTTAGATTTGTAATTCCCATCACTTCCTCTGAGATCCCCTGTATTTATCCTTTGCTTTCCTTAATTCAGATACTGCACTGGGAGGCTGTTCTGTAAAGAAATATTTCCTAAGGTTATTCCTAAGTCTCTCTTCATTCACCCTATTCCCATGACCCCCTCATTCTAGAGCCCCATTTCTATTGAAAGAGGCTCACTTCCTGTACATGGAAACCTTTTAAATATTTAAATGTCTATAGACTGTTCTCAGCAGTTTCAGCAAATATCTTGATCTTGGCTTTTTCATGGGCATCAGCAGTTTGTTATATTCTATCTTGGTTCACAGAAATTAGAATACGTTAGCATGAGTGGTTGTCTTCTTGGCCTACATGTAGAACTGAACCTGAAGCCTTGACCCATGCAATGCTTAATATAGCAGAATCCAGACTGACTGCCACATCATTACAGCAGTATTCCTGGGGCATGCCACTATTTAACCACAGGGTTACATATTGATATCTAATGTAGTGTTTATAGAGATGGTATCATACAACTGGGTCAGTATATGGCCAAATCTGTTGGGAAGCAAATTTTAATAGGTATATATATATATATATATATATTTGCACTGCACATTCATTCAGTATACACATTATACATAGTGGTAAAGAACTTCAGATATTTGTAGCTACTACTAAGTGACTAATAATCTATTTAGTGCAAAGGCCAGCTAATGCTTTTAGACACCAGTTGCCCCCTGTTTCCAGAACTATATTCCATGTAAAATGCTACCCAGCAATTTATTAGCAACATTTGATACCTCAGTGATCATAAAGCTCAGTGTTTTATTACAACTGCTTAACATACCTTTGATGTCCTGCCCAGTGCTATGGTCCAAAAACAAATTACTTTCAGGAAGCTGGTTATTATATAAATACAGGAAAGCAATAAATAATGCAAGCAAGAAATATATTTTGTGTTCTGACATGTCATAATCTCTTCCAGTCATTTTGACTTAGGCAGCTTAGCTTTTCCGCGATAAAGGAACATTTTACCTCACAAGCTATGCTGTATTTTCTGTGCCGATGGCTCTTTGTGGTTACACAACACGCATTACCACACCAGAAATATCTTTTTTTTTTAATGTAGACTACTGGACAGAAGTCCAAAATTGCCCAAAGTACTGTTCTAATTGCAGGACAAGGCATTCCATACTCCCTGCTATCACTTAAGGGAGAAGGAGTAGTCTAGTGGTCAGAATATTAGATTATGAAGCAGGAGAAGTCTCGGGACAAGAAAATAAGACTGTCACAGTGTGATCTTAGGTAAATCTCTTTGTTCTGCTTGGGATCTATAAAAATCAAGGTGTTTTTCTAAATCTTGCTTTTCTCATCAACAAATTTTAAAAAATGAAATGTTCTCCCAGAAACTTACTTTTATTCTGAATCTTAAATATAAGATGTTTATGTAATTGCTCACTGGCAATGCTTTTCCTCTATGACTGTAGATCTCCCTCATCAGGAAAGGTTATTCTCCAAGGCCAAGCAGGATGTCAGTCCTCATACATGGGTGACATCATCAGATGGATCCTGGCACGGAAATTTAATTTCAAAGTTTCTAGAAACTTTGAGCATGCCCTAATGTGCATGTGCCCTGCAGTCTGCTATACTACCTCAAATCCATGTGGGGGTCCCTTCATTCTCATCTTTTTGGTCACGGCTCTTCTTTTTTCTTGCTGTTAGGGAACAATCTGTTTCCTAAAAGTGCAGTAATCAATTTTTGTGGGGTCCCATGGTCTTTTTTCTTCTCCTTTCTTCACCAAGATTGGTTTTTCATGTGTTTGTAAATTTTCTTTCTTTTCAGCAACCATGTGGAACACCAGAACTGGCATATCATTGCCTTTTTTTCCTGACATCAAGTCTTTTGATTTCGCTGTGTTAATTTTTCATCCAATGCCCTTAAAATAGAAGAAAGCCTGTGGCTTTTACAAGCACCTCCTGTGCAAGAAGATCACTTTTATCATGAATCCACATGATAGATGTGTCCTTTGCATGGGGGCTGACCACAATGTCCAGGGGTATTCCCTCTGTGTGACTATGACCCCCAGAGAGCATCAGTCCCAGCTTGACCTCATGGAAAAGCATTTGGGATTCATAAGTCCAGCATGTTGGCCTTAGCATCAGTAGCATCGACATTAAGAAACCCAAAAACTGCACCAACCGCTGGCAGTGCGTTGACATGCGGGAGGGGGGGGGGGGGTATTGATTTTCCTCAACATTGGGACTAGGGAGACAGACACTCATCTGGATCCTCCCATCCAAACAGAATTAAAGGTTCAGCCTCTTCATTTCTAGCATTGCAGAGCTCCAATGATAAGTATCAGATGAAGGCCAAGAAGCATCGGCATTGGTCTCCATCAATGCAGGGACATTCTGGAAGCAGTCTTGAATTCCCTGAAGCATTCCTGTGGGAAGAATAGCTCATCCAATCTAGAGAATAGCATTAGTTTCCAAATATCCAAGTGTCAGCCACTGATACACCTCTGGTATTCCAGATAGACATGGCTTCCCCTCCTGCCTCCCAGGCCATGTTTGTATTTTTGAAGAGGAGCTGGATAGGAAAATCCAGGAGGCCCTGGATTGTAGGATGCATAACACTGGTGCACCAGCATTGAAAGCATCGGTGGCCCTGCAGATGGACATCCAGCTGATACTGGAATTCATGCTGGCATCCAGGGTAAGGCCCTGGAAGGGAATCAATATCAATCACCACACAAATGATAATCTCTAGCCCATCAAAGGAGGAAGCTTTGCAGCAGTGCTGAAATTTTTCAGAGTCTAGGTCCCGACTGACAAGTGTCACCCTCTCTGAGGCCTTGTCTACTAGCCATTTAAGCCAGGTCCACACTCCAGACCTACCAGTTGGGCTCAGACTTGGCATATTTTTAGAAGGGGTACAGCTATGGATCTGAGGATTTCTCTGATCAGGAGGGGTCAACAGAACTTCCCTCAGACCCATCTCCTCCACAGGAAAGGAGAAGGTCCACTCCGTGGGACTTCATCCTTTTTGGACTTTAGTAAGAGAATGGTGGATGCCATCCTATTTACATTGCAAAAAGAGGAAAAGTCCAGAGCTAAGATGTGTTTCATCCTCCAATTTGTGGATCCCCCAAAGAATATTTTGATAATACCTGTCCATGAGATTCTTCAGGAAATACAGGTGAGGATGTGGGAGAGACCCCTCTGTGTGACTCTGGTAAACAAGGCTTCAGGATTCGAGAAGCAGCAGCTTCATCACTGATCAATAGAGGTCAAATTCATTCCCAAGAAAGCCAAAAGGTCAAGAACCCATTCTTCAGTGCCCCTGGGGAAGGATTTTTGTATCCTGGACTTGCTTGGGAGAAAATGTTTTTAAGGAGCTATGCTCAATGCCCATAGCATCTATCAACTTTATTCTGAAAAGTATAAAAGAGATGGCAGGGAGCCAAAATGGCCGACACATGAGATATGCCAGAGGAGCTCTCTCGGCGCAGATTAAATACCTTTTGAATTTTTTCCTGAACCACGAGTTTTGCAGGATGCCACATACAAAGCGTAAAGCTAGATTAAAATATGCTTTACTTGAGAAAGAAGAAAACACCCTGCAAATGAAAATTGAGATCTTCTTCGAGCTGAGCACCAACAAGCCAGAAACGAGGGCTGCTGAGAGAGAGAGCCAAGAGCTCGGCTCCCACTCCATGGCCAAGATGATTTAGTTGAGCCAAGGGGCTCCAGAGACACCATCTCCACCACGAGGACAGACTGGGGCGGAGCAGGAAGAACTGAATTGATCCCTGAGAGTGAGGAGGAGGGAGTCAATGTCCCCAGAACTGAGCGGAGCAGAAGGAGAGAGAGAGAGTGAGGGAGATGTGAGAATCCTTCTGGGAGGAACTACATCTACACCGAGGTCCCCATCGGCTCTACCGGCAACAGAAATCTTCGAACCCAGCACAACTCAAGATCTTCAAAGACTGATTTCAGGTACAATTGTTTCTATGAATAAACCTCCGACTGTGACTCTAGACTCTATATGGTCTGCCTTAGTGTCAATTGAACTTGCAATATCTACATTAACTAAGGCATTTCTTGAAACAAATAAAAGAGCTATAAATTTGGAGAAAGTTGTTTATCAGCATCGGGAAAAGCTTGATGGAGTACAAGTAAAGATAAATGCGATGGAAGAGGTTCAGTCCAACTTAAATCAAATAACATCACGGAAAGAAAATGTGAAAATATTGAAAACTCATTGCGTTACCTCAACCTTCATGTGATTAATTTTCCTGATCTGAAGAAAATGTCGGCGGTGGAAATGTTTAGGGAGTATATGGTAGAATGCCTTAAAATACCAAAGGAGATCATTCCTGTTATAACTAAAGCTTTTTTTATATCCAGGAAGTCAATAATACCACAGGATACAGAGACACAAGAACAACAGACATTGAACATAATGAAGTTATTAGAAATGTCAATCCAAACTGAGATTAAAACAAGAGGAATGTTCTTAGTTACTTTTGCACTGGAATATGACAGAAATCTAGTGCTGAAATATTTCTTTAGAAATAGGATGTTACTATATTATGGACAACAGATTTGGATTTACCCGGATATTGTTCGACAGACACAAGAGCGCAGGAAAAGGTTTATCACAATGAGAGCAGAAGTTATTGATAGAGGGGCCAGTATGACTCAGGTACCCCTGCAGATGTCTATTAAAACATCATAATGAGAAATATAGTTTCCTAGAACCAGAAAAATTCAGAGGGTTTTTGGATGGGAAGTAGTGAGTTGTAAATCTGGGACATAATTTGGCGTGAGTTGTATCTTATGTGAGGGTAATTCCAGTATTTATTGTTTAAAGTGAGAGCTCATTTTTTCTTTATTACATTTAAGGCTCCCTGTTTCCTTAATGATTAGAGATTTAAGTTAATGAGTTTTTCTTTGATATGTTTTCAGGATAAGAATATGATATATAATCTGTATAATCTCTATCTCTTATATTATTGGATATTGTAAATATATCTGAAAATGCAAAAAAAAAAAAAAAAAAAGAGAGATGGCAGAACAGCTTCCTCTGAGGCAGCGTATTGTCTTAGAGTGAATGGTGGACAAGGGTATGGAGTGTGGAAAACTCATGGTTCAGTCAACCTTTGATGTTTTCAAAATGGCATCAAGAATCTCTACAGTGGGTATTAAAGCCTGCAGACTTGCATGACTGAGAGTTTCAGACCTCCAACCAGGTGCCTAGGAGGCTTGCTGGTGTGCCTTGCAATGGGGAGAATCTATGTGAAGGAAAGGTCAAAGAAGTGGTGGCTCAAGTTAAAGACTACTGTGCTACTCTCCAATAGGAAGGCCCTCTAGCACAGATACCAGGATCCTCACTATGTTCTCTTTGATGCAATCAAAACCCCATCCCAGGTTTTGGCTGCGATACTCACTGTGGAATTGGGGCCTTCTGCTGCTTTGGGTGAGCACAAGGACTCTGTTGCTGATGAGACCAAGGGAGAGCTGAGAGCAGAGGAAAACATCTCCTCAGATTATAGAAATGCCCCACTCGAGTACTTTTGGGTGGAGAAGGGGGGATCTGGACTGGCAGTTGAGAGTGTCCGAAGTGTTCTCTATTATTACTGCAGCACATTTTTATAATACATGGATTACTTGGAACATTTGTTTCAGACAATTGCCCTTGGTTCATTGTGAAAGAATTTCAGGATTTCATGGCCCAGAATGTCATCCAACCCATATGTACTGTCCCATTATCACCCTGTCTTGAATGGCTTGACAGAACATGCAGTCCAGGCAATAAAAAAAAGGGGTTTCACTGCCTGAGGGAAGACTCTCTGGACAACCATTTGGCAAGATTTTTTGTTACACTATAGGGTGATGCCCCGGGCCCCCAACAGAAGTCTCACTAGCTGAAATGCTTTTGGGCAGAACCTAACATACTTATTTAAATTTGCCCCAGCCTTAGATAGAATTTTGAGTGTTTCAGGGTCAAGTTGCCATGCAAGAAGCTCAGAAGGGTATCAGGGATCCTTCTTCACTAGAGGTGGGTGTGAGTCGCTAACTTTGAGACCAGACTCCCCCTGGCTATTATGTACTCAACAGGTCCAGTTTTTCTGAGGTACAGCTAATACCTAGGAAGGTAATAAACAGACATGAGAACCACATTTGGAAAGCTTGGGGCACAGATACCCTCAAGGGGGAGAAACTGGTATGGGTGGGGGGGGGGAGGGGGGAGGGGGATGAAGGAGCAGGACAGCATGAATTAAAGAAAATTTCAGCAGGGGTGCCAGAGCTATTGACTGCATTAAAAGCTCAGGGTACCATGAAGAGGATGACCGAAATACTGGGGGAGCAGATGAAAGGGAAGATGGGAGTCTACGGCATCCTAAGGTGATGCTGGAACAAACTGTACTTCAAAGGTCATAAAGAATTGTGAAACCACCAGAACAGATGAAATTATAGTACAGCCTTAAGCAGGAAAGGATATTATTGTTACCCTCCCTCGAAAGTGGGGGGGCCATACATCCAAGCCCTAGAGAGCACTGGATTCCAACCCCCCACCCCCAGAAACAAGGTAGAAAAATCAGCAAACAATCCACAGTTCAAAAAATAAAAGTACAGCTTCTTAGACAATTCACAAGACTCGCCAAAAATTGTTAACTTGCAGTTCTTCTCACATCACTTCAGTACAGTCCAACAGAATCAGTCTCCCACCAAGATCTCTTTCTTCTTCCAGGACCCAATGAAAAATAGGAAAAGTTTCTACTCCTTTAATCATACACCTGGCAGAATGGTGTCCCCATAAACTGAGGAATTCTTATCCTCCCAGATGGCTCTTAGCCCTTGCTGGAGAGAACCACCTTTGCTCACACCAGCAGATCACTACTTCCAAACACTCACTAATCCTGAATTCCTTAAAGGCTAGCTCCAGACTCCTCAGTAGACACTCCTTAGACCCATCCCTATGACCCATAGAGCTACCTTTTATATCTCCTCCAAAACCATCCCCTTTGGGGGACGAACCCCTATATCAACCACATTTCCACTATTTCCCCCTGAACCTCCCATTGCTAGAAAATTCATTTTACCAAATAGCATGCTCTAGTGAACCTAGAAGGGGGTTATATTATATAATGATGTTAGTTATTGATAGTTAGTGGTCCCTAATTTGTTTTTAATGTGATTAATAGACAAATGGTTCCTAGCTAATATTACATTTTCTGCTTAGGGAGTTGGTTGACAGTCCATGTGTGGAAAAACTGATTCTTTCACCTGAAAATGATTGAACAGGAAGCAAAGCAGTGGTTGGTGGAAAGTCTGCAATATTTTAGCAAAATGCACATCAAGTGGCTTGAAAGTTATACTTCCTACTGTAATAGGTATGGCCAGGGCCGGCGCATCTATTAGGCGAACTTCAGTAGTTGCCTAGGGCACCGAGCCGTAGGGGGCGCTGATCAGCAGCCACGTGGTGCTGCAAACGGGGCCTATCCCGCTCGCAGCAAAGAGAAATAGAGACTGTGTGCTTCTCAGGGCTGCTCGCAGCCCTGAGAAGCACACAGTGGGCGCCAAAACAGGTAGGGGGGGCGTGACCAAGGGAGGGGGGGCGACTAGGGGGGGGGGGCAGTGCAAGGGTCGCCTAGGGGGCCCATTAGCCTTGCACTGGTCCTGGGTATGGCAGCCATATCTGGGAACTCTCTGGATCTGACCTGGAAATTCCTGAATTCTAAAGGAATTGGCAAGTTCCAAGAAAATACCTGGAAACTCTGAGTGCCTTGATGCTGCTGAAGTGCCTGTATGGGCCTCGGAAGAGGAAGTCACCTGGGCCATCATGGGCAGGAAAAAGGAGGAGTCCCATTAGTCACATAACTAGAACAAAGATCAGGGGCAGCGTCCGCCCTTGTGGCCAGAAGGAGGAATAGGAGTCCATTGTCTGCACGGGCCCCAAGGAGCTGCCTCTGGTGGGTGTATGAGAGAAAGAGAGAGAGTGTGTGTGTGTGAGAGAGAGAGAAAAGAGAAGTGAGAGTGTGAGTGAGCATGAAAGTGAAAGGGAGAGAAATGAGAGTGAGTGGGCATGTGTACATGGGAAAATGGAAGGAGTAAGAGTACAAGTAACCGTGTGTATGATTCAGAATGAACATTTGAGAGAGAGAGAATATGGGTGTGGTGGAATGAGAGGAGTATGAGTAAGCATGTATGTGAGAATGAGCATGAATGTGTAAGAGAGAAAGAATGTGAGAGTGAACCCAGAAGTGAGCGTGCATACCACCTCCCTGTTGGTGTTTGAGGTAGTTGTGGGTGGATCCTTGGGCCAGTGGCAGGTGACCTCGCCCCGGAGGGAAGATCCCGAGAGGGACCACCGGTCAGGCTCAGAGTATGGAGACAGACACACACTAGTTCTTTTATTAAACAGTATATTGAACCACCAGAGGTGGCAGTAGTGAGCTGGAAGTGCCCGGCAGGGCTGTAGTCCCTCAGATACTGGAACAGCGATCCTGGATAACTGAGCTGTAGAGAAACTGAATATAATGAGTAGGCAGGGTATGCAGAGTTCAGGAACAGAACCTTGATGGTAACACTCACACAATAGTCTCTAGCAGTAGTCCAGGTGTTGGAATGAGTTAGGCCCTCGAAGAGCAAGTACCTGGCTCCAGGGAAAGCTCTGAGAGAGAGAAGGTAACTCACTGATGTAGTAGGCAGCGCTGACTTCCAGGCAGAAGAGATATTCAGCAACCAGTCCAGGAACATGGGCCCTCGAGGAGCGAGTACCGGTTCCTGACTGTGACCTGAAAAACAAAGAGAGAGCGAGGCCCCCGAGGAGCGGGTACTCCTGGTAAGTCCGAGGAGGCAGAGTAGCTTAGGTAGTGTAACCCTTGCTAACCCCTTAGTAACTCCTTGCTAACTCGATTAGTTAGCGATTTCTAAGACCTTATATATCCGGAACGGATGACGTCATCTCAGGGGGACGCCCCTGAGGCTCGCGCCACTGCTGGTACATCAGTTGGGGCTGCGCCGCGCGTTTGCCCTTAGGCCCTTGTGAATCATGGCAGATTGCAGCGTTGAGCTGCTCCGGGGATCCCGGAGGAAGACGACAAAATGACGCCATGGTAGCCAACCTTCCACTTGAGCAAGAGGGAGTCGCCAAAGAGGTAAGGAGGGTGGGGTGGAGACGTCGAGCAGTGACGGTCGCAACACTCCCTCTTCAATTAATCCACAATAATCTCAGGGTGACTCGACATCAGAAGTACCCTAGAATGATGGCAACACTGTCCTGTAAAGCATTTAATACTGGTGCAAAAGTTTGGTCACAAAGAACTTCTTGATACCAAATTAAAGTAAAAACATCATTTAACTTCTCCTCACATGAATTTAAAATACATTTCATTTGGAAATCCAAAGTAATACATTTCTTGCTTACTTGAAGGAATATGGGTAAGAACTGTACTGTACTTGCACACGATATCTTGGATACCATAGAATTATTACTTGAAGACTGAAATCTAGTTAAATGTGCTGCTTTCTTGAAGGAACACTGTCAGGGTTGTTAAAACAGAAATTAGAAAAATGGTTGACTTGCGTTTTCATCATAGTGTGGTAATAGCAAAGTTCTGCAAATTTAAGAAAACATGTCTGGCCCATCTTGCTGAGTGTATTCTAAAGAGCTGTCGCTAATATTGCGGTCCTGGCCGCGAGCACCGCGACCAGGCCCTTACCTCCTTGTTCCCGGACCTCCTCCCGCCTCCGGAGCCCTGGCTTGTGGCCTGTTTGGCGGTGTCCCCGCTGGGGCTGCGCCGCCGCGAAGGTGCCTGAGGACGCCCTGCTCCTAGGCGCGCGCGCGCGCGCCACTTGGGCGCCTTTCTAGCCCGGTTCCCGCCAGTGGTGACTCCACCTAATTCCTGACATCACACGCCGCAACCTTGATAAGCTGGCCTGGCCGCGGTGCTCCGTTCCTGCTACAGTACCGGCTTGGTTCCTGTTTACCTGCTACAGTTCCTGCCTGGTTCCAGTATCCGAGTCTTGCTACAGTTCCTGCCTGGTTCCAGTACCCGAGTCTTGCTACAGTTCCTGCCTGGTTCCAGTATCCGAGTCTTGCTACAGTTCCTGCCTGGTTCCAGTATCCGAGTCTTGCTACAGTTCCTGCCTGGTTCCAGTATCCGAGTCTTGCTACAGTTCCTGCCTGGTTCCAGTATCCGAGTCTTGCTACAGTTCCTGCCTGGTTCCAGTATCCGAGTCTTGCTACAGTTCCTGCCTGGTTCCAGTACCCCGAGTCTTGCTACAGTTCCTGCCTGGTTCCAGTACCCGAGTCTTGCTACAGTTCCTGCCTGGTTCCAGTATCCGAGTCTTGCTACAGTTCCTGCCTGGTTCCAGTACCCGAGTCTTGCTACAGTTTCTGCCTGGTTCCAGAACCTGAACCCAGTTACAGTATTGCTACTGTCCTAGTCTGGTTCCAGTTACCTGTCCTGATCCACAACCCGCCTAAGTCCCAGCGGCCGGGCCTCTACGGGCTCCTCCTGGGGGGCTTTGTCTTCCAAGGGTGAAGCCACCTAAGTCCCAGCGGTTGGGCTCCTACGGGCTCCTCCCGAGGGAGTACCAGCTTCTAGGGTGAAGAGCATCTACGTCCCGCCTGAACATCTGCCTCCCGGCCTGCTATTCATTAGAGACATTGACCATCTATTCCCAGTCTCCAGCAGGTCGGCCCAAGGGTCCACAAAACTGAGACTCCCACAACAGCTAAGACTCTATTGCACTGCATATCTTTGCCTCTGCAGCACAGTTTCAAAAGCATAGCCATTACAGTGAGACACAACAGACTCCTAAAATCTACAGATTTTCATTAAAAAGAAGCGGCCAAAAAGCCAAAACAGATCAAAATATAACTAAACAGCTGGCAAGAAATTGCATAATGAGATTTATTTTCTAGATTATCAGAATATGTTCCCTTAATCATAAAATATAGACTTTTGATAATCTGTCATCCCAGGGTTTCTTTTTTTATAGTATCTTACTTCTAATGCCTTTTAAGTCATGCTTTCTGAGTGAGGCTGAGCTGCAGTGCTCTCCCCAAAGCATGTGGATGCCTGCTTCTTAATTCCATAAAATCTGGCATACCTCATATCTATGACTCAGATTGGAGTGACTTTGATCTCCCTAATCCAGGGGAAAGGTTCCCTTGGCAGGACCTCTCCAGACAACGGTGAGTTCTCGCTATCTCTCCATCACCAGCTGAGTAACAAGAAACATGAGTAAGGTAGCATGTCATGAAATCTGACAGCTCTGCGTGCTTAGATTTGTTTCTTCTAGGAATTATTCTGTAAAATTTATGCTTCAAATAGCAAAACTCACATAGCAAAACTCACTGAGAGAGAGGTTTCCCCATAACAAAATATCTTTGAATACATGTCAGTGGAGAAAATCTCCCATGAACCAGTTTCCTGCTTATGTATATTACTCATCAAAGCTGGGGAAACAATAAACTCATTTGGGAGAAGAGGAGGTTTGCTGTGTCTTTAATCACAGCTCTCTCCCTAATTTATTTGCTTTTTTTGATACTTTAGGTCAGCGTTCAGTGTTGTCAAGTTTCGTCCATGTTTCCTCTCTCTTCCTGTAGATGTATAGCTTTATTTGAGCATCAGACCCAACCTGCTACCATTTCTGCTCTGCAAGTATTAGCAAAGTTTCCCTTTGTGCATTTCCTTCATTCCAGAGTTATGAAACATTGCCACAAAAAAACTTGCACTGGCTGAAATGTGAATAAGTAATCTGCCTGAGGGAATGTTTGTGTTTTGCTTTTTTAAAAATTATTTTGTAAAATAATTGTAGCCCTACCCAGGGATGTGGTCTTTGGAATAATGGATTCCCCTCTGTAAGTAGAAATCTGAGGGGAGTTATCCCAGAAATGAGCATCCTAACTACAATATAAAATAACCATTGCTGAAAAACTGAGCTGCCATTGCAGTCATTATTAAGCATATGAGAAGCTGTCAGATAAAAAGTTTTAATCGGTTTGTGGTGCTATTTTTTCATAATGAAACATTTTAAGAGATTTGTTTCTATTCAGGCAATATCATTCCACCCCCAAAGCAGGCATTTAACAGCGCCAAAACATCCCCAGTGTCGGGCTCCTTCCTGCACTAGCGCCCATCACCCATCATGGTTGTGCTGAGATATATTCACTTTGATGCTTTAAATGTATGGCTGTTGGCAATGAGACAAGTTTCATCCATTTAGATTGTTTCAGTATACTCCAGCAAATCCCAGTATACTTTAACATACTCAATTTAAGCTCAGTATCTCAATTTCTTTGAGCATTTCCAGATACAGGACCGGCTCTGTACAAACATTGTTGATGGCACCCCCCCCCCATTCTTAAGTAATCCTTGCTCCTCAGGGTAAGGAAGTCGTAAGAGGAGCGAGAAGGGTGAACACACCTTTCCCCTCAGAATGAACTGGATTAGCAGCGGTGGGCATATATATCACTCCCCCTGACCTCACTATCCCCATTCCCCCACCACTCCAGTGCTGGTTTTAGAATACAGAAAAGCTGCATCTACAGAATAAAGATATGTTTTTCATTTTCTATCAATCATGATATTACAATTGAGCCAAAAAACCTCCAACACAAATTTCAAAGCAGGTACCAGTTAACGGCAACAAATACAGAATAAAAAGACCATACAGCATGAATAGAAATATGCAAACACTGAACTGGAAATGACAACAAGCCAGACAGTGTAAGCAGTACAACATGACCATTCCTCATAAAACATGAAACAAAATAAAGAAATATAAATCATGAATCACAATAGTAAAACCATACTAATAAAAAAAATAAATATTTCAAAACTCCAGATGAATAAAACATCCAATAATTAAAAAATGTTATAAATTTACCATAAGACCAATACTACGTTTCAAAACAGTTCATTCTCTCAAAGAATCCTACTTTCCTGTGTGGAAAGTAGGATTCTTTCAGTACAGCCAAGGCTGGTGCAAAGGTATGTAACCCGAACATCCTGTCAGTTACCATTAAGCCCTGGGAAATACTAGAAGTAGATAGAGTAGGTTAGTGGATGGAGGAGAACCCATTCAAATCCAGTCCCTCCATATGAGGGGCCTGGGAATGACCATCCCCCTAGGAGGCTTTATAACAGCTCTCTCCTGAGAGTATGGAGGCAGTCGGGTACAATTTTCAGAGAGTTAGAAGGAGGTAGGCATTTACCTTTTCGGTTCTTTTCAGGCCCCATTGGAGGGAACAAGCTAACCCAGCCTGGGAATCCTGACCAGGGTCGGGAGGTTGGTCCTGCCAGTCTACTCCCTATTTGGTTTGGATACTCCTCCAAGTTGTTTTCAGGATTTTTAGATTTTCTTGGTAGGAGCCTTGCTGGATACTTGGCCTTTCCTGGATTCAAGCAATGGGGAACCCTGTGTTTGGGATGCTCAGGGATAGAGAATACCTGCCCATCTGAGGTGGTGACCTGCTGCAAGGGACAACTCTGGTATTATCTTCGGTTAAGGGAAAAGAGTATTAATTTAGACATCCAGGAGGAAGATTATATGGCTGCCCCTTCCTACCTGCAGTGGACCAGGGTAAGACAACCTGCTTCTGGGGGTCCTGAGGAGAGTCAGAGACTGAAATAAATGTAAAGGATTGGAAGAACCAGCTAACTGTGAGTAACAGAACCGTGCGCCGAAGGATCCCATCCAAAGGAGCAGGCCCCTTTGCGTGCCCCTTCGCGCAGCCCTTTCATCGCAACCCTCAAAGACACCCCCTTCCTAAACCTTGCCTTCTCCACCCGCTCCTCCCAAACACTAAATAAAAAAAACAAAAACTGCATCACTAACAACTGCCTTTAAAAAGCAAGTTATACTCTCATATTGCTATCTCAATCAATTTTCAGTTCAAAATCTCAAAAAGATATGAAGATGAACAGCAAGATATCATCTCCAAACAATCAACCTACATCCTCTAAGAAAAATTCATCCTTAAAACCTCCACACAAACTAAATCAACTAATAAACTACAAAAACAACACACATATCCAACTCTCAAACCATATGCTTCTCTCATTCATACTCATCAATACTCGTTCTATAATAAAAAAAAATCCCTCTATTCAATGACCTACTCAGTGACCACAAACCGGATTTCATTGCAATTACGGAAACCTGGCTCAAAAACACGGACTCCGTTCTAATAAACCAACTATCCTACCAAGATTACAAAACCTCTTCAATCCCTAAAAAAATAAAAAAAGGAGGTGGCTTAATGCTTATATCTAAAAAAAAAGCCTGTAACTAACACTTCGCCCATCTAACATTCCTCCACCATTTGAAATTGCTTTATTTGATTCACCAAAACTTCAAATATGCCTCATTTACTGCCCTCCAGGAGCACTCGATAAAAACTGCTCACCTCTAATTGAATATATTATGAACAACATCTCCCTCAACAAACCCATAATCATACTTGGTGACTTCAACATACATTTCAACTTACCAACTCACTCAAAAACCTGCCAAACTATCATTGATGCACTCTCAACTCTATATCTAGAACAAATAATCCAATCTCCAACTCATAAAGCAGGCCACACAATTGACCTCATTTTTGTCAACACTGAAATCTGGAAATCATTCTCTACCCACACCACAGAGATACCCTGGTCCGACCACCATCTAATCCAAGCTAACTTACATACCAACCTCAATATTAAACCTCCTCAAATCACCCCAAACAAAATATCCTACTGTCCACCATTCAACATAGAACTTTTACAAAAAACTCTTCAATCCGAATTAAACAACATCAATATATCTAACTCCGAAAACGCTACCTCATCATGGCTAAACATCACAAAACAAGTTGCAGACAACATCAATCCCATTATTACAAAGACTAAACAACAACCCAAACACAACAACCAATAGTATAACGAAAATATCAGAACTGCCAAATGCATACTCAGAAAAAAGAAAGAGAACTAAATAATTATCGGAACAACTTAGCTCAATATTAAAATATCATCAACAATGCGAAAAAGGAATTCTTCTCCAACAAAATCTCCAAATTTCATCATAACCCCAGAATGTTATTCGCAATAGTTCAGAAACTTACCAAAACCACCCAAGAGTCTTCATGCACCAAACATGGACGTGATGATTTTGCTGATTTCTTCAACAACAAATTATCTCATCTAATCCAATTCAACATAACCAACAACAACCAGAACACCAAACTTAACAACAAGATAACCTCATCATGGTCAAACTTTGACACTTCCTCCACCATTGAAATTCAATCTATAATAAATAAAATGAACCCCGCCAGCCATCCATTAGACATTACAACATCCCAATAACAACCCTCAAATCAATTGAACCTACCATATCAAAAACCATCACCAAAATTGTCAATTTATCACTGACCGAAGGCAACTACCCCAAATGCCTCAAATCTGCTGTCATCAAACCAATCCTTAAAAAGAACAACCTAGATCCGGAAATCCTTTCCAACTACCGTCCCATATCAAACCTTTCGTTCATAGCCAAAACCATTGAAAAAGTCGTACACACTCAACTAGATGACTATCTGGAGACAAACAGCATCCTACCTCCATCCCAATATGGTTTTAGAAAAAACCTAAACATAGAATCTCTCCTCATCTCTCTAAATGACATTATTATAAGAGGCTTTGACAAAGGTGAAAAATACTTGCTCATTCTTCTTGACCTTTCAGCCGCCTTCGACACAGTGAACCACAATATACTATTGGTGCGACTATCCCAAATTGGTTTAACTGGCAATACCTTATGTTGGTTTTCTTTCTATTTATACCATCAACAACAACCTATCAACCTATCAAAAATAATCAACCTCAACACCGGAGTCCCTCAAGGATCAGCTTTATCAGGGACCTTTTCAACATATACCTTCTCCCCATTTGCCAACTACTAAAAGAGTATGAAATCACACATTTCCTCTACGCTGATGACATTCAGCTCCTCATTCCCATACAAAATTCGATTGAAGACACCTACAAGAAAACCTCAGAACTACTTATCTCAATCAAACATCTCCTAAATTCCCTGAAACTCATAATCAACTTTGACAAAACTGAAATAATACTCATGGATTAAAAAACCAATCCAACTCCGCCACCCCTGACAATACTTGACAAACAAATGATAACTATACTCCCTACCACCCACACCAGGAACCTCGGAGTTATCATTGGTAAAGAACTTTCTTTCAAGAACCACATAGCAAATAAAACTAAAGAAGGATACCACAGACTCCTAACCCTAAGACACCTGAAACCATTTCTCAACCCCTATGATTTCAGAACTGTACTTCAACTTCTTATCTTCTCCACCTTTGACTATTGCAACTCCGTACTAATTGGAATACCTTTCTCATCCCTCAAACCACTCCAAATACTGCAGAACTCAGCCACCAGAGGCCTAACTGGAACAAAAAGAAATGAACACATAACGCCAATATTGACCTCACTTCACTGGCTCCCTATTACTGCACGTATTGCTTACAAATCAATGACCATAATCCACAAAATTCTAAACAATGATCATCAAGGTCTTAACACCCTAAACATAATCCCTCAAAATCCTCCAAGAAGCCTACGCTCTAATAACTCAGGCTACCTAAACATTCCCCCTATCAAGGATGCACATCTGGCAACCACAAGAGAAAGAGCCTTTTCAATTGCTTCACCTAAACTTTGGAACACCCTACCTAAATTCCTGAGAACCCAACACGACCTAAAAATATTCAAAAAGGACCTAAAAACACTAATGTTCCGCAAATTCTACACTGACCCTCAGATGTCTGATCATTCCAACTCTCAACTGAACTCTCAGTTATAAACCTCTTAATACATTCTCTTCACCCTGAACTGCATACCCTCCTCATCCAACCTAATAATGCTCTCTGGACTTGATATGCTTATTTCTGATATTGTTCAAATTGTTTTTTATTGTTGCACAACTGCTAAGAAAATGTATAATGTTCACATTGTTTTTTCTGTTACACAACTGCTAAGAAATATGTATATTTTTGTAAACCATTATGATGGCTCTACCGAATGACGGTATATAAAACTCAACAAATAAATAAAGAAATAAATAAATAAATAAATAGATAAATAAATATATAAAGATTCTGGAGGACACCCATCAGGAGAGAGAGAAAGTTTACTCTCTGTGCAAGGACAGGATTTTTGGCCATGTGTGGAAAGGTTTTTCTGACCATCTTAAAGGTTACCCTGCCCATTGGGACCTCCATCTCACCTAATCCAGGAGGATGGTGGGATCCCTTGCTTATTGAAAGATTTCTGCATAGATAGAGGTGAATAATACTGTAATTGAGAGAAGAGAGACTATGGTGCTGGAAACATGTTTATTGTGCCATTTGCAACTAATGTATCAGTGGGAGGCTCAAGCTTTCATGAGCCATCTCCCGTCCTCCCGCACAGGCAGCCCAACTCCCACAAAAACCCCCAATAAGCCAGGTTTTAAAACTGTATTATAAATCAGGCTCATGCAGCAGTCTTACTGCCTCGTGTGATTTGTCCTCTCTCCTGCGGGGCTTCTTGCAGGTAGGGAGGGAGGAGGGCAGAGCCAGCATTTTGCAGCAGAGAACTGAGCTGTCTTCTTTTGGGGCTGCTCAATGCCATTTTCTGTGCTATGATTGGAAGCTGTAAAGAGAGAAGGCACTGGAAAAGGTACAGAGAAGGGCAACCAAAATGATAAAGGGAATGGAACAGTTCCCCATGAGAAAAGGCTAAAGAGATTAGGGCTGATTAGCTTAGAGAAGAGTCAGCTGAGGGGGGATATGATAGAAGTTTATAAAATCATGAGTGGAATAGAATGGGTATATGCAAACTGATTATTTATTCTTTTAAAAAATACAAAGACTAGGGGACACTCCATGAAGTTAGTACATAGCACATTAAAAAAAATCAGAGAAAATTCTTTTTCATTCAGTGCACAATTAAGCTCTGGAATTCATTGCTGGAGGATGTGGTAAAGGCAGCATAACTGGGTTTAGAAAAGGTTTGAAGGAAAAGGTGGACTTGGGGGAAATCCACTGCTTATCCCTAGGATAAGCAGCATGGAATCTATCTTATAAGGATCCTGCCAGGTACTTGAGATCTGGATTGGCCACTATTGAAAACAGGCTATTGGGCTTGATGGATCTTTGATCTGTCTCAGTATTTCAAATCTAATTTCTAATTATGTGAGAAACCTCTTTTGACTCTGATGAGCATAGGAGATGTGGTACTCACAAGAAGTCAGTTCATGGCACATACAGTACACAGCTTGTTACCTATCATGGACCCTGGGAATATTATTTCCAACTAGAAGTAACATACATAGTAACATAGTAGCATAGTAAAACGGCAGAAAAAGACCAAAATGGACCATTTAGTCTGCCCTGCAAGCTTCCCAAGGTAGTAACTGCTGCTCCGTGCAGGTTACCCCCATGTTTCTCTTAAGGGTAGTAGCTGCCGCTCCGTGCAGGTTACCCCCATGTTTCTCTTAAGGGTAGTAACTGCCGCTCAATGCAGGTTTCCCCATGTTTCCCTTAAGTGTAGTAACTGCTGTTCCATGCTGGTTTAACTTTTTTATTTATTCCCATCCTCTAGCCTTTTAGGGATCCACAGTATTTATCCCATGCCCCTTTGAAATCCTTCACAGTTTTAGTCTTCACCACTTCCTCTGGAAGGGCATTCCAGGCATCCACCACCCTCTCAGTGAAGAAATATTTCCTGACATTGGTTCTAAGTCTTCCTCCCTGGAGTTTCAAATCGTGACCCTAGTTCTACTAAATTGTTTCCAATAGAAAAAGTTTGTTGATGACCATGGATCATTAAAACCTTTCAAATATCTGAAGGTCTGTATCATATCACTCCTATTCCTCCTCTCCTCCAGGGTATACATAATTCAGGTTCCTCAACCTCTCCTCATAAATCATTCGATGGAGACCACTCACCATTTTGGTTGCCCTTCTCTGAACCGCCTCCATCCTGTCTCTGTCTCCTTTGAGATACGGTCTCCAGAACTGAACACAGTACTCTAGGTGAGGCCTCACCAAGGACCTGTACAAGGAGATTATCACTTCCCTTTTCTTACTAGATATTCCTCTCTCTATGCAGCCCAGCATTCTTCTGGCTTTGGCTATCACTGTGTCACACTGCTTCATCAACTTCAGGTCATTAGACACTATCACCCAAGGTCTCTCTCCTGCTCCGTGCACATAAGCCCTTCACCCCCCAACACATATAGTTCTTTTGGATTACCATGCCCCAGATGCATGACTCTGCATTTCTTGGCATTGAATCCCAGCTGTCATATGTTCAACCACTCTTCCAACTTCCTTAAATCCCATCTCATTTTCTGTACTCTTTCTGGCGTGTCCACTCTGTTGTAGATCTTAGTATCATCCGCAAATAGACAAACTTTACCTTCTAACCCTTCTGCAATGTCGCTCATAAAAATGTAGAACAGTACTGGTCCCAACACCGATCCTTGTGGCACTCCACTTAACACCATTCTCTCTTCAGAGTAGGTTCCATTCACCATCATCCGTTGTCTTCTATCCGTCAACCAGTTTGTAATCCATGCCAACACTTTGGAGCTGACTCCCAAACTTCTCATTTTGTTGATGAGTCTTCTGTGTGGGACAGTATCAAAAGCTTTACTAAAATCCAAGTAAATTACATCAAGCGCTCTTCCCTGATCCAGTTCTCTAGTCACCCCATCAAAGAAATCAATTAGATTCATCTGACAGGACCTTCCCCTGGTGAATCCATGCTGCTTCTGATCGAGCAACCCATAGGATTGTAGATAGTTCACTATCCTTTCTTTCAGCAGAGTCTCCATTAATTTTCCCACCACCGAGGTGATGCTAACTGGCCTGTAGTTTCCAGCCTCTTCTCTGCTCCCACTCTTGTGAAGCGGGACCACCACAGCTCTTCTCCAGTCACTAGGCACTACACCCTTTTCCAAAGATCTATTGAACAGGTCACACAGTGAATCCGCCAGCATATCTCTGAGTTCCCTCAGTATTCTGGGGTGAACCTCATCAGGCCCCATGGTTTGTCCACTTTCAGTTTTCTTAGCTCTTCCCATACATTCTCTTCCATACTCCACCCCCTTCTACAGTTTTGATAACAAGTGACAGTCCTTCTCCTGGGTCTTCTTTTGTGAACCCTGAACAGAAGTATTTGTTTAATATTTCTGCTAATTCCTCATCTCTCTCCACCCCTTATCCCCTTTCAATTTCACTATACCTATGTACCTTTCTCTTTTCTCTGATATATCTGAAAAATGTTTTGTCACCTCACTTTATCTCCTTGGCAAGCCTTTCCTCTGCCTGACTTTTTGCTTTCTTGATTACTTTTTTCATCTCCCTCAGGTTCACCAGATAATCCTCCCTGTGTTCCACTTGGAACAGCCACTGCTTGTTTTGGGGTTTGAATATATTTTTGCATACCAAATATATCTTTTCTTTGTTTCTTGTAAAGTAAAAGGGATCCTTTTTTCCAATTTTTTGGACAAAAGCAGAATATGGCATATTCTCCAGTGGAGTAGTGGATTTAGTAGGTAAAAATCTGATGAGTAAATGAGAAGGGGTGGTATTAGGAATTATTCATTGAGTTGAGACCATTCATTTTTTTGTGAGATGGGACTCAATGGGAGAGCCAATCAAAATTGTCTTATAACAAGGAGCAAAATCGTATAGCATAGCAACTCCCACCCTCCATCATATCCCAATACCATTACTAGCAAAGGTCACAGCAGAGTTAAAATATATGGAAATGTTTGCGTGACTGAAAAAGTAACTGAACCAATTGTGTGGAATGCACCTGAGGGGTGTATATTCCAGTGACCAAATAAAATGCAAGCATCAGACGAAACTCAATAAAAATGTCACAATGGAGAAAATCATCCTTTCCATACTAGATGAGAATAAACAAGCAAGGAGGAGTTCTCTGTATCTTTTCCAGTTCTATTTTTTTTTAAATGCAATGGCTAGAATTGCTAACAATACTCAAGGTGCAGTTGCACCATGGAATGATAGAGACATTGTGATAGTTTCTATTTTATTCTCCATTCCTTTCCTAATAATTCCTAGCATTATATTTGCTTTCTTGGCTATCATCACACACTGAGCAGAGGATTTCAACATACACATGATGATGCCTAAATCCTTTTCCTGAGTGGTGACTCCTAAGGTAGAATTTTGCATTGTGTGGCTATAATTTGGGTTGCTCTTTCCTATGTACATCACCATGCACTTGTCCACATTAAATCTCATCTGCCATTTGGATGCCCAGTCTTCCAGTCTCTCATGGTTGCCTTGCAATTTCTCGCAATCCTCTTGTGATTTAACAACTTTGAATAATTTTGTGTCATCTGGATTTTGATGACTTCACTCATTGTTCCCATTTTCAGGTCATGTATAAATTTGTCAAAAAGCAGTGGTCCCAGTACAAATCCCTGGGGCACTCCACTATTTACTTTTCTCCATTCGGAAAATTTACTATTTAGCCCTACTGTCTGTTTTTTTATCCTTTAACCAGTTCCAAATTCACAATAGGATTACTGCTTCCTATCCCCTTATTTTTTAATTTCCTTAACAGTCTATCATGAGATACTTTGTCAAATGCTTTCTGAAAATCCAGATACAGTATATCAACTAGCTCAACTTTATCCACATGTTTATTCACACTTTCAAAAAAATGTATCAGATTGGTGAGGCAAGACCTTGACTAAATCCATGTTGGCTTTATCCCATTAAACTATGACTATCTATATGTTCAGTTGTTTTGTTCTGTATAATAGTTTCTACTATTTTGCCTGGCAGTGATGTCAGGCTCACTGGTCTGTAGTTTCTTGGATCAACTGGAACCCTTTTTAAAAATTGGAGTTATCTTGGCCACCCTCCAATCTTCAGGTACCGTAGACGATTTTAATGATAGTTCACAAATTACTAATAGTAGGTCTTCAATTTTATTTTCAGTTCTTTCAACACTCTGGGATGTATAACATCTATTCCAGGTGATTTGCTACTCTTTAGTTTGTCAATTTGCCCTATTCCAAGTTCACTGAGATTTGTTTCAAGTTCCTCTGAATTGTCACTTTTAAATATAATTTCTGGCATGTGTATCTCCCTTATATCTTCCTCAGTAAAGACTGAAGCAGGGAATTTATTTAATCTCTTTGCTATGGCCTTGTCCTCCCTTACTGCCCCTTTTACCCAATGATCATCTGATCCAACTGTCTCCCTCAGAGGCTTTTTGCTTCGAATATACCTGAAAAAGTTTTTATTATGAGTCCAGCTCTTGCTCCCCAGCAGAACCAGTCCCAACACCGATCCCTGTGGCACTCCACTTAACACCATTTTCTTTTCAGAGCAGGTTCCATTTACCATCACACGCTGTCTTCTATCCATCAACCAGTTTGTAATCCACAGAAGAGAATGCACGGGAAGAGCTAGGATAGCTGAAAGTGGACAAAGCCATGGGGTCTGATGAGGTTCATCCCAGGATACTGATGAAACTCAGAGATGTGCTGGTGGGTCCGCTGTGTGACCTGTTCAATAGATCCTTGGAAACGGGAGTGGTGCCTAGTGATTGGAGAAGAGCGATGGTGGTTCCACTTTACAAGAGTGGGAGCAGAGTGGAGGCTGGAAATGGAATCGGCTCTGAAAAGAAAACAGTGTTAAGTGGAGTGCCACTGGGATCAGTGTTGGGAATAGTTCTGTTCAATATCTTTGTGAGTGACATTGCGGAAGGGATAGAAGGTAAGGTTTGTCTGTTTGCGGATGATATTAAGATCTGGAACAGAGTGGACATGCTGGAAGGAGTAGAGAGAATGAGATGTGATTGAAGAAAGCTTTAATGGTGGTAAAAGATATGGCAGCTGGGATTCAATGCCAAGAAGTGCAGAGTCATGCATCTGGGGTGTGGTAATCCAAAAGAGCTGTATGTGATAGGGGGTGAAGGGCTGTTGTGCACGGAACAAGAGAGAGACCATGGGGTGATAGGGTCTAGCGATCTGAAGACGGTGAAGCAATGTGACAAGGAGATAGCAAAGCCAGAAGAATACTCGGCTGCATTAAGAAAGGAATAACCATTAAGAAAAAGGAGGTGATAATCCTCTTGTACAGGTCCTTGGTGAGGCCTCACCTGGAGTACTGTGTTCAGTTCTAGAGACCGTATCTCAAAAGGGACAGAGATAAGAAGGAGATGATCCAGAGAAGGGTGACCAAAATGGTGGTGGGTCTCCATCAAATGACTTATGAGGAGAGGTTGAAGGACCTAAATATGTATACCCTGGAGGAGAGGAGGTGCAGGGGAGATGATACAAATCTTCAGATACCTTAAAGGTTTGAATGATGCACAATCATTGACAAACCTTTCACATTGGAAAGAAATCAGTAGAACTAGGGGTCATGAAATTAAACTACAGGGAGGATGACTCAGAACCAATGTCAGTAAATATTTCTTTACAGAAAGGGTGGTGGATGCCTGGAATGCCCTTCCAGAGGAGGTGGTGAAGACAAAAACAGTAAAAGATTTCAAAGGGGCATGGGATAAACACTCAGTGTGGATCCCTTAAGGCTAGAGGATGGGAATGAAGAAAAGAGTGCACGGGGGTAACTTGCTGGTGTGGCGGTTACTACCCTTAATCAATAAGCCTTTATGCTGTTGATGCAACTCCATGATTGCTCTCTGCTTCCACAGCAGGGGGAAAAGAGGAAAAGAGGAATTAGATTCAGACAGCAACCAACAAGGACATTGAATTGCAGTCTGGGAAAACAAATAAGCATGGGAGTAACTTGCTGATACGGCGGTTACTACCCTTAACCAATAAGCCTTAGTGCTGTTGATGCTCTCTGCTTCAATGGCAAGAGGTAATGAGTAATTGGACTCAAACAGCAACTAACAAGGGCCCTGACTTTGACAGTCTGCAAAACTGAGAGTTAGAAAGGTGGCTTGTATGGCCAGCAGTTACTACCATAAGCTTGCTGGGCAGACTGGATAGACCATTTGGTCCTTTTCTGCCATCATTTCTGTGTTTCTGTGTTTCAAATATGTATCTCAAGATGGCTGCTAACTGTCAATGGGGCAATAAAAGAATGTATTATTTCAAAGGACTGGAACCACTCCTGGCTAACTGGTACATACACAGTCTCTTACCTCAGGGCCTGGTTCCTTTATTGGTGGGGGGAAGGATGATTCTTTCAGGGCCCAGAGTGCTAAGGGTGACTTATAAATCTTTTATCCTTGTGAGACCTTCCCTGTGTGTACTATGAATGCCACAAAGAGTACACTGGAAGCTTTGGTTGCAGTCTTTACTGATGGGTAATCAACTGAAATATGGCACAAAAACTCAGTACTTAGCACCACATAATTTCTCTCATGACAGTTCTGTCCCTCTATCTGTGCATGGGTCTCAGTTACCAGGACCAGTGAAACATCCACCCTCCAGGGCCTGCCTAAGTGGTGTTCCCAGGTGGTCAGGGTACCCTTGGTTAGCCAGGATGACCTCTTTCAAAACCTGGAAAAAGGAAGAGATACGATATCTGCACAGAAAGTCAAAATCCTCTCTTCCCCCATGGCTGAGAACTCCAGTTGGGTGACCTCAGTGTTCTCAAAGGGTTTCTTACGCACAGTTAATTGTTTGTTCTTCTTCTCTTTCTCACTTTATTGAATCCCTAACGAGAGGGACATCTGGAACAAGCAGTTCCAGATGTTCCTTGGTAGGGTAGGTACAGGGGCAGCCAAACTTCCCCTCAGATCTTCTCAACAAAATTCTTCTTCCCCAAACTGAGGCAAAACACCAGAAGTCCTGGCACCGGATCACTGCCAATCCTCTGTCTTTACTGAGATGGCAAAGGAGCAGTGTCCAGGGATCTCATCAGGCGTCTTACAAATCAAAGTCTATGAAAAATCCCAAAACAACCTAGGATACAGCCTCTACCCACCAAGGAGTGGATGGACAGAACAGATCCTTGACCTGTCTTACAGACTCCAGGCAGGGTTTGCCTGAGCCCCAGGAGAAAGACCCAAAAATCCCAAAACAGGAATAGACTCCTAACATCTCCTATAACTCCAAAAATTAACTACACTGCTGCCAGAGCTCTCTGGAGAGAGCTACTTATAAATCCTTTCAAAGGGAATGTCCATTCCAGCACCCTCAAAGGGATGGGCTGTACAGAATGATACCTCTTCTACTCACTGATCTATACTGTCCCCAGCTAAAGGAGTAACCCAGGACCACTAATGATAATGAAACTGGAGAGTCTATTACACATGTAAGCAAGGAAACAGTGGTTCCAATGATACCTCAATGTTCTAGTAAGGACAGCAACACAAACACCTTGTACCTCAAGCTCCATTCTCTCATTCTCAGAGCTAAATATGACCCTCATGCCCCTCTTGCCAATAGACTTCTGCTTTAAAGAAACTTTTAAAATGGCGACCACTGCAGTCAGTGAAGCCAGAGCCAGCATCATGTATGATAGCTCAGACTGAAGGGAAGGGGAGGAGGATGAGAGAGGAGGGAGGGAAGAGAGGAAACGTGAGTGAGAGGGGGCAGGCCACTGGGGAGGAAAGGAAAAGGAAGAGAGGAGCCATGACAGAAGGAAGGGATGAAAGAGGTAGGAGGGGAGAGGTGTAAAGGGAGGGAACGGGAAGGAGTGAGTGAAAGGAAAGGAGTGAAAGCGGAGGGAAGGAAAGGGAAAGGGGTGAAAGGGGAGAAAAGGAATTCAATGCACGATTAAGCTCTGGAATTCATTGCCAGAGGATATGATTGAGACAGTCAGTGTAGCTGGGTTTAAAATACATTTGGATAAGTTCCTGGGGGAGAAGTCCATAAACTGCTATTAATCATGTTGACTTAAGAACAGGCACTGCCTATTACTGGCATCAGTAGTATGAGATCTGTTTAAGGGTTTTGTACTTGTCAGATACTTGTAACCTGGATTGGCCCACTCTTGGAAACTGGATGCTGGACTTGATGGACCTTTGATCTGACCCAGAAAACTTCTCATGTTCTTTTTTTCTTATGAAAGGAAAGGGGGTGAGTGAGAGGAAATGGAATTGAAGGAAGGATAGGGGTGGTTGAATGAGTCAGAGGGAAGGGGGAAAGGGAATGGGGATGGGTGAATGAAAGAGAAGGAGAAGAGCCAGGAGCAGCGTTGGCCCACACACGGAGAGGAAAAAGGAGTAGTCTCACCAGCTGTGTGGTCTGAAGGTGGAGGTGACTGCAACTTGTGCATTCTGGAGGGGGGAAGAGTTTGTGTGAGCATGTGAAATACTGTACATATGAGAGAATTAACATAGGTATGTTAGTGTGTATATATGAGAGAGAGAGGACAAAGTTTGTGTGCCCCCATGACAATTTCATGATGACTGGAAATCAAAAGTTCCCAAGTAAGCAGAGCAGGGAATTTCTTTTATCCGGATTAATTTTAATTATTGGGTGTTACTTGATGTGCCTACTCTTTGGAAATATTTTGGGGACTTTTTAAAAATTTTGATATGAGTTTAATAATTGAATGTTCTATTTGTCAGCTGTTTTGAAATATTCTTTCTTAGAATATTTTGATTTATTTCATTTTATTTATTTAAAAAGCATATATACTGCATGACCTGACTATACAAGAAAAGTAGCTTACAGAAATTTATTTACACACACATAATACATTTATAAATCTAAATTATAATACATTACAAACTAAAGCAACAACAACCAACAAAGTAAATAACTAACTAAAACCAGGGAAGCAAGGAGAAAAAAAAGAGAGCAAGAGAAAAAGAAAAGGAAAATGGAAAAAATAGAAAAGAAGTAAAAGCAAAAAGCTTGCTGCCCCTCTCTCCACCTTTACCATCTCCAAAAATTACTATGCCTCTTCAGATCTATAATTCATCAAAACTATAACAATTTGGTGAGAGTCTGTGTGTGTTCTGCATGTATGACCTAGGTGAAGAATTCTGCTATCATGTAGTTTCTGAGGAGGGATATATAGCAACTTGGTTTGTCCTGTTTTCCTACTAGGAGGTGTATTGGTGTTTTAAGACCTCGTGTAATATTTGTAGTGTTTCCTTTTCATAGGTAGGATTGTTACTGTTTGAGTGCTGGCAGTGTTTCAGTATTAGAGCTTTACTGTATTGTAATTGAAATTGTTTATTCATTGCATCCTGATGTCTAAGCCCACGCCTAACACTTGTTAAAATAGGCTTAATGTCATATGCATTCAAGTTTCTTTTTTGCTTTTTTGCAGATTTCTGGTTAGCACCGTAATAGCGTATGTAAATAAAATATACATGCTATTTTAAGTAATATTTATATCTCAGAAGACTATACTTTGTCCTTTTTCATGTAAAATCTGTCATAAATGCATAATTTTAATTGTGTGTGGAGCGAGTCATTGGGGGAATGCGCAAGACTATAAGGTTTTCCTAAGATATCTAATACCCTTGCTCTGGTCCTGGCCTGGAGCCATATGCAGATAGTTCACATGGAGAAAAAGAGGAGACCATAACAGTGCCTGGAGCCACATACAGGCAGAAAGAGGAGACCGAGAGAGCAGGAGACTGGCCACAGTGGTGGTGTTAAACTACTGCTCTCTCCCTTTTGTAGGTTTCAACCCCTTCTTCCTCCTCAATCCCACTCTTTTTTTTCCTTTGAGGCCATCTTCCTATTTATGCCTCTACCTCTCTGTGTAGCTGTCATTTATCGACCCTTCTAATAAATCGTTCTCCTCCTTTCTCTCCAACTTTGACTCCTGGCTTTCCTTCTTCCTTGAACATCTTCCCCTTCTCTTATTATTGGGGACTTTAACTTCCACATTGATGACTTCTTTGACTCTTATGCCTCAAAACTATTTGCCTTAACCTCCTCATGTCATCTCCAATTCTGCTCCAGTGTCTTGACTTAATCCTTTCCTCCAACTGCTATTTCTCAGACTTCTCCACCTCAGTTCTTCCCCTCTCAGACCATCATCTAAAAACGTTTGCACTAAACCAACCTCCCCCATAGTCTCGTACAGTCACAACAACACCTTCAAAAATCTTCAAGCTGTATCCTCTCCACTACTGTCTCATCTCTCCTCTCCTCCACTATATTGTCAGAGTCAGCTGATGAGGCAGTTTCTTCTTACAACTCTATATTCTCCTCTGCTTTAGACACTATCTCCCCTTCCCTTCCCTATCCTGTAAGATGCATCAAACCCCAACCTTGGCTCACACCTAAAAATTCACTTCCTATGTTCCTGTGCCCACTCTGCAGAACCTCTGTCTAAAATCCCTTGCCCATGCCAACTTCATACATTTCAAATTCATGTTGACTGCCTTCAAGTATGCTATTACACTTACCAAGCAAGACTATTACATCCATCTGACAAACTCTTTTGCTTTCCACCCTGACCATCTCTTTGCCACACTCAATTCCCTTTGCCTCCCTCCCTCCACTCTCTGCCTAGACTATGACTAATTACTTCCATGACAAGATTTACAAAATTAATCTCATGTTATCAACCAGTTCACATGAATCCCCCTTTCCCCACTTCTTTCCTCTACCCTTCCCCTTGCCTTCACCATCCTGTCCTCTTTTCTGAAATCACAGAGGAGGAACCTGCCCATCTTCTCTCCTCATCCAAACTCACTACTTATTCCTTTTGATCCCATTCCTACCCAGCTCCTCAGCTCTATTTCCCCATTCAGTCATGCCTTTGATCTGTCACATCCTCAGTCTTTCACTTTCCACTGCTGTTATTCCCAATGCCTTTAAACACTCTGATCACACCACTCTTCAAAAAACCTTCTCTGGATCCTACCTGCCCTGCTTTCATCTCATCTTCCTTTTGCTTCCAAACTACTTGAACATGTTCCTCACTGCCATTGTCTTTACTTTTTTCCATCTCAAGCCATTCTCAATTCATTCTAGTCTGGTTTTCACACTCTACATTCCACAAAAATAGTCCTTGCCAAAGGCACCAATGACCTGTTTTTGGCTAAAACCAAAGGCCTTTACTGAATCTTTATCCTCCTTGACTTATCTGTTGCTCTTGACACTGTTACATAGAAACATGACAGCAGAAAAAAAAAACATATGGTCCATCCAATCTGCCTTTCTGTCCAATTAATTTAGCATTATAATTCTCATAACTTCCTTTAAGACCCCCTGTATTTATCCTATGCTTTCTTGAATTCAGATATTGTTTTTGTCTCCACTGCTTCCACTGGGAGGCTGTTCCTACTCGAGCCTTTTCTCTGTAGCTCCTTACTACCGCTCCTCTCTTATCTCTCCTTATATCCTTCCATGTGCACTCTGCTAATCAGGTAAGTTGCTCCTTTCTATGTCCTTCTCCTATATTGCCAATTTCCAGCTCCGTGCTTTCTGTCCAGCTACACTGTATGCTTGGAATAGACTTCCAAGTTGGCATGTCATGCTGTCTCTTGCCTTATTTAAATCCAGTCTAAAAACACATCTTTGTTGAGGCAGCTTTTAAATCTTAACCCCTGATTGTACCCCATACAGCCTTATTAATTTTTAATCATTTTCTTAATAAAAGAAATCCCCAAAATCTGTTTTGCTCTGTGTGTTTGTTTTAATTAGATTGTAAGCTCTACTGAGTGGAGACTTTCTCGTGTATGTTTTTGTACAGTGCTGCATAAATCAAATAGCACTATAGAAATGATAAACAGAAGTATTCATAGATGCTTTTGTAAGGGTCCTTGTGCAATTAGTTTGAAATGGGTACAAGTTTCAATTAAGGAAAGTCACGTTTCTGTTGATGATTTTGGCATTTTCAGAATTAACGAGCTAATCATGGAGAAAAATTCACAATGCAAGATTGGCCTGGTCTTTCAGGATAGTTAGCAAGGACAAAAGATGTAAATATTATTAAGAAGATTAAAGATTGACTAGAGACAGACAGGAAGGTGAGTATGCTTAGCAAGAGCAAGTTCATCTTCATTATGCCCTATTATGGTAATCAAACAGTATTGCCAAATAAGGCCACTAGGAAGAGATGATTTCTTATAGCATGAAACTGGTACGGCACTATCACATTTCCAGTTTTCAAGAATGTTGGAAAAATGGTTAAAACATATTGATGAAGATCAAACAGAATATGGAACCCATTCATTTAGAATTGGAGCAGTGTAACTTGCAAGCAAGCGAGGTCTAACAGACATTTTGATAATGAAAATTGGGAAATAGAATTCCATTAGATTTAAGACCTACATAAGACATGGTGGACACAAGTACTAATTGTCTTGAAAATTGCAAGTTCTTCAGCTCAGAAAGTATGGACAATCGGATATTTCTTCATTTACTGAGCCCAAAGAAGAGCAAAGGTGAAGAGAAAAGAGGAGAAGCTGGAGATTCACTACAACAAAGTTAATATACACTGGATATAAAAAAGGGAATTGTGGTGACACCAACTGACACCCATGCTCTTATAACAAGCAAGACAAAAAGCAAAGCAGATACATTGCTTGTAACCTGGGTGGCAATAATATGGTCTTTATCAAAAGCACAGATTTAACCATCTCAGTAAATAAGATGGCCTGAAATCAATATGGCTTGGCGTGGTAATGATCTGGTCCCACATCATTCCAAGGAGGGTTTGGAAGGGATCCCATTGTGAGAAGTATAAAGAGGAAGACAAAAGAAATTGCTTAAGAGAGTGGGAGATTTTGCTAAAGCATTGCTGGATTGGGTTATTAGACATTGGGAAATATCTAGGTACTGTCAGAATGGGTACATTTATCAGATGTGGGTCTTGACATATTCTTAGTATCAGTGCAAACAATGATGGGATCCTAAGTTTATTTAAAATTTATAAACCGCCTATCAACATTACTAGGCAAGTTGGGTCCAGCAGAGTTTTGCTAGTCCCTCCCATAATAGAACCCCCACCAGCACAAAGGGGGGGGGGGGAGAACAACTTGAACATAGTTGTTCAGGCATCATTAGGTCTGAGGCATCTCGGGTTTATATTAAGCAAACGGGGTTTGTTATTTACTCAGACCATGATAGGGGTGGTCTAGGGAAGGTCCTTGGAGGAGTGAGGTGGAGGCAGACAGCACAGGGCCGCCGCTTCCACATGCTTCAAATGACTTTGCTCACAGGCTGGAATGATGTCGGGCAGCCACCTCACTTGAGAATTATTTGGCTAATTTGGTTCAAGATCTGGTAGTGGAAAGGGAGAAAGCAATTATCCTTGTTGAATTTTAACAAAGATTTAAGAAAGCTATGGTCCTTTCATTCACTTGAAAGGATTTTGTCTGGAGCTTGATTTGCATCTGCGTTTGGGGAGGTGGAACAGGCAGAATGCAGGATGCTATCAGGGCAGAGGTGTGGCATGCCCATATAATGCTCCATATAATGACATGCAGCTGCCACAAGTACAAAACAGCTCTCTCAATCAAAATCCTTCTGGCAAGGTAAACAACCTCCAATAACAAGTTGTATCTTGTCTTAATTTACAAATGTAAGAATATTTAACAGGCATCATCTACCATATGGCTGAGAAAGCGGCAGAAAATGTGAACATTCAATTACAGTGTCCTTGCTAGCCCTTGTTATTTATCTCTTTAACATTTATTTTGCTGTAACAGTATTAGCTTCCTAAGGACCTGATTCACTAAGACTTTTTCCCATAGACACAAAGGGAGAAAAGCCTGAATGTGTCTGGCCCATAGGTTGCTCTTGGCAGTTCAAATAGATAGAAATAAATCCAGTGATCCACTTACACACAACAAGCAACAATAGAATGTATTCTGGTTTGTAATTTTTCTGAACCATGGGTGCACGGGCATGGATCTGCATCCACGACTTGAGCTCTCTGTTTACTTTGTCTCTCTTGCATACTGCTGTTACCTCATCGGTGCAAAAGATCAATTAGTCAGCCACCTACAGTGCGCAAGCCATAGGAAAAGTTTCTTGGCTGGAAAAGGACATCGGCAGAGAATAAAAAGGAGCAGGGCAGGAGAGAGAGAGAGAGACAGATAAACAATAGCCCATTCTGACAAGATGGTATCAGTGAAAAGACAGATGGATCCGAGGCATGTTTGAAGAAACGTCTGTGGCAGGAACAAGAAGAGCGCCCAGTGAGTCATGCGGACAGGTGTGTTATTGAAGTGACTCAGGTGGTCTGGTATGTTAACTTGAAAGGATGTAACACGACAGTGTGTATAAACAAATGTACTGCTTCAGAAACAAGGGGCTTGAAGAATGAAAACTTAGACTAGTGCACTATCCTATTCAAAGTGTTCTTGGTAAACAAAGAGTAACAACAAAAAATTCTGGATTGGAATTAGAGTGATATGTTATGCACTTGAATGCACGGAACATGTACAATATAGCATAGTGCTTGGCTTGTGAATGTGGGCCTGGTATTCTAAAATAATTAAAGTCCCTTACCTGCACTGTTTTCAGATTGTGCATACATGAGTTTGCATTGGCTAGGCCCAGGAACTACGGAAACCCTAGCATGACTTAACTTGCTGCTAAAAAGGCAGAGTGTTGGTTTTTTGTGTTCAGTTCACATTGGTTTGACAACAGATCCAGCAGAAGGAAATCTTTTGTTCAGGTACGCACAGCACAAGAATTACAACCATAATCATATGCTGGATTTCAGGGAAACTTTGATTCAGAACATATAGAGAGAGAACTTTTTATGTATCGGTCATAGCAAAGCAGCCACAGGGAAGTAAAACAAAACACCATTTCCTCTGGGGCTATATCAAACCTGCAAAGCTTAGCTGAATATCAGTGCTAACCAGCTGTTTAAGCCTCACCCCTGGAATACCTCCACTCCACCTCTACCTCTTTTTTATCTGGATGTTTTAGCCAGGTAACAACATATCTGGCTAAAATTCACTCTGCCTGTAGGCCAGGATATTTGAAGCTATGGATTTATGCAGCTATGTCCCAAACTCCATTGAATATGAATTTGGTTGTTTTAGTTTTTCAGATTAGGAAGGTTAAAATGAGTCAAGTGATTCACTAATAGTGGGAAAGTCCATCTGGACTTTGTGCATGTAAATGACTCTGAAAATTACCCCCTTATTGTGCACGCAAAAACGCCATTTCAGTGTTCCTATTACTACTAGTGCTTAACATTTTTATAGCGCTGCACAGCATACGCAGCGTTGTACAAATGCACAAATCAGACCATTCCTGCTCAATAGAGCTTACAATCTAATAAGACAAACGTACAGGACAAGAGACTCGGGGCATTTCCACTCAAACCTTATGCGCATATAGGACAAACATAAGTGTGTTTACCTGCATATCAGGCAGGCAATTTTATAACAAGCCATTTCTGTGGATAAAGCACTGTTTTACCCATGGAAATGCCTTTGGAAATTATCCAGGCTATGCATAGCATATTTAATAGGAGCACTAGCTGAACAACTAAGTTTTGTGTGGGCAAATTGTAGTCCATACAAAATTTACTTGGATAATAAGAGGCAATGATGGAAGATTTCCTGGGTCACAGTTAAACTTTGGCTGATCAGCGCTGATATTCAGCTCTAAGCCAGCCAAAGTTACTCAGGTAACTCTCTTCAGCCAAAGTGGAGGCAAAAAGTCAACTGGACAAATTTGCCCCTTTATCTTTAGACGATCTATTCAGCGCAACTATATTTGGGCTGAATAGGTAGGTAAAGTCAACTTTGTCCAGACATCGCTGGCTGAATATTGGTTTTTCTGGGGTCAGTTCTCAAAGAGCTACATGGGGGCAGTGCAGGTGCAAGGGTGTCGAGTATCCCTGGGCAGTGCCATCATCAGCCCATCATGTGCTCTCTCTTACAGACACTACTTGCACCTCCAGAGCACGATCTCAATCACCTCTGCATCCCAAAACATGATCTCACTCACTTTAAAAAATACCATCCTCATGTCGCACCACGGTGCACTGTCCAGTTCCTGCGCCATAGGTGGCCGTCTAGTCTGCATAATACCTCCTGCTGGCCCTGCATGGGGGTTGCGTGCATAAAATAAGGATATACACGCAAATGTAGCCCTTGGGTTAGAAGTGCAGGAATACTGCTATGCAAATACAAAAAGAGATCGTTCTGTGACAGGGTTTGGAAATGCACATGCAAATAAGTATTTTATAAAAGGTGTACATGCAAATTACATGCAAGCTATTACACTTCCTATTCGAATTACAGAAATGAAATTGCAATTGTCATTTGCAGTTTTGGGATAGAGGTCTTGGTCAAGTGGTGGGGAGTCAGGGTGAAGTGGTGAGAGGTCTGGATGAATTGATGGAGATATTGACAAACCGGTGATTAAAAGTACATACATAACGAATTATTATCATGAGCAGAGTATGCACATACATTATAAAATTACTATATCTGTGCAATACTGAGGATTTTTACATGCATAGATCACAATTATTTCCAACATAAAATATGTATGAATGCTTTTATAGAATAGATGCCCAAACAATGTGGAAGTCTGCATTATATAAATGAGTGCATGCTGACACATATATGTCTACTTTTGGGGTGGAGATATGTGATATTACACAAATTGTGCAACTGCTTCTCCACAGTTTATAAAATATAGCCTGTTTTCATAATAAAATCTTCACTGGAAGAGCTATTATTTGTTAATTGGCTTATTAGTAATAGCACCCCATCCTCTCATTGGCTAAAAATGAGAAATAATTAATATAAGGTGAGGGAAACAGCTAAAGTCCCAATTTTTTCTCTTTTTTTTTCAGAAAGAAAACATGGCTACAAGAGCCAATAGTGTTGTGTTCCGCGGCCGCGGTCATCCACGGTCGCGCCCCCCTACCTGACCGCGATGGCGACCCGCCGCGGCAGCATCGAGAGAGAAGCCTGTGGTCCGATGCCCGTTTTTCCTGTGCGCTGGCGTGGGAATCCGGGTTCACCACTGGGCTGGGAGCCATCCCTGCTCCTCCCGCGCGGCATCAGGCAGCTTCTTCTCCGCGGCCAAAATTCAAGATGGCCGCCGCCACCTTAGGTGCGAGGCCGCGCCTCCCCACTAGATTTAAAGGGAATTTGTCC
Organism: Rhinatrema bivittatum; assembly: GCF_901001135.1. Classification (NCBI taxonomy): domain Eukaryota; kingdom Metazoa; phylum Chordata; class Amphibia; order Gymnophiona; family Rhinatrematidae; genus Rhinatrema; species Rhinatrema bivittatum. The sequence continues at coordinate 296,340,412 of NC_042615.1, forward strand.
CTTTAACTATCTTCAGCTGTTTCCAATGAGCCAGAGCAGAGGAAGTATAATAGGAGGCTTCCTCTGCCCATTCCTTGACTTGGCAACTTTCGGGTTAGTTGAGTCTGCTTGCTTCGGTGATTTCTGGTGTGTGACTTCGGACTGGCAAGCGGCGATCCCTTGGTGTGTGACCTCGGACTGGTAAGCAAAGACCCTCAGGCACTTGACCTTGGACTTCTTCTGGACCATCGTCTCCAAGGGCCCACCTAAGTCCCAGCGGCCCGGGTCCCTACGGGCTTCTCCCGGGGGGACTGCGGGCTTCCAGGGGTGAAGCTCCAGTTAGCCCTTGCACCGATCTCTCGACTCCTTGACCTATCAAAGGTCCACCTAAGTCCCAGCGGTCCGGGTCCCTACAGAGTCCTCCTGAGGGGACCGCGGGCTTCCAGTGGCGAAGACACAGTTCCTCTCCTCGACATCACGACTCTTCGTCTGCCTCCATAGTTGCCTCAGTCTCCAGTGCCAAGGGTCAGCTGGTCGCATCTTCTGCTCTGCTTCGCCACCCGATGGGAGAACCTACGGATCCACCTCCTCAGGTATACCATCCTCCCGTCGGTCCAAGGGTTCACAAGCCTGAGCATAACAAATAGTATTCACATGAAAGCAAAAAAAACCCCTTTGTTTTAAACCATCATCTTAGCAAGGCCTTCCCAAGGTGCTTTCCTGATTTCTCAAATTTCTAAGAAAGAACCATTGAGCAGGTGAGATAACTGGCTAATTTTATCCAGTTATCTTTAGGTAAATATTCAATTGAGCCTAAAAGGCTAAGTTGAATATTTTCTTAAATCTAGCCATCTAAAACATAGCTGGCTAGATTTAAGGCATTTAAGTCTAAATTTGGCTGTTGTTGTTATGTCCGGGCTTGTGGACCCTTGGCTGACGAGAGGATGGTCTACCTTCCGGACGGTCCGTAGGCTCTCTCGTCGGGTGGCGAGGCAGGACAGGAGGTAGGACCAGTCGACCCTTGGCACTGGAGGCTGAGGTGAACACGGAGGTGATGAGGAGTCAGGACGAGGTGCTGTGTATTCACCACTGGTGGTCTGCGGTCCCCCCAGGAGGAGCCCGTAGGGACCCGACCGCTGGGACTTAGGTGGACCTCGAAAGGTCAGGCAACGGTGCAAAGGCCAACTGGAGCTTCGCCCTGGAAGCCCGCGGTCCCCCCAGGAGGAGCCCGTAGGGACCCGGGCCTCTGGGACTTAGGTGGGCCCTTGGAGACAGGGTCTTGAAGAAGTCCTAGGTCGAATACCAGAGGGTCAACGCTCACCAGTCCAACGTCAAGTGCCAGAGAATCACCACTTGCCAAGCCAAGGTCAGGAGCCAGAGAATCACCGTCAGCCAATCCGAAGTCAGGAACCAGAGAATCACCGTAAGCCAAACCAAGGTCAGGAGCCAGAGAATCACCGTAAGCCAATCTGAAGTCAGGAACCAGAGAACACCAAGACGTAACAGGAGCAAGAAGCAGGAACTCACCGAGGCAAGCAGACTCAAACAACACTCGCAAGAGACGTTGCCAAGTCAAGGAATGAGCAGAGGAAGCCTCCCTATATACTTCCTCTGCTCTGGATCATTGGAAGCAGGTGAGTCTAGTTAAAGGGACCAGGTCCCTTTAAATGCAAATGAGTTGACGGTGGCCATCTTGGATCTCCCCGGTGGAGGAGAGACGCCGCTGAGGGAAGCAGGAGGGCTTCCCCTGCAGCGGGCAGCACGGGCCCGAGTCGGAGCCCTCCCCCGGGGCTTTCATGGCCTGAGAGTCAGGTAGGGGGATGCGGTCGTGGGGCGCCACGGCCACGGAGCACAACAGTTGTCTAAGCTCTCTCTATGGTTTTTGTAGTCTGTAAGTTCAGATTTGGAAGATCTGGAGTGGGAAGTGAGACAGATATTTCCAGTTCCTGTTTTCTTCTTTCATTTTTATATTTTGTATTTTTGGCTGGCTTGTGTTTACCATAATAGGGTCTGGAAACCACACAGAGCTCTTCTGGAGGTTGTTTGGGAGAAGAAAGACATTTTTACGTGAACTAATACAGTTCTTCTATCAGGTGCCATCTAAGTGCTAGAAATAATCTTTTGGGAGATGGAGGAGATAGTACCATTTAGATACTTACATCAAGAGGAGGCAAGAAGAGTTTGAGAAGGAAAGTACCCTTCAGGCACACAAGGGGAATCAGAACAAGGACAGAGTAGATCATCACACATGGAATACAGTTATCATGGATTGCCCCAGAGGAGTGTGATGGTGCCCTAAAACCAATTATTCACAAAAATCAGTTCCATAAACTCTTGGAAGGCACTTCCCAGGTGTAAAGGGTAATTGCTATACCATAACTGAACATAGGATTCATCTTCCATGAGGCTTCATCTCCTATAAGGATTTGCATTAGACTGTCATTATTGGTTTATTTCAGTAAATTCATTCTTTTGTTGGAACACCAATCACCATATGAGAATGATTATTTGAGACTGGCAGCAATCTCAAACCTAAGGTATTTAAAGAGAGTCCTTCATGTCTGATTGGAACAAACTTAGGAGCTGTACTGGGGTGCATCAGTTCCCAGCTGCTCCAAGGTGACTCCCTTGTCAGCGCAGGAGCACGGGAGGAAGTGGAGGGACTATATTACAAAAAAGAAAACTAAAATGTGTGTGTGTCTGGCTTTTTCTTCATGTCTGTGAATCGTCAGCTCTCTTATCTGTGTTTGTCTTATAATATCTTTTTAAGACTGCAGCAGTGTTGGTTATATGTTGTATAGTGGCCTCATCAAAACACTAAGCCATTGGTTTGATATAGTCTGTAGATGGGGACAGGACAGGAAAGGTAAGAAAACATTTTACCAGTTCTTCAGATGGTAAGGATGTTCTATTATTTGACCTGAAATGTGATGGTGGTCATATTATCTTTACTTGTGACTTGGATTGGCCACTGTTGGAAATACGATACTTGGCTTGATGGACCCTTGGTCTCACCCAGTATAGCATATCTTATGCTCTTGTATAACTTCCTGTATTCCTGATAAAGGACTGTGCTATACACAACAGGGACACAATTGGATCTTGAAACTATTCACAAATGGGATTTCCTATATTGGATCCCAATGCTTCATTAATTGCAAATTCTGATTTGACTGTAAGCTGTTCTATTACCTCTGTTCATTTAAATTTATTGCAGTCTGCCTTGAGACTAACTTTGGAAAAAGGCAGAATATAAAATGTTCATAAATAAATAAATAAATAAATGATGTGGCTACTGTGGGCCAGGATAACTTATACCACTACAAGCTGGAAGAAGGATCCCCCCCCCCTCCCGGCTGTATATGGACTGCAGTTTGTAAACAGTTAGCTAAGGGGTGTTATGACCGTCAGTCACAGACGGCTGCGACCGCTATTACTCACTTCGTGCCTCGCTGCCCTCTCTCCTCTGGGAAGACTCGCAGCTGTGGCTAGCCGCCTCTGTCCCTCATGGCTCCGTCTTGGGACTCCCCAGAGTGGCGAGGACTCCGGTGACCGCCATGTCTCTCCCGGGCCTTCCTAAGCGCGTGCACGCACTCCATGGCCCTCCTTTAAGCATGCCAGGCCAGGAACCTCAGGGGCGTCTCCCCTTGATGACATCATTAGCCCTGGACTCTTAAGCACCATCGGGGCCTGGATCTAATCAACTTGGCAACGAGTTCCCTCCTTGCTGAATCCTGCTGATCTCTCTACAGATGTTGCTTCCTGTTTCCTGCTTCTCCTGGCATGAGACACTCTCGGGTACCCGCTCCTCGGGGGTTCTGCTCCTGTCTCTGGCTATCCGCTGCTCGGAGGGCCCTGCGCCTCAGATGCTGTCTACCTTCTCCCCTGCTCCTCGGGGCTGCTCCAGGAACTGCTCTTCTTGTGAGACTCTACTGCGGTGTACCCCGCTCTGTGGACCACTGCCGCTCTACTCTACCTGTGAGACTCTACTTCAGTGTACCCCACCCTGCGGGCCACTGCCTCACCGCTCTGCTTCGTGAAGACCTGGCACTGGTGTACCCCGCTCCGCGGGCAAATGCCATCGCTTGTGACTAAGCCATGCACCCGCTCCTCGGGGCAGCGCATTTCTACTTCCGTTTACTACATTCCGCTCCTTGGGGTAGCATCCTGCCAACCTCCGAGACTGTATTTCACTCCCCCACTCCTCGGAGTCGTGTTCCCTCGCACTGCCAGAGACCCCTGGGCTTCCCTGTGCCTCGGGTAAGCCTACGTCACTCTTTCTGTGCTGACTCTCTCTGAGGCTCCACTCCCTAGGGTCGCCCTCGCAAGCATTCTTCCTCACCCTGCCTGCATTTCCCACTCCTTGGGGCCTGTTCAGCACTCCACCACTAGGGGGATCTGTTCTGGCTAACCACATCCACAACCCGGCCTCCTACTCTCCCTGTACTCGCTGGGCTGTGTCACCTATAGCTCAGTCCTCGCCTCCCGACGTTGAGGCTCAGCGAGGTTCCTCCCCGTGGGCATCACCACCTCTCACCTCGGGCCAAAGGCCCACTAACTTTATTTACTATTTTTTCTTTTACGTTTTCTGTTAAGTAACCTTTTTTTCAAGTTCCTACCTTATGCCTTTGTTAACAATTTTATTATAAATGTTCTCTGTATTTGACTATGGAAATATTTTTTCCTGCTTTTTCTGTTTTATGTAAACCGGTATGATTTGCATTTTAATGTAAGAATGTCGGTATATAAAAATTATAAATAAATAAATAAATAAATAAATAACCTATGAATACTAACAAGGGGTTGATTTTTAAAGCAGCACACGCTCATCCATGTCATGCGCATGTTATAAAATCTGATGGCCGCACCTATATGCACGCTGGATTTTAAAATTTGCACGTTCATGTGTGGGCGGTGTGGCCAGGGGTTCGAATTTTTGCTAAATGCGTGTGGCGACGCAATCAGGCCTCCCCCAGTTCCCTTTCAGTCCGTTCCAATTTTAAAATCCAGCTTGTGTGTGTGTGTGGCTATCAGATTTTATAATATGCGCGTGCTGGAGCTAGCATGTTATAAAATCGACACCCATGTGCGCACGCCGGGAACCGCACTCACATGGACAGATGTGCACCGCTTTAAAAATCGAACCTTTAGCTAATTGTTTACAAACTGTGGTCCACATTCAGCCTGGGGGGGGGGGGGGAATCCTTCTTCCAGCTTGTAGTGGTATATTAAGGAGTAGACTGGAAGGGAAATTCCCTACCCCCCTACTTAAACTTCCTCCCTCTTCCCCTCTCCTCTCCACCCCCTAAACCTAACCTAACTTTCTCAACATTTTTTATTTTGCTACTTACTGCTCCCCTGGAGCAGCAGTAATCTCTGTGCACTGACCAGCTGCCGGCGTGCGCTTCCCCAGGACAGCGTCAAAAGGTGCTGTCCCGGCCTGCTCCCTTCCCCGCCCAGACCCTTTGGAGATGCCCGGCACTTGTGCATGTACCGGTGTTTACGCGCAATGCCTGGCCACACGCGTAAACCTCAATATCTGTGCTCGCGGGCCTTTGAAAACGTACTTGTAATGTTTTACATGAAAATCCTATCTAGGAAAGGAGTGACCTAAAATATCTGATCTCTGAATAGAAAAGCTGACCATGTTTTACATTGAACAAACTAAGATAAAGTTGGTTCCCTGAGCTCTGTTCTCTGCTTTCTGATGCTATAAAGTGAATAGTGGAGGAGATATTAAAATATGGATGGATCAAATTCTCTGAAATTGACTCAATTGCTCAACAGAGAAAAAAAAAACCTGACCTGCATACACTCAAATGATGCCTGTGGAGCAGCATTGTAAATAATTTTCTATGTAATTAAAAGTCAGACCAGTTGGAACCATAACTACTGGGGCTGTCGAAAGTAATTTCAGATCTTGACTCCCTCCATCAGTGTTGCTATAAAGAAGATTTGGTCACCCTTACTTTTGAGTGCTTTCACCGACTGCTCACTACTCCATCTGTTTGACCACTTTCTAGAGGCATTTATTGCAATTCATTTTGAGTAGAGAATATTTGATGATTGAGTTGTGCTTATGAGCAGTAAATTGAGTGCAAAAAACATTTCTATGGATGTTACATGACAGTAACAGCAGGCAATTATGAGAGTTAACAGCTGTGTTAAGTGGTGTTAATTAGATATTCTCCATAGTTTCACAGATTTTGTTCTACACTGCCAAAAACTATATTCAAACAATGCAAAATATATGACATGATATCGTAAACAACTTGAACTGTGGCAGTATACACATTAAACCAGAATGCATCATTGGGTTATTTTAAATAGAATTCACTGTAGGATGACCTTTTTCAAGAAATGATTTACTCATCAGGGATGTGCAAGGCAAAAATTGTGTTTTATTTTGGGGGGGGGGGGTTCATTCTGGAGTTGTTTTTTAAAATTCAGGTTTAATTTTGTTTAATGGTTATTTCAGTTTAATTTCTTTGCTGAACCGAAATAAACATAAAATTAAAACAAAACAAAACAAAATGAAACCAAAAGAATTAGGCCCCCTTCTCCCCACAGCCCAGAGCACATTTACGTCTTCTATGGGGGACTCTGTTGAAGAGAGGGGCAGGAGCAGTATCCCATTTGAAAATGGCTTCTGCTCCTTTCTTCACCGGAGACACCCGCAGAAGAAGTAAGTGTGCTCTGAGGGGATGGAGGGGCTTAAGGAAAGGTGATGGTGGCATTACCACCTCTAAGGGTATTTTTTTGTTTTAACTGACATTCTCAAATGAAAGTCTGTGTAAAAAAAAATAATAATTTTGGGATTTTTTTTTATTTCATTTTTAAATGAAACAAAATGTGTTTTGTCACATTTTTTCATTTAAAAAACAAAACAGAAATGATGGCAGAAAAGGACCACACAGTCCATCCAGCACGTTTTTGGTAGCATCAGGCACACCATACAGGTCATCCCCATAATGGGGCCATAATTCCTACCTACAACCACAGAGAGAGAGAGAGAGAGAGAGAGAGAGAGAGAGAGAGAACTTAGCTGCAAGGCCCTTATAGTAGGTATTTATACCTCTCTATGAGGCCCACCTAGTACCTTGAGGTGAGGTTTAGGTAGTAGTGTAGGGATTAGGAACCACTTTGACATTCAGAGTGAGACGTGCGAACAGAACAGTATACTCTGGGTTAGGGATGTGAATTGTTTTTTGACGATTTAAAATATCGTCCGATATTTTTTAAATCGTCAAAAATCGTTAAAGAGTGTGATACAATAGAAATTCCCCTGATTTATCGTGAAAAATCGTTAATCGGGTTTGTGTCCACTAATGGGAGTTATTTGAGGGGAGGGCGGTAAAACTGGCACACCAAAACAACCCCTAAACCCACCCCGACCCTTTAAAACTAATCCCTTATCTTCCCCCACTCTCCCAACCCCCCCCCCCCCCCAAAATGTTTTAAAATCACCTGGTGGTCCAGTGGAAGCCCCGGGACCGATCGCCCGCTCTCGGGCCGTTGGCTGCCACTAATAAAAATGGTGCCGATGGCCCGATAAAAAAAACCCACCCCGACCCTTTAAAACTGACCCCTTAGCCTCCCCCACCCTCCCGACCCCCCAAAAAACCTTTTAAAATTACCTGGTGGTCCAGTGGGGGTGCCGGGAGCGATCTCCCGCTCTCGGGCCATCGGCTGCCATGCCCGCGCCATTTTTAAAGATGGCGCCAGCCATCCAGTGCTCCTACCATGTGACAGGGGCCGGTCAATGGCATGGATACCCTGTCACATGGTGATGGCAAAGGGCCATCGGCGCCATTTTTATTAGCGCAGCCGACGGCCTGAGAGCGGGAGATCGCTCCCCGCGCCCCCACTGGACCACCAGGTAATTTTAAAACATTTTTGGGAGGGTCGGGAGGGTGGGGGAGGCTAAGGGGTCAGTTTTAAAGGGTCAGGGTGGGTTTTTTGTTTATCGGATCGGGCGCAGCTGTTAAACAAAAAACCAATCGGGCCAGACGATAAAAATGATAAGATTTGAATCGGAACTGGAACCGAACTGATTCCGGTTCCGATTCACATCTCTACTCTGGGTAGTTTGATGTTACCCAGGGTAGCTTGATGTTACCCAGGTAGAGTCCATCAAACTAAGTTGAGAGAACATTGTACAAATCTCATAAGAACATAAGAAATTGCCATGTTGGGTCAGACCAAGGGTCCATCAAGCCCAGCATCCTGATTCCAACAGAGGCCAAACCACCTTTGTGTAAGTTTCCTCACTCCGATGGACATCAAATCTTCACAAGAGTGTACTGTTCTGTTCGTTCGTCTCACTCTGCATGTCAAAGTGACCCCTACACTACTACCTATACCTCACCTCAAGTAACTAGGTGGGCCTCATATAGAGTTATAAATACCTAACTACTATAAATAAGGGTCTTATAGCTAGGTTCTCTCTCTCTCTCCCTCTCTCTCTCTCTCTCTCTCTCTCTCTCATGAGGCTGGACAGGGTTTAGGGGTAGCTGCTTCCCTTTTTTTGCTGCCTGCTTCTCTCAGGGGCTCTGATAGCCCTCTCTTTGCCAGCCATCCTCCCTGCAACATTCTCCCTCCAGGGGCCCAGGTAAATACTTTTTTTATCTTTTAATTTTCCTGGTAGCCCTATTACAGTATGATTTTTATGCTAATGGCTCCCAGATTTACATCTCTGTATCAGAAATGTCACCACAAATTTCAGCCTGCTTGTTTGATATCGGCACCTAGATATCCCACTGCCACCTTAAACTTAACATGGCCAAGACGGAATGTCTTGTTTTCCCTCTTCCCTTCTTCCCTCCTTTTCTGTCTCTGTGGTCGGTACTCACATCCTCTTGGTTCTCTCAGCCCATAACCTTGGGGTGATCTTTGATGCCTCTTTCTCTTTTTCTGTCCACATTCAAAACACTGATAAAGTGTGTCCGTTCTTCCTCTATTACATCACTAAAATCCATGCCTTCCTTTCTGAGCATGCTTCCAAAATGCTCATCCACTTTCTTTTCACCTCCAACTTAGATTACTGCAATTTGCTCTTTGTGGGCCTCCCGCTGAACCGTCTTTCTCTGCTGCAATCTATTAAAAATTCAGCTGCACGACTTACCTATCTTCAGTGTCACTGTGACCATGGAACTCAAGTTGCTACATTAGCTCCCTGTCTGCTCCCTCAAACAGTTCAAGCTACTCTTACTCATCTATAAATGATTTCACTCTGCAGCTCCGCATCACCTATTTATTCTTCTCTCTCCCTACACCCTTCCTCATAAGCTCCATTCATCCAGCAAGTTGCTCTTATCTATGCCCTTCTCCTCTACTTCCAACCCCGACTCCGTGCTTTCCGCCCTGTTGTACTATGTGCCTAGAATAGATGTTCTGAGTCCATGCATTATGCGCTCCACTGGCTGTATTCAGATCCAGTTAAAAAAAACCTCACCTTTTGAAGCTGCTTTTAAATTCTAAGTACTTCTCTATAATAAATTAACTTCCCACAGACTCTTATTTTTATTTATTTATCGAGTTTTATATACCGTCATTCGGTTTCGCCATCACAACGGTTTACAAGTTTCGACGGGTAAGGTGTTAAGAGGTTTTGTTTGTCATGTATAGTTTTCTTCACTAGACTGTAAGCTGCATGGAGCAGGAACTCTTTCTTATGAGTGTCTGTACAGTGCTGTGTATATCTAGTAGTGCTGCCAGATAAATAGTAGGACCAGTAGTAGTAGTAGCTCTCCTCATTGCTCTACTTGGTGGCATTTTCAAATGCTGGCAGGAAAATCACACCTGGATCAAAACCATGATGCTTTTCCCAAGATTTTAGATTTTTCCAGGCCATAAATAAGTATCTTCTGTACGTGTGCTGAATTTCAGCCCTTAATTCTATCTAGACGTGCTCCAAAATAGTGTGATGCACATACAGACAGACACTTGTGAATTATATATAGTTTATGGGTGGGGATTTTTTAAATCATGATCAGCAATCTTGATTTTTTTGGCATCTCTATAGTTATTATTACTATTGTTGGTTATTCCCCATTGTTGGCAGCTATTGAGCTTACTGAAAGCATACGAATGCATAAGACAAAGAAGGGGTGAATGAGAAATACATCCCAGATGAGGTGAGAAGTATTTTTCTTTTCAGTTCTTATGTAGAATAGAACTTCATCTGATTTACCTTGCCCCCTTATTTCCTACCCTGTCCCATTTTTTCGTTCTGGAGACACTGCAAGCTTCTTTGCTGGCCATGGGAATGTGTGGATGCACCTACCCAAAGAAGACAAATATCTGCTGGGCAGACTCAAAGGGCCATATTGGTCTTTATCTGCTCATTTGCCACATTATTATGTTTATTTTAAGAGTCACGAAAGAGAAGTGGACAGATTCTGCATGCAGGTGTTTGGAAATTTGCCAGAATGCCTATAGTTGAAGCTCCTGTCCCCGTTTTCACCCCCCAAAGTATCAAGTCTAGGTATGAGCACAAACAAAAATACAAGGGATGATCCTGTCACCACATGAAAGGATGGAGACTTAGGCATGGTGCCAGCTCTCTGCTACCGACAGACAAAGCTTGTCACACGAAAGGGTTTGAAGTTCATACCTGGATCCAAACAGCTAGTGCTTCAGGGGGCCGAGATAGAAATTATGATTATGATTATTATTTTTTTTTTACTTTGCAATTAATCTATTTGGCAAACAAGACCATAATGATGTTAGTGTGCGCAGAATATCCCTGGGGGGGGGAGAGATTCTTGTGTTTTGGGTTTTAGCAAAGAGCAGGGCCTGCAGCATTCATTTAGCTCCGGAACTTTCTCCAGACTGCATGTACCAAGCATGTTTCACAACAACCAAACAAAAGAAGTAAAAAAGTAACCCCAAAGAAGCAACCCTTATAGGACGAGGGAAAAACAAAATTATATACAGCAAAACTTACAAAGAACAACTGTAACACTTAAATGGGAAAACATTATTTAAAAAAACAAATTGCTTTATTGGCAAAACTCCTAAGGGCTTCTACCTTTTGGAGCCTACAAGAGACATACATGGTAATATGCTAAGAAAGAGGGGATACTGAAAATAGATCCTCCAAAACTTAGCAAAAAAAGGTGCAACACTGCAATGGGAGAACATTTTCTAAAATCTGTGTAGGCTAAACCTTAGAAAAATATCCTAGTAAAAATACTTGTGGAAAAGAGAGGGGGAAGCGAATCGTAGCCAGCTGCAGCACTCAGTGGCAAACAGCGTGGTTTCACCGCACCACCACCCACCTCGTTTTTCTACGAGTGTTTTTTCTAAGGCTTGGCCTATACAGATTGTAAAATAATTTCTCCCACTAGAATGCTGCGATTTTTTGGGGGTACATTTTGCCGGATATAGTTTCAGTGTTCCCTCTTTCTCAGCATGTGTGTTACCAAGTGTGTCTCATGCAGGCAACAAGCTTTTAGTACATTTTTCTTTGTGTAAATATAAGTGCAACACATAGAGCTGCCTTTGAACACCCAAGTGCCGGATGACATCGAGCTGCTCTGTTTCCCTTCTTCTACTTTATTTTCCCAGTTGAAGAGCTTTCATGGACAGACCAGGTGGGAAGGATTCCAGAATACTCGGAGGAGGGAGATTAAAGCAAACAGAGCGACTTCAGTGTGTCAGCTCCTGACTTGCCGCTAGCTGGCAGCTCTGGCGTGAGCGGATGCATGAATGCCTGCTTTTGTTAAAGCCGGGTGAGTCAGTTTAGATTAGATCTGATCTGCTCTCCCCATGCCTCCTTCCTAAGTAGGGAATGGTTTGGTTTGGCTCAGATCTTAAACCCCACATTTCTGCAGTCTGGTTTAGGAATTAGGGATGGATAAACTTCCTCTGGCCCACTTGGAATCCAGATCTGCAAATACTGGACTTAAAATTACTTGGATCATCAGAATCAGCTTCAATCTATATCAGATCTCGTTCAGATTTTTTTTTTTTTAATACAAAGAAAGTGACAGAAAAACCTACTTTGTTTCAGTTTTATGTGAATATTTGTAGGTTTGTGAAGAAAAGTATTGTGAGTCTTTGATTTTCTCCAGCACAGTAAAATATTTGCATATTCATTCCTGACCTGTGTCCAAAAAACAAAGTTACAATGGAGGTTTAAATTTAGCTGACTTACAACTTGTTCGAGTTTTATTCTGATTCCTCAAAGCCAGCCCTTCCAGACATAGTCTGAACCAGTTCACTCATCTATATAATACATATCAGGTAGAGTGATCACTCGGCTCCAAGCCATAAGGAACAGCTAGGTCAGTCCTAGCTTTTCAACTCCTCTGTTCAAGTTTTTAGCCTAGTTTCTTATAGAGAAACTGTCTTTATGAGATCAGTGTGTCTGTCTCTCCATCCGAATAACTTTTGAAACATTCATTTAAATGTCTGCCACAAACAGCACCCGGTGATCAATGCCTCATACTTTCCATGTGATCTCAATGCCCCAACACTTAAAATATACCTTCTTATTATTATTTCTCATAGGGAAACAGGCTAATATGTTTCAGCTGATATCTCTCAGGTAGGTCAGAGGACATTGTGATGCCATCAAGCACTTTTAAAGTTACCCTGCCATTGGTTAGTGTCTATGACACCAGTTAACTCCATTTCTTGCTGAGTTTTCTATAGAAAAAAAAAAAAAAAGCATCTCTAATGCTTAATGTACACTTACTACACAGTCGTCCATGTGCAAATTTCACGTATCTCCTTCCTTGTTTACATTTCCACTGTGTTCTACAACCAGAGTTGAAAAACCAGGATTGACTCAACATGTCGCTTATGAACTGGAGCTAGGTGGCTGCCTTAATATCAAAGGCAAATGTGACTCATTCCATTTATAAACAATTTTTCAATGCACAGGAACAATACAGCTTGCAGGTTACATCAATTTTCTCAAAACCTACAAGTGAGTGAACAGAAAGCTATATATGAATAGGTACACAGATAAGAACATAAGCACATGCCATACTGGGTCAGACCAAGGGTCCATCAAGCCCAATATCCTGTTTCCAACAGTGGCCAATCCAAGTGACAAGTGCCTGGCAAGTACCTGTGATGTAGACTGTGAACCCCTAGCCAGAGTTGGTGTTAATGCTACCTGAGCGGGGAAACCCTCTGCAGGTCTCCAATGTCAGGAGGCGAGGCCGGAGGAAGACAGGAGCCGCCTGGAGCTTCGCCAGTACCGGCCCACGTCCCCCGCAGTGGGTACCTGGGCCGGTTGGTCTTTGGTGGGCCCCTGTGGAGATACACCAGTGTAAGGTCCAAGGGCCTTGGGGTGCAGCTGGAGCAAGGTTCGAAGAGAGATGGTTGGCTGGCAAGGAAAGGGCCAGACCAAGGTCCGGGTACCGGCGGCCAGCCAGTGAGGTGCAAACCTGACCGAGGTCCGATGGCTGGCGGCTAGCAGGCCAGGTGAGGATCACTCCGAGGGCCAGAGGCTGGTGGCTAGCAGGCAAGGTGAAGGCCAGACCGAAGGCAAATGGCTGGTGGCTAGCAGACAAGGTGAGGTCCGATCTGAGGTCCAATGGCAAGCGTCAAACAAGCAAGGTGAAGTCCGATACGAGGTTCAGTGGCAAGAGGCAAACAGACAAGGTGAAGTCCGATCTGAGATCCAGAAGCCAGGGAGGTCTGTCCGAGGGGGAAAGGTACTAGGGGCAAGGAGCAGGAGCCAGGTGCTGGAGCAGGAGTCAGGTGCTGGAACAGGAGTCCTTCCAGAGGTAGCGCAGGATCCCAAGAGAAAGCAACGCAGGAGACTCATTGCCAAGCTGTCTAGGTACGGTGTGGAGGAGCCTTACATAAGCCCGAGATGATGACGTCATCTTCCGGGGCTGGCACAGGTTTCCTGCCGCAGGCCCTTTAAATCGCAGCCAGCGCTGTGCACATGTGCCTAGGGGGAACCCGGGTGGGACTGGAAGCTGGCGGCATCCCATGCGCCGGCGATGCTGAGGAGGCCCCAGCATCCGAGAGAGCGAGCGGGGTCGAACAGGGAAGGCAGGCTGCTGCAGCCAAAGACCCAGGCATGGCAAGGAGGAGTCGCCGGGCAGATGGAGCCGGCCTAGGGGTTCCACAGATGGTGAATGCAACAGTACACAAACATGAAATAAATCTCAAGCTACTATTGCTTATTAATTAATAGCAGTTTATGGATTTTTCCTCCAGGAACTTATCCAAACCTTTTTTAAACCCAGTTACACTAACTGCCATAACCACATCCTCTGGGAATGAATTCCAGAGCTTAACTATGTGCTGAGTGGAAAATAATTTTCTTCAAATTGTTTTAAATGAGCTACTTGCTAACTTCATGGAGTGCCCCCCTAGTCCTTCTATTATCTGAGAGAGTAAATAAAGTAAATAATTGATTTCCATTAACCTGTTCAGGTCCTTTCATGATTTTATAGACCTTTATCATATCCCCCCTCAGTTGTCTCTTCTCCAAACTGAACAGCCCTAACTTCCTTAGCCTTTCCTCATAGAGCAGCCGTTCCATGCTCCTTATCATTTTGGTTGCCCTTCTCTGTACTTTCTCCATTGCAACTAAATATTTTTTGAGATGTGGTGAACAGAATTGCACAGAATATTCAACACAGGGTCTCACCACGGAACGATACAGAGGCATTATGACATCCATCATTTTATTTGCCATTCCCTTCTTACTATTTCCTAACATTCTGTTTGCTTTTTTGATCACCACAGCAAACTGAGCCAACGATTTCAATGTATTATCCACTATGACACCTAGATCTCTTTTCTGGTGGTAATTCCTAAAATAGAACCTAACATTGTGTAACTACAGCAAGGGTTATTAATATTTTTCCCTATATGCATCACTTTGCACTTGTCCACTGTTACGCTCCACAGCCACAGACAGCTGCGACGCCATTGTTTACCTCCCTTTTCACAACTTTGGCTCCATTGGGTGAATTTGCGGCTTTGGCCAGCTACCACCGGCCTTCTGGCCTCCATTCCCAGGCCTATCCAAGCAGCATGGAAGCTACCGACTGCCATCTTACCCATGGGGTTCTCTAGGTGCGCACGCGTGCTCCCCGACCAGCTTTAACCATGTCATGGCGGGAATTTCGGGGGCGTCCCTACCAGATAATGTCACTCTGCTCTAATACTTGTACCGGGCTGCCCAGACAGCCGGCGACTTGGCAATGAGTTCACTTGCTGTTCTTCCAGCTTCTACTCAGCTTGTTCCAGTTTTGCTTCCATGGTGTGAGACTTCTGGGTACTCGCTCCTCGGGGGCCCCCCTCGGCTATCTGCTCCTCAGAGGGCCTTTCACCCGGACTCCAGCCTGTCTCTCTCCTGAGGCTTTCTACGGGACTTCTGCTTACTTCCTGTTGCTGTGAGTAATACTTTTCTGAATCACTGTTCTGACTGCTACATGGGAATCCTCGCCGGTGTACCCCACCCTGCGGACCATTGCCGAGAGGACTATCTCCCGGTGTTCACCCCCTGCTCTGTGGACCACGCGGTGATATCATCTGAGGAACCCTCGCTGGTGTACCCCTCTCTGCCATGAGGACTCACTTCCGGGTTCCCCCCTGCTCTGCGGACCTGTGCTGAATTATCATCTGAGGAACCCTCGCTGGTGTGCCCTGCTCTGTGGATCACTACCATGTTCTTCCACCAAGGAACCTTTCTGCAGTACTCCAGTACTGATTCAGTGTGTTACAGTGATTGTACATTCCGGCACCCCAGCTCCTAGGGTAGTGCCGCTTCTTCCATTGACTCTTGTCTCAAGCAAGTGTGACGTCAGCTTGTGCTGCCATTTTGTGGCCCACCTCCATGGGTCACCCTCTACATCTCCTCCTCTATGTCTGCTGTATCTTCATCCCGCAGCCGAGGCTCTGCCTCTCGACGATGAGGCCCCAGCGGGTGGTTCCACCTCTCACCTCGGCCAAAGGGTCCACTTATTTATCCTAACATCCACATTAAATTTCATCTGCCATTTGGAAGCCTAATCTTCCAGTTTCACAAGGTCCTCCTGCAATTTACCACAATCCGCTTGAGATTTAACTACTCTGTATAATTTTGTGTCATCAACAAATTTGATCTCCTCACTCATCATACCCCTTTCCAGATGTGTTCTACAACCAGTCCAAGTACAGATCCCTGAGGCACTCCACTGTTTACCCTTTTCCACTGAAAAATATTGATCATTTAATCCTACTCTGTTTCCTATCTTTTAACCAGTTTGTAATCCACAAAAGGCTGCTATCCTATGACTTTTTAGTTTTCTTAGAAGCCTCTCATGCGGGATTTTGTCAGACGCCTTCTGAAAATCCAAATATACCACATCTACCGATTCACCTTTGTCCACATGTTTATTCACCCTTTCAAAACAATATAGATTTGTGAGGCAAGACTTCCTTTGGGTAAATCCATATTGGCTGTGTCCCATTAAACTATGTCTATCTAAATATTTTGTGATTTTATTCTTTATAATAGTTTCCACGATTTTTCCTGGCACTGAAGTCAGGCTCACTGGCCTATAGTTTCCCGGATTACCCCTGGAGCCCTTTTTAAATATCGGGGTTACATTGGCCCATCTTCCAATCTTCTGGTACAATGGCTGATAATGATAGGATACAAATTAATTGAAATAGGTCTGAAATTTCTGGGGTGTATACCATCCAGTCCAAGTAATTTACTACTTTTCAGTTTGTCAATCTAACCTACCACATCTTCCAGGTTCACCGTGATTTGGTGCATTTGGTCTGAATCATCACCCTTGAAAACCGTCTCCGGAATGGGTATCTCCCAAACATCCTCTTCAGTAAACACCAAAGCAAAGAATTAATTTAAGCTTTCTACGATGGCCTTATCTTCCCTAAGTGCCCCTTTAACCCCTCGATCATCTAACGGTCCAACTGACTCCCTCGCAGGCTTCCTACTTTGGATATCTTTTTAAAGTTTTTATTATGGGTTTTTCCCTCTATGTCCAACTTCTTTTCAAATTCTCTCTTAGCCTGTCTTATTAATGTCCTACATTTAACTTGCCAATGCTTATGTGTTACTCTATTTTCTTCTGATGGATCCTTCCTCCAATATTTGAATGAAGATCTTTTGGATAAAATAGACTCTTTCACCTCACTTTTTAGCCATGCTGGCAATTGTTTGACCTTCCTTCCACCTTTTTAATGTGTGGAATACATCTGGACAGCTCTTCTTAGATGGTATTTTTTAACAATGTCCATGCCAGTTGCACAATTTTTACCTTTGTAGCTGCACCTTTCTGTTTGTTTTTTTTTGTTTGTTTTTTTTTACTATTTTTCTCATTTTATCAAAGTTTCCCTTTTGAAAGTTTAGCGGTAGAGCTTACTTACTGTCTCTCTTCCAGTTATTAATTCAAATTTGATAATATTATAATCACTATTGCCAAGTGGCCCCACTACCGTTGCCTCTCTCACAAAATCCTGTGCTCCACTGAGAATTAGATCTAAAATTGCTCCCTCTCTCATCGGTTACTGAACCAATTGCCCCATAAAACTGTCATTTATTCCATCCAAGAACTTTATCTCTCTAGCATGTCCTGATGATACATTTACCCAGTCAATACTGGGGTAATTGAAATCTCCCATTATTTCTGCACTACCAATTTGGTTAGTTTTCCTAATTTCTCTTAGCATTTCACTGTCCGTCTCACCTTCTTGGCCAGATGGATGGTAGTATACTCCTATCACTATACTCCTCCCCAACACACAAGGGATTTCTACCCATAAAGATTTGATTGTGCATTTAGTCTCATGCAGGATCTTTATCCTGTTGGACTCTATGCCATCCCAGACATAAAGCACCACCCCACCACCAAGATGCTGCTCTCTGTCATTGCGATATAATTTGTACCCTGGTGTAGAACTGTCTCATTGGTTATCCTCCTTCCACCATGTCTCTGTGATGCCAATTAAGTCCATGTTATCATTCACTGCTATACATTCTAATTCTCCTATCTTACTTCTTAGACTTCTGGCATTAGCAAACAAACATTTCAAAGTGTGTTTTTTGTTTCTACTAACATTCTGCTTTTCAGTTGATAGGGATAAATTGAAATCTTTTAGCTCAGGTGAGTTTTTAATTATTAGAGATGTGAATCGTTTTTTGTGTTCGTGTCATTCTTCGTTTTTCGGCCGCCACAAGAAATGTCGTTTGTTTGCGGTTCGGGGTTTTTTTTTCAGGGAAAATGTTTTTTTGAGTTAGTGCACGCTAACTCCCTGTTAGTGCGTGCTAACTCCAATTATTGCACGCTAACTCCCCGTTAGTTTTTGTTAGTTCCAAAAAACGAATTTTCGTGGAAAAATAGGAAAATCCCGATCGTTTTTTGGACCCCCTGAAACATGCCGAATTGGACAATTTCGTTGAAATTTTCCAATTCGGAAAAAACAAATGCACATCTCTGTTAATTATAGGCACTTGGATTACTTTTCTTATTATTTGAACCTCTCTGCTGGGATGCCCAACTGTAATGCTTCATTAGAATCTTTCAAAGATACCTCCCTCCAAACCATGCAGTGCTGAGCGACTTTCGGCTTTCCCCTTTTATTAGTTTAAAAGATGTTCTATCTCCTTATTAAAGAGTAGCACCAGCAGCCTGGTTCTACCCTGGTTAGGGTGGAGCCCATACCTTCAGAAAAGACTCCCCCTTCCCCAAAAGGTTCCCCAGTTCCTTACAAAACTGAATCCCTCTTCCCTGCCCCATCATCTCATCCACACATTGAGACTCTGGAGCTCTGCCTGCATCTGGGGACTTGCACATGGAACAGGGAGCATTTCAGAGTATACATCCTTGGAGGTTCTAGATTTCAGCTTTCTACCTAACAGCCTAAATTTGGCTATATTTTTCTATGTTGTTGGTTCCCACATGTACCACAACAGCCAGCTCCTCCCCAGCACTGTGTAAAATCCTATCTAAGTGATGCGTGAGGTCTGCCACCTTCGCACCAGGTAGGCATGTTACCAGGCGATCCTCATGCCCACCAGCCACCCAGCTGTCTACACATTCCTAATAATCGAATCACCAACTATGATGGCCAACCTAACCCTTCCCTCCTGAGGAATAGCCCCGGGAGATACATCCTCGGTGCGAGAGGATAATGCACCACCTGGAGAGTGGGTCCTTGCTACAGGATCATTTCCTGTTGTACCAGGTTGATGCTTTCCAATCATTTATTTAATTTATTTAATAAAATTTATAGACTGACTTGGCTACTATGTCCCTGAAGGTCTCATCTATATACCTCTCTGTCTGCCTCAGCAACTCCAGGTCTGCCACTCGAGTCAGACATGGTGCCCTGAAACATGCCATTTCACAAAGAAACTTTATCAGGGTCTGAGTCATCAACAAATCAAGCCCTCCATGCCACCAACACTCATCGTCGGGAGTTAGCTAAACTTCTCCTGGCCTCCACTAACAGGCTGTGTCTGAAACTGCTAACATACTGCAACCTCACTCACTCAAAAAAGTCAGCACCCAGAAATATTTCTATATCCCCGCACCAACTCAGTGTCTTTGAATTGCTTTTAAAATTTATCACTTTCTACCTAGTGTCTAAGGTGGGTGGGAGTGGGGTGGGGGAGAAAAAGAGTATCCTGGCTGTAATCATTGTTTACTTGTTAGTTTTGATCCTAAGCAAACAGGATTAGCTGCCTAGTGCTTCTCACTTTTCCCCTCACCTACACCCTTCTTGTTTTTTCATTTGAGGGAAGGGCGGTCTAGCAGGTTCCTCCTTGTCCTTTGGGTTTCCAGCTCAATTGGAATTAGGGCTGAGAGCTTTCATTCACAACTTCCTGCTCCCTATTTTATATCCCAACTCACTTATCTCAGCCATTGCAGCAACAGTCTCCCGCTGCGGCAGGTCATGCACCAGGACTCATTCCGCAAACCTGTAGTCATAGGCTCTAAATCAAGCCACTAGGTGTCACCATTGCACAATGACTAAGACGTCCTCTCTCCCCCTCTCCTCCTCCCCCCCCCCCACCCCACCATCTCCCACCACCACTACCAGGGGCTGCTCATGCTGTTTCCACAGCATCCCCAGCCCTAGCCAGCTCAGAGCGTGGAAGACCTAACCCAGGAATAAATCCGAGGTTCTCTACATAGCAGTATTATTGAGCCTCTGTTTCCATAAATTAAGGTTGAGGGGGCTCAGGAATGGCCTGTAAGGGAAGGGGTAATATGGTGAGGAAAACCATGGCATTAAGAGCAGGAGCTTAGAAGTGGAGCTACTGGATCACAAAAGTGGGCTGATCCCTCAGTAGCAATTTGACTAATAATAAAAGTACCAATAATAAAAGACCATAGACACGCCTCCAAAAAGGATTCAGGGAAGGGCAAAGTCTTTATTAACCAAGGAATATAAAGTCAGCGGAAGCCAAAGAAGATTACTGGCACAATGGCATTGTGGGACAGTGGCTGTTCACTTCCTGCCTTTTGATTCGGATCCTGGCTCATGCTTGCTTAGATTCGGTGCCTGCTTGCCCCTGGGTATCGGGTCTGGTCCAGTAAATTTGGTACCCCACGTCTTCAGAATCAAGTG
Source organism: Rhinatrema bivittatum (assembly GCF_901001135.1). Lineage (NCBI taxonomy): Eukaryota > Metazoa > Chordata > Amphibia > Gymnophiona > Rhinatrematidae > Rhinatrema > Rhinatrema bivittatum. The sequence continues at coordinate 296,360,956 of NC_042615.1, forward strand.
CACTGCTCCGAATCAAGATCACACACATCCCAGTCAGTCCCTGACACCAATGCTCAACACCCATTCATTTTAATGGAGAAGTGGCAGGTTGCCGTGGCGATCTCTGCCAATTACCAGTTACTTAAATTGAATATCACCGACTAAATGTGAGAGGGAGGTGAAACAGAAGCCCAACATATAATCTGCTAATCTGCCTCTAAAGAAATAACATTAAAATCGTAGTGTTAATGTAAGCAGTGCCATATAACAGGATAGGAACTAGTCTATGCATGGGGACGCCGCTGCCTGCAGCCTTTCCTGCTGGCCTGCCACTGCTCTACCAGTTCAAGCATCCGAGAGTGGCTATAGTCAGGGAGAGAGCGTCGCAGTGGTTTCAATATGTGTGTGTGACTTACCCCAGAGGGGAGATGGGGGAGTGACAAGCAATGAGAGATGAATTGTAAGGGAGACCCCCCCCCCATATGAGTGATGAGTTGCTTAGGGGAAGGGATGAATTGCTCCCAGGGAAGGGACTGGTAGGAGTCAGTTGCTCCAGGGACAGGTATGTGCGAGTCAGTAGCTGCTGAGGGGGAGGGGGAAGAGAGGGGTGAAGGAGCTGCTCTAGATGAATTGGTCTCTGTTGGGATGTGCCAGTTGCTACAGGGGCAGGTGTGTGTATGTCAGTTGCTTTGGGGGAGGTGTTGATCTGAAATCAAGGGGAAGGATAATTTGCTAGGGGTGATGTAAGTTGCTTGAGGGGGGGGAGTGAGTTGCTTCAGGGAGGTATCTGTGTGAGTGAGTTGCGCTTGTGAGGGGGGGGGGGTTGGAGGGTGTATGTGTGTGTGTGTGAGAGAGTTGCTTGGGGGGAAAAGGGGTGTCAGTTGTTCCATCATACTCTGGAGCATGCCTTTAATGTATGGGTCAGTTGCTCCAGGGCATGTGTGTGTGTGTGTGTGTGTGTGTGTGTGTGTGTGTCAGTCACTCCAAGGGGTGATATTCAATTTAAGTAACTGGTAATTGGCAGAGATTGCCATAGCAACCTGCCACTTCTCCATTAAAATGAATGGGGTTGAGCATGGTAATTGGCAGATATTGCCATAGCAACCTGCCACTTCTCCATTAAAATGAATGGGGTTGAGCATGGTAATTAGCAGAGATTGCCATAGCAACCTGCCACTTCTCCATTAAAATGAATGGGGTTGAGCATGGGTATCAGGGACTGACTGGGATGTGCGTGATCTTGACTCGGAAGGTGTGACAGGTTGTCTGGGGGGGGGGGGGGAGAGAGAGTTGCTTAGAGCCAGGAGGGTATCAGCTCCTCCAGGACTGTGTTTGTATATTTTTTTGGGAGGATGTGTGTGTGTGTGTGTGCATGTGCACAAGTTGCTCTAGGGGTTAGGGGGAGGGAGGGAGGTATGCCAGTTAGTCCCAGGGTGTGTGTATGAGGGTATGCATGTAAGTGTTGCTTGGGGAGGAAGTCAATCAGTGGGTGTCAGTCAGTGTATGTGTGTCTGTTTCTCCAGGGGTGTGTGTGAGTGTCTGTGAGTTGCTGGGTGGAGAGGTTTTGCTTGGAAGGATGTCAGCATACCTGGGAACTCTTCAGAGACTCAGAGTTTTCAATCTCTGGATGCTGACTTTTCCCCTCCTATTCCCTATGTGACAGGAGTTGAGGGGCTGGAGTAGGGAGCAGAGTGACTCCTCTCTGAGTGCCCCAACCTCAACCTCCTTGCTTCCCTTGTTTCCTGCACTAGGCCTGGGAGGGGAAGAGATGGAGCAGGAAACAGAGGGTTGGAAAAGAAAACTGAATGAGAGGAAAAAGAAAATATACAGTTTGAAAAAGAAAATGGAGGTAGAGATGGAAACTTTTGGTGCAGATTTAAAACTATAAATCTACAGCCTACAAGAACTCTTAGGTCAGAGAACCAGATGTTGTTAGAAGTAACTTCTTTTAGATTTATTTGCTTAGATGAATCACGTGAGTGACTTTTCATGATACAGGGTCCTATACTTTGGAATCTTTTACCATTGGAGATAAAGAAAGAAGTTTAAATTAAAAAATTTAGGAAATTGATAAAACCATTTTACTTTAGTCAAGCTTTTAATAGCTCTTAACATTATTTTTTTTAAAAAAGGAAGTCTAAATACTTATGTGGATGGAGATTTGAATATGGCTAGCCGTTGTCTTCTCGTAAATTTTGAAAAAGACATTTTAAGCATCTAGGGGGTACCATAACTGGAATTTGTGTTGCTTTATGTAATGTTTGTCTATTTGAATTTGTTATATGTTTTTATTAATTTATCTTTATGTAACAATGTTTTATTTTCTATTTCTGTATTAATTGTGAATATTTTTATTGTAAACCACTCAGTAATTGATGAGTGGTATACACATTTTTTAAATAAATAAACAGATATAGAAAGACAGAATTCAAACTGCAGAAACACAGTTTGGAAAATTATTTATTTTAAGTTTTGTCCTTTTTTTTCTTGTGGTGGGTAGCTAATTTAAGACAAGGGCCTCCTGGAGGTGGAGGAAATGGTAGTGAACTTACTTTCAGTCAGCCCTCTTGTCACCAGTGTAAATAAGGTATTTTTCTAGAATAACTGGATGGGGAACAGTGAGCATGTGCTGAAAATCTTCCTCTTAAAAGTTGCTCTCCCTTGGCAACTTTGCATTTTTCTATTCTTAACTACAGGATTTCTTACATTTGCCATGATGCTTGTTGCCTTATAATCCAAAGCTGGGTCCATCAAGCAGCAGCCCTAGTAAAGCAGACATCCATGGTAGGCTGGTATGGGGTTAGGGCTTCATAGGCTCACATACTTGCTCCATTTTCTCAGGACAAGCTGATCCAACCTGAGTAATTGCCCTGGGTTCCTATGTCCAGGGGCAGTTTTATAACAAGGCAGAGTGAGGCGGCCACTTCAGGCAGCAAACGTTTGGTAGCAGTAGCAAGCCTGTCCCCATCTCCAAAAAAACCCCTACAGTGGTCACCTCACTCTTTATAATTCTCACCCCTCAGATGAGGTCTCTGCAGTGCCAAAGGATGACATGCTGGTGAGGTTTCCATTCCCCACTAGCACTAAAAGGTTCCCACGGCAGCATGGAACGAAGACATGCTGTGGGGTTCCCACTCCCCTGCCAGCACTAAGAGGTCCCTGTGGCAAAATAAAAGGCCCTGCGAGACTGCTGGCATTATCCCTGCAGCCAGCATCTGAAGGAGGACCTGCGGAGCCACTGGAGTTACTCCTACTGCCAGCAGCCAAAGAAGAGTAGAGTTCCAGAATGTGCTTGTGTACGTATGAGAGAATGTATGTGACAGAGTGCCTTTGTATGTGAGAAAGTGACTGCTTGCATGAAAGAGCCTGTGTGTGTGTGTGTGTGTGTGTGTATGCGTCAGAGAGTACCTGTGTGTGTGATAGTACCTGTGTGTGTGATAGTACCTGTGTGTGTAAGAGACTATGGGTAGATTTTTAAAGTTATGCGCGGGCGTAGATTTGTTGGCGCAACCCAGCACCAACAAATCTACGCCCAATTTTATAACATGTGTGCGCTACCGTGCGCATGTTATAAAATCCAGGGTTGGCACGCGCAGGGGGGTGCACAATTGTGCAACCTGCGCGCGCCGAGCCGAGCAGCCTGCCTCCGTTCCCTCCGAGGCCGCTCCGAAATCGGAGCGGCCTCGGAGGGAACTTTTTTCCGGCCCCCTGCACCTTCCCCTCCCTTCCCCTATCTAACCCGCCCCCCAGCCCTAACTAAACCCCCCCCCCCCCTTATCTTTGTTGGAGAAGTTACGCCTGCCTCCGGGCAGGTGTAACTAGCACGTGCCGGATCTCCATCCCCTGGCCTGGTGGCTGTTCCGGAGGCCTCAGTCCCGCCCCCAGAACGCCCCTGGGCCGGCGCCCCACTCATGGCCCCGCCCCCGGAATGCCCATTTTTTTCGAGCCCCGGGACATACGCGCATCCCGGGGCTTTTGCGCGCTGCCGAGCCTATGCATGATAGGCTCGGCGCATGCAGGGAGAGGCAGGGGTAGTTTTTCCTGGGTTGCGCGTGTATCTTGCGCGCGCAACCCTTTCAAAATCTACCCCTTATGTAAGAGTGTCTCTGTGTGTGAAAAAGTGATTGCCTGTGTGTGTGTGTGTGAAAGAGACTCAGAGAGTGACTGTGTATATATGAAAGACTGTATGTGAGAGAGTGCCTCTGTGTTTGAGAAAGTGACTGCCTGTATGAGTGCCTCTGTGTGTGTGTGTGAGAGAGTATCTGTGTGTGTGAGAGAGACTGCATGTGAGAAAGTGTCTCTGTATGAGAAAGTGACTGCCTGTGTGTGTGTGTGTGTGTGTATGTGTGTGCAAATCTATCTCATGCATATTCATTATGGAAATCCTGAAAGCCTTACCAGCTAGGTATGCCTTCAGGAGAGGGTTGGGAAACACTGGGTTACAGGACATACTTTAGACCCGATTTTCTGCTGTAATGATGGTGGTGTGAAATTCAAATTGTTGATTAAGAATTCAGAACTCATTCAAGTAGTATGATCAGATCATTTGCTAATTAATTTTAAATTGAAAACCACTTTTTTTTTTATAGTTTCACTGACTAAACCTCTCCTTAAATCTCATTCTAGGAAAGGGCTGTCTGTTAATAATTTGGTGAGAGAAGTGGAGGATCTTGGGTGCCAAATTTAATAGTAATTCAATCAGTGATTTGGTACAGCATGAGAAGCAGAGCTACTTAAAGCTGTATACCAACTTGCCCTGCTGAGGGTTCATGGTATTTGGCTGAAGAGGTCATCACCATGATACAATGAGGAACTGAGAAGCTTAAAATCTCAGGGCCGGACTTTAAAAAGGTTACGCGCATAAATCTGGAGGGCTTACATGCGCCGGGCCTATTTTCAAAAGCCCCAGTGACGCGCGTAATGCCCCGGGACGCATGTAAGTCCCGGGGCTTTACTAAAGGGGTGGGAAGGGGGCGGGGCATGGGTGGAGCAGGGGGGTCCGGGGGCAGGGCGAGATCAGATGCTCCAGTTACAGTGACCATTTGCTGCTGTGCTTGGGATCGCGTGCCACCAGTCGGCCAGCGTACGCAAAAGGTAAATTAAAAATTTTGGATGGGGTTAGAGTAGGGCCAGGGGGAGGAAAGGTTAGGGGAAGGGGTGAGAAGGTCAGGTTAGGGGGAAGACAACGGGATTTTGGAGCGGCCTGGGAGGGAACGGGGGAAGGCAGCACGGCTCGGCGCATGCAAGGTGCATAATTGTGCACCCCCTTGCGCCCGCCGACCCCCGATTTTATAACATGCGCACATGTTATAAAATCAGGCGTACATGTGCGTGCGCCAGGTAGCATGAGCACATGTAGGCCGCGCGCGCTTCTTTTAAAATCTACCCCTCAGTGTAGGAAATTAGAGAAAAAATGGCAAAAATGTAAAACAGTAGACCAAGAAGTTGAATGGATGGATCTTTTTAAATATATAAACCAATGTCCACTCAATATTAAATATATTTCACAAAGCCTCAAAATGAGCAAATGTCAGATCAGGCTAGGTCTTCTGGATTCACAGAGTGCATCTTAAATTTAAGGGAAATACTGCTTCAAAAATGTTATTTGCGTATATGAAAAAAAGCATAAAAGGACTTTCAACCTATGATTATAACATCGAGGTGTGGATGGAAGATCTAGTGTATTAGTTTACATCATAGTTATGAGCCAGCATGACATTTGCTCATATCTAGGCTTTGCAAAGTATATTTAATATTGAGTGGATATATATTTATATATTACAATTCTAGGTATATCAACATTGGGCTGTTTTTTTGCTGAGAACTTTTTAAAGCTTATAAACTGGTTATTCAATCAGCAAAGAAAACATATGTCAATAGTTTGCTGGCTGAATCTAATTATTGATCTTGGATACTGTTTAATATACTAAATAAACTTCTATATGGAGTTTCTACTAATCTGGTGGAACAAGGTGGATTGTGAAAGCTTTGCCACCTTCTTTTCTAAGAAAAAAATTTGTAATTAGATCTGAATTGGCCCAAAATATGTGAAAAGAGTCAACTCATAACTAAAGTAATTATTAGATCTGTCAAAGACAGTGCCTTTTCAGATGTTCGAATACTTAAATGAAGAAGAGAATACACAGTTATCTTGAAGAATACAAAAACTACAAATTGTTTCTTACAGTCTTTCCCTTCTAAATTGTTGAAGGAATTGAGGAGATCTTAATTGAACCTATTCTTCAGCTTTTCAATGCTTCATTGATTGAAGATCTTCTTCCGAGAAAGCTGAAATCTGCCATAATCCACCTCTTCTTATAAAAGCCCTCCTTGGACAAAAATGATTTTATTAGCTATCATCCAATTTCAAGTCCCCCTTCATGAGTAAAATTGTTGAGAGGCCTTCATGAATAAAATTGTTGAGAGACTGGTTTATTTACAACTCCACAATTTTCTGACTATGAACTCTGTACTGGATGCTTGCCAGTCTGACTTTAGGCAAGAGTTTAGCACAGAAACATCATTGGTTGATGATCTTAGAAGGCACTTTTACAGAGGGGTTTATTCTTTGTTTATTTATTTATAAGTATGGTATATAACTTAGTGATGGTATAGAAAAGATTTTAAATAAACAAATAAACAAACAAACAAATAAATAAATAAATATTACTGCTTTTCCTAAAAGTAGGCCCAAGGCTGCTTCCTTTCTCCCTATTTCTTTCTATATGAAAATTGAGAAGATGTTAAGTTTATTTCTATAGAAGGGGAAAGCCCCTCGCCTTGCCTTATAAAAACTAAAATGAGCTCACTAAAAGAATGTAGCTGGGCACCTGGATTGTATTAATTATCATAAGGCTTTTCCTTTAAAACATGGAATTAGTTGGAGAAAGACATGTTATATTCCATACCTAAATGGGAGCATTTGGAGCGTGTGATGGCCTTTCCTATATCACTTAATTTAATACCTGAAATGACAATTCCTGAGTCTTTAAAGGTTTTTTCTACTGTTTTTGTGACTTATGATGCTATGGATAAGTTATATAAATGTATGAAGAACTCCTGCAATGTTAGTTTAAAGGCTCCACTATGGTATAATCTTTTGCTTTTGATAAATAAAGCAGTGATTAAGTGGTCTCATGGAAGTCAAGTGGCATTTGGAATATTGGTCAGATTACTGAAAATGGGAAGTTATTCTCTTTTGATTCATTATCTTCTAAATATAATTTACCCACATCTCAGCAATATAAATGGATTCAATTAAAACATTGTATTGATCATAGTGCATTAAAACTTGATCAGTTTCTTGAAGTCCCAGAGCTTTTAACTTTCTGTCTTAAGGTTTATTTTTTAGAGCATGAAGCATCATTACTCTATAAAAAGCTGCGAGAAAATGTGAGATCATCATATATTGGATTTGAGAAAGTATGGGAGAGCAAATTAAAGACTGAACCACATATAATTGCTTGTATTAGATAGAGGGTCAATTCTATACAAGTGTCTCTTTCAGCTAGCCTTACACAATCTTTAAATTTTCTTATTCATATGGTCACTTGGATGACTTAGAAAATGTTTAGAGTGGGTCTCCATTCATCAGAGAAGTACTGGCATTATGAATCTTTAGAAAAAAAAAACATTATGTTATATTACTTTGATAAAATGTATCCTTTTTGGTAACAAGTTCGGGACAGTATATGTAACATGTAGCATTTTTATATTCCTATCTCATCCTATTTTTATTTTATGATCCTGGAGTTTGAAAGATATCTTAACGTTTAACCTTTGTAAGTTGCTAATTATCTTAATCATTATTGCCTTACAGCTAATTTTAAGTAATTGGAAAGACTGCACTTTGCTAAATATTACATTTTGATAGAATATTGCTTGTATGATGTATAGATATGAGAATGTTGCCTATGAAAATTCTAATATGAAATAAATAATATGTAAGGTCTGCCAGTCAGTATGTGATTACTTAGCAACATTTTGAGTCATTGTCCCGAATTGCCTGGTTATTGTATCTTGCTTTAATTGTAATACTCTCTTTGTTTTGTTTTTTATTTATTTAATTACAATTTAATAAATATATTGAATACACAAGGTTGGCCCGAGGTGGATTACATAAAGTAACAAGACATTGAGTACATAAATAATGGATATATACAAACATGATAACAAATATAAGGTAGGTTTCTAGTAAATATAAACAAGATGTGGGTATATTGGGTAGGAGTTAAGAAGTGAGTACACTGGGTATAAATTGCATACATTTAGTTAAGAAATAAATTAATCACCTGGTTTGACACAGTTGACTATATTATTCTGCTATATTATCTAACAGAGATCAGTATTGGGGGAGTTGAAGGGAAGTGGTTTTCCTCATTTTTTGAAGGATGGATTTCAAAAGGTATGTAACTAATGTATTCAGTTTTGCTCATCTGTTCCATGGCGAATCCAGTCTGATGTTCCCCACAGGTCTATTCTCTCATCTATTTTGTTTAATCTTTATTGGATGCCCCTGGGGGACCTACTTCACAAGCTGGGTATAATATATTATATTTATACTGGTGACATCCAGTTATGTTTATTTCTGGCCCAAAAGCATACAGAAGCTTTACATAAAACTTAATTTGAACTTGAATATAATCTCAGAATGGTTAAAAGAAAACAAATTGAAGCAGACAAGGGTAGTGTGTGTGTGTGTAAAGAAAGCCTCTGTCCTGCCACACCCTTTTCTTCTGCTGTTAGATGGTGAATCAGTATTGCTGAGTTCTATGATTTACATTTTGGGGCTAGTAATGAATGATTTGTAGTCAATGGTCTCCCAGATCTCAGCAGTTAGAAGCTGTTCATTTTTTCTTCTTCACTGAATCTGGAAATTGCAGCCCTTTTTGATCATATGGATTTGGTGAATGTGGGTAATTTATTTTTTCCTGAATTGACTATTCTCTTTGTATGCTGGTTTATCACAAAGCCAGATGCAGAGGTTACAGATATTCTGTTGCCTGTTCAGTCAGTAATATTACTTCTTGATAATATATTAAATCAAATTGGATGTTATTACATTGGTTACCAGTAACATTTTGCATCAGATTTAAAATTTTGATCCTTACATTTTAAAGCCTTGAAGGATCATGACTGCCCTTACCTTAAGTATTTAATTACCTTAAGCAATTAGTAAAATACGCTCCTGTATGAACACTTAGAGATAGATTTTAAAAGAAGCGCGAGCGGCCTACATGTGTGCGCGCTACCCGGCACGCACACTCGTATGCCCGATTTTATAACATGCAGGAGCGAGCATGTTTAAAATCAGGGGTCGGTGCATGCAAGGGGGTGCACAATTATGCACCTTGCGTGCGCCGAGCCACGCTGCCTTCCCCTGTTCCCTTCCCCCTAACCTGACCTTCTCACTCCTTCCCCTAACCTTTCCTCCCCCTAGCCCTACTCTAACCCCCCCCCCAAAAAAAAAATTTTTAATTTACCTTTTGTGTCTGCCTCTGGGCAGGCACAAGTTGCGTGCGCCGTCCGACTGCCGGCGCACGATCCCAAGCACACACGTCCCAGGGCTTTACATGTGTCGCCGGGCCTTTAGAAAATAGGCCCGGCGCACGTAACCTTTTTAAAATCCGGCCCTTAGATCTCAGAGTAAGGACTTTCTTCAATGTCCATCACCCAAAGACATAGCCTTGCAGATAATATGACGTGTGCTTTTTGTTTTACTGCTCCAATGTTTGTTTTTCAATTCGTTTTTAGAGTTAGTTTATTAAATGTACAGTATATCAAGAAATCACCCAACCAATACAAGATAATAAAAGAAAAAAGGAAAAACAAACACAAGAAGTCATGAAATCTCCATACATTGGCAAGCAACAAATCTACAGTAAGGGAGAGAAAACAAGAAAAAAAGAAAACTCAAATATACATTACAATGATGACCAAGCCACATTGCCCTATATCTACAGATCCTTACTTCTTATTGCCAACCTGCCATATGGATACTACACCAGAAGCAGATAATAAGAACATAAGAACATAAGAAATTGCCATGCTGGGTCAGACCAAGAGTCCATCGAGCCCAGCATCCTGTTTCCAACAGAGGCCAAAACCAGGCCACAAGAACCTGGCAATTACCCAAACACTAAGAAGATCCCATGCTGCTGATGCAATTAATAGTAGTGGCTATTCCCTAATTGAATAATAGCCATTAATGGACTTCTCCTCCAAGAACTTATCCAAACCTTTTTTGAACCCAGCTACACTAACTGCACTAACCACATCCTCTGGCAACAAATTCCAGAGCTTTATTGTGTGTTGAGTGAAAAATAATTTTTCTCCGATTAGTCTTAAATGTGCTACTTGCTAACTTCATGGAATGCCTCCTAGTCCTTCTATTATTCAAAAGTATAAATAACCGAGTCACATCTACTCGTTCAAGACCTCTCATGATCTTAAAGACCTCTATCATATCCCCCCTCAGCCGTCTCTTCAACTCCCATTTTATCTACCCAAAAAGTTTCCAAATACTGTAAATAGGATCAAAGAAAACAAATTTATTCCCCTGGTAATGCAAGATACCCTTACAGGGGAATTTACAAAAAAAAAAAAGTGCACCTAATGCTGTCACCCATTGTCTCAGCTAAAGGAACATGTTCCTCCTAGTCTGTGTAGCCCATGCCACATCTGGAAATATCCTCAAATTTTCCCCACAAAAAGCAATATCTTATTTCTGAAATATAATTTAAATACCAAGTCCTTGACACATTCTGAACTGAAAGACACAAATAAGGTGGCCTGTGTGGCACTGTTAGCACTGGAGGCTTCTAAAGAAGACAAAAGATCTAAACTATCTATGGGCAATAGAAAAGTCCATTCCTCCTTCCTCTTCTTTCTCATCCTGCCTGATAGCAAATGCATAGTAGACCATAGAAATGAGAATTACAGTCTTAGATTGTATCTTCAAGACTTCTCATAAGTACTCAACAAACAGTTTTCTGGGATATATCAGCCTGGTCTTGGGAAAATTCAATAACTGCAGATCTCTAGATCTGATTAAATTTTCCAAGGACTCTAGCTTCTTGTGAACAAATTGTCTTTCATATAAGCCATCCCAGATGCTTGCAAAACCGAAACCTGAAATTTCAAATCAGCAGTCTGTCCAAGTTTAGACAATATCCCATCTTATTCCACCAACTTGGCTCCCACTCCTTGAATAAATGTGCATAACTGAGAAATAGAATGAACTAAAGTATTCTCCATCCAGGCAAAAACAGTTATTATTATTATTTATAGGCTTGATGAATCCCAATTCTTACATAAGTAAATCAATGCAATATACAAAAATTAAAAAAATAATTATACCATAATTAAAGCTAAACAGTCCATACATCTTTCAGAGTCACACTGTTGGGCTTGATTGGGAGATCTCTGCTCAACCCACTCAGAGGAGAAACCACGACTGGCATTGTTGCCCCTCCCAACACCAGAACAACATTAATTGCATCCCAGTCCTCCACATTGTCAACATGGATACTTTCTGACCAGATCACTCTACTCTGTGCTTATCATCTCCTCTATCTTCCTCACCCAGCAGGCCCAGCATCTCCTCAGATTCCTTGAAGCATCTTTTTTCTCCTCTGACTCTGAGGCTTCCACTTCCAGAGCAATCAAAGGCATAGGTGGCAGAATAGGGATAGGAAGGTCAATGCTGAGAGTTGTATCAAGCTCTACAGAGGGCTCCTTGCATTGCATCTCCTAACCAGTCCTCAGGATGGTGCTGCCTCATCTGAACATGAATGTCTATGAGGCCTGAAACCACAAGAGCAACTTTTCCCAGTTGATTCATTGCCTTTTCTTTTTTCTTCTCCATGCTGAGAGAAGAAAAAAGAGAAATAATAGGTGAAATTTAAGAAGGGAATTTGGATCTTGAGAGCACTCAAGCTCAATATCCATCTTCAGTGATCATCTTGATCCTCCCCCCATACTGCTCTACTGTTTTGCAATCAGCTTGCAAGGGAAGCTTGTTTGACAAGTAATCTGCTCCACTTTTGAAACATCACCAGTACATGGTTGTTTTCATTAACTTTTAGTGCTTGATTCTATTTCTTATTTTATTCTTGGATGCTTAATGTATTTATTCACTTCTAATGTACTCATTTAATTTTCTAACTTTGGATGCTTAAGGTATCTATTCAATATTTTTTAGGTTTTTAGTTGTTGATTAAAGGTATTTCTTTTATGATTTTAATATATTTGTGTAGTTCCTTTCTGTTGTGATATAGTTATTATTATTTTTTTGTTCTATTTTTTTGCAGAATTGTTTTGTATTGTTGTGATGCTGATTTATATGATGTGCTTTTATTGCTATAAACTATTGCTGGAAGAGTGTTATAAAATGGATGTATATAAATAAATAAATGGTAGGCTCACAGACTGGCAAATGGGATAGGAGGGAAAGAAAATGGGAAGTTACCATGGGAAGAAAGGAGAGGACACAGGATAGGGGTGGCATCTATGGGAGAGGACATGGATGAGGAGATAGGCTTAAGAAATGGAGATTGGGGAGAGGCTGGAGGAAAATGATTCAGGAAGGGGCAATTAGGGAAGGGAGAAAAAAGGAGGAGGAGTAAAGGGACCCTAAAGGAGGATATCTCAAGATTGGGGGTCCCCTCCCAAGTCTCTGCCCTGGACCTCTCCGTGTCTAACACTGGCCCTGGATCCAGTCCTGGTTTTTCCTTTTTGTTGTGTCTAGCCAGTTCTGAAAAATGTAAACAAGAAAGCTGCTGCTGCTTACCCATTCTGAGTTGCAACGGAAAAACATCCACTTAAAAGCTTTATGTAATAAAATGCAAAACACATATAAAACAAGAAACCAGGGGGAGGCAATAAATAAAATGAATTTACGTTGTGTTGGTGCTATGCTTAAATTCACCTTATTTATTGACTCCCTTTTGTACATAGTACTATACAAACACAGAGAAGTATTTCAGCATATCTGACTGATGAGCTGACCATGCTGATGCACTGCTCTACAGGGACATGAATAATCCATAGAGATATATTTATTTATTTAGAATTTTTCTATACTGACATTCTTGAACAAAAATATCAAATCATATCGGTTTACAATTAAACAGAACAGTCGCGGCTATAGCGTTACATAGAACATAGAACATTGGGCAATGAACATAGAACAAGTCAACAATTCAACAATAACAAGTAGTGAAATGATTCATCAGTGAATAACATAATATATAGAGCAACAACAACTGGGGCAGCTGTGGGCGTAACATCGAAATACGTTTAATGGAGTATCATTATGCGGCTGCATAATGGATAAGGCGTAGCGGGGGCACAAGGCATAGGGTAGCAATGAGAATCTGGCTGAGTGGTGGAGGGAAGGAGGAGTATGTAGAAGGGAAGAATGTGAGGCGTTGAATCAAGATTGGAGGGATATAATACGGAAGTAATGGGTGATCAAGTGTCTCTTTAAAGATCCTTAAGGATCGAATGTCTCCTTAAAGAGTGTGATACGGAAGTAATGGGTGATCAAGTGTCTCCTTAAAGTCCTGATATGTCTTATGCCCAGAGGTTCCCTTGTGACATGTTATGTCTTTTGACCCATGTCTGAGTACTGTTGAAATTCACGGAAGGCTTGTCTGAAGAGCCATGTTTTAAGGTGTTTTTTAAAAGTTTGGAGAGAGGGTTCTTGGCGAAGCTCAGGTGGTAGTGAGTTCCAAAGGCTGGGCCCGGCTGTGGACATAGTGCGTTTTCTTAAAGTGGTTTTGATCGGAGGTGCAAATAGGGATCCTTTATAGGCGTTTCTAATAGGTCTAGCAGATGTTTGAGTGCAGAGTTGAGAGCTTAATTTGAGGTGGGCGATGCCGTGGATGTCCTTGTGAATCATCATTAGTGTTTTGAAGGTGATCCTGTGTTTTATGGGGAGCCAGTGAAGACTTTGGAGTATGGGTGTGATGTGTGCTCTTTTGTTTGAATTTGTGAGTAACTTGCCGCAGCATTCTGGACCATCTGTAAAGGTTTGGTAGTTATTGCAGTAGGCCTAGGAGAAGAGAGTTGCAGTAGTCTAACTTTGTAAGGATGAGAGACTGTAATTCTAGCCGGAAGTCACTGAAGTGTAGAAGAGGTTTCAGATTTTTGAGGACTTGCAGTTTATAGAAACATTCCTTGGTTGTGTTGTGGATGAACGATTTTAAGTTGAATAGGTTGTCAAGCCACAAGACTTGCCAAAAGTCCAGCGGGGGTCCGGGAACGACTTCCTGCATGCAAATCGTTTTTCCGTACGGAAAAACGATTCGCGGTAGGAGATCGCTCCCGGACCCCCGCTGGACCCCCAGGGACTTTTGGCCAGCTTGGGGGGGCCTCCTGACCCCCACAAGACTTGCCAAAAGTCCAGCGGGGGTCCGTGTTGCCTTACGGCCGGCGCCATTTTGCGCAAAATGGCGCCGGCCGTAAGGCAACACGATTCGACTGCAGGAGGTCGTTCCGGACCCCCGCTGGACTTTTGGCAAGTCTTGTGGGGGTCAGGAGGCCCCCCCAAGCTGGCCAAAAGTCCCTGGGGGTCCAGCGGGGGTCCGGGAGCGATCTCCTATGCTCCTGACGTCGGGGGACAAAAAACAAAATGGCGCCGGCGCTACCTTTGACCTGCCATATGACAAGGCAAAGGTAGCGCCAGCACCATTTCTACAATGCACCCGGAGGTCCGAGAGTAAAAGATCACACCGGGACCCTTCCTCTGGACCCCAGGTAATTTAAGGCATTTGGGGGGGTTCGGGAGGGTGGGGGATTTATTGTAAAGGGTCGGGGTGGGTTTTAGGTTTGTTTTAGTGTGCCGGTTTTCCCGCCCTCCCCCCCACTGGACCCCAGGTAATTTAAGGCATTTTGGGGGGTTCGGGAGGGTGGGGGATTTATTGTAAAGGGTCGGGGTGGGTTTTAGGTTTGTTTTAGTGTGCCGGTTTTCCCGCCCTCCCCCCCACTGGACCCCAGGTAATTTAAGGCATTTTTGGGGGTTCGGGAGGGTGGGGGATTTATTTTAAAGGGTCGGGGTGGGTTTTAGAGATGTTTTAGTGTGCCGGTTTTCGATTTACACGATTTACACAATATTTAAAAAACCCAAACTGCGACGATCCGATTCCCTCCCCCTCCCAGCCGAAATCGATTGTTAAGACGATCGATCACACGATTCACATCTCTAAAAAACATACAATTCAAAATTTAAATGACTTTGACCTTGAGGGTGCATGCTCTGAGTTCAGATGATTTTGTTAGGTTATAGGAATTTTGAAATAAACATGTTTTTAGGTCACATTTGTTTCTGGAGTCAGTCATAGAGCTTCAGGTAGAGAGTTCCATAGTTTTGGGCATGCTATTGAGAATACACGGTCTGTTATTTTTGTTAGATAAGTATTCCGTAATGATGACACAGCTAGTAATCCTTTGTTTTGAGATCTTAATGATCTCTGTGGCTTGTATGATTGTAGAGCTATCCTTACCAAACCAGAGTTGTTAGAATGGATGGTGGAGTGTATTAATGTTAGGACTTTATAGTTGATTCGTAATTGTACAGGTATCCAGTGAAGAGCTGGTCCGTGGGCTCATCCATAATCACAGCAGTGAATAAAATCCGAATTGATGTATGTTTGTGGTCCCTTAGATTTTTTTCCAGGGTTTCCTTTTCTTCCTGCGTGGAATATAAGACTACCCAGGATGGCATGGGTGGTTTCTCCTATCCCTCATGGATCTCCCCTTCCAAATACCTGTTCACAGCTTCACTCTGCAATGTTGAATCTCCAAACAGCTCCTCTTCTTTTTCTCTTTGGCAGAAACTCCTGGGGAAACCTCAGGTTTCTCCTGTCTTGTCCAGAAGGTATTCTTTCACTCCCCCAATCTCAGATGTAACTGTGATCTTTGGACTGAATACTGGCAGCAGATTGCCTTTGCCCTCACTATGTCACAGGGGCCGACCGTCGGTACCTGTGACATAGTGAGGGCAAAGGCGATCGGCGCCATTTTGAGTACTGGCATCGGACGGACGGCGTGCAGGAGGTCGCTCCCGAACTCCGCTGGACTTTGGGCAAGTCTTGTGGAGGTCAGGAGGCCCCCCCAAGCTGGCCAAAAGTCCCTGGGGGTCCAACGGGGGTCCCGGAGTGACCTCCTGCACTCCGGCTGTCCGATGCCAGTACTCAAAATGGCACCTATAGCCTTTGCCCATACTATGTCACAGGGGCTACCGGTGCCATTGGTCAGCCCCTGTCACATGGTAGGAGCCCCTGTGACATGGTAGGAGCCCCTGTGACAAAGGCTATCGGTGCCATGATGAAACCAGTACCGAGGGTGTGAGAGTGCAGGGGATGGTTCCCGGACTCCCCGCTGGACCACCAGGGAGTTTTGGTAAGTCTTGGGGGGGTCAGGAGGGTGGGGGTTGTAGTTAATTTTAATTTTAGCTGGGACATGAATAGAAATCGCAGTATTAACGCATCGGGGCGCCATACGGCCAAATGCAACGTATCTGCTCCCCGACGAATCTGAATCACGAATGCAACATATGGCGTCCCTCTGCACACCCCTAGCAGTCACAGCCAGAAATTGACCAAGAAGCTAATGTCAACAGAGGCAACAATAAAGTACCAAACCGAAGCCGCAACAGGTTTTTTGAGGAGGGCCCAGCCACTGCTACCAGTGGGGGCAGAATATCCAAGATTTATGACTCTCGGGAAGCAATCACATCGGAACATTGGGTATTGGGCATCATCTGCCAGGGGTACAGATTGAACTTCAAAAAGAATCTGTCTCTCCCTTCAATGTGGGACCTTCAATGTGGTTCCTTCAATGTGGGACCATATGCAAGCGCAACTATTACAAATAGAAGTGGACTCACTCGGTTGATACCATTTCCTGTGAATTTTGCCAGTACAAGCTCATCTTACTAACTTTGCTTTTGGATTTCCCGCCGGACCCAACGTCGGACGTCTGAGGGAGGAGCTGCGCCTGACGCCCTCAAAATCGGCATCTCTACGGCACACAATTACTGCTACCATTTCCTGTGAGTTTTGCCAGAACAAGCTCATCTTACTAACTTTGCTTTTGAATTTCCCGCCAGATCCGACGTCGGACGTCAGAGGGAGGAGCTGTGCCTGATACCCTCAAAATCGGCGTTTCTACGGCACACTGCCACCGTTGGCGTGCCGCCAAAGCCGCGTGCCTAAGGGGCGTGTGGCTTTGCCCGGCTTAGCCAGGCTTAGGCAGGCTTTGTGAGACTTGCGAAGGAATATTTGCTTCTGGGTTTGTGATGGCCAAGGAATTAGGAAGACAAAGGAACGTTTGTGTCATCTGCAAGAAGTCATATAATTAAAGGTACATTTTATATTTTTTCCTGATTATTACGTGGCCTATTTTTCCTCTTGGTAATGCCACATACCAAGAGGAAAGCTAGAATGAGAGAGATTTCTTCAACTCCAACTTTGAATACTAATCAGCCATCCATCCAAGACTGTTTTGCAAGAGCCCCCATGATGACACCGGGATGTGAAGTCGCAGGAGATATGGGCCAGGAGCAGGGCCAAATTCTCCAGACTTATGAAACATCTTTGAGCCCTAGTGCCCCAGCAACACCTGAGCCCCCTACCAGAAAGATAAGGGGAGAACTTATGTTTGAGGATCCTAAGTTAGATATGGTTTCTATGCCAGTTTGCAATCAGAGGGGGGTAGATCCTGTAGATCTCCTCCCGTTGAACTCTGAAATTCAGAGTTCTGGAGAGCATTCTGGTAACTTGGTTTTACTTCAGTCTCATTCTGGTAATGCTCCTATGAAGAAGGGAATGGAAGGAATTCAGGTAAGGTCGATGATTGATATACCTCAAATTACACCAAAGAAATTTACCTTGGAAGAAATAGGAACTATGATAATTTCCATGCAGAAATCTATAAATAGTCTAGCAACAACAGTTCAGGATGCTTTGAATAATAATAAGATCTTGCAAATGCAAGTTGAATAAGTAGATGCTTCTGTAATATGATGGGAAAAAGAGTGGATGATATTGAAAAAGTTCAGTTAAATTTAATTAAATCAGAAATGCTATATTCAAATAAATTAGAGCAATTGGAGAATCAAATTAGAAAATCTAACTTAAGGGTATTGAATTTTCCTAGGACTCATTTAATTTCTCCTAAGGAGTTATTTAAAAGTTATTTAATTAACATTTTGAAATATACGGAAACTGCTATTCCTGTTATATCCAGGATTTATTACATTTCTCAATCTCAGAAATCTGGAAATATTGTAGATCAAGTGCAAGAAACATCTAAAGAGAGTGATTTGAAACTTTTTGATTTTTTGGAAAAATCTTCTGAACTTGATATTAAAACTCGGACTATATTGATAGTTCAATTTGCATTTACTTCCGAGAGAGATTCTGTTCTTAGATTTTATTTTAAATATCAAAAATCCAAGTTTCATGGCCAGTGTGTTAGTATATTTCCCGATATAGCCCGGGATACTCAGTTAAGGAGAAAGGAGTTCTTAACTATGAGGGAGAAAGTTACACTGCGAGGGGCTAAATTCATTCTTAGGTTTCCATGTCGGTATATTATAATTTTTCAAGATTGAAGGTATATATTCAATCAACCTAATCAACTTCGATCATACCTTGAATCCTATTCCTAGATTCTTCGTAGTTATATTAGCTGAGGGAGAAGTAGTTTGGTGGTAGATGACACATTTTGATGTTAAACAATTTCAACTATAAATTCTGCTCTAGAGACTGCTGACATCCTAATTCCATTTTTTCCTAAAAATTGTAATCCATAGATTGATACACAGAATGTAAAAATTAATTTATGTTGGATATGTTCTTTTTTGTTTTGAAACTTATGATTACAAGATGTGTAATATCTTTTGAATATAGAAATTCCAATAAAAATTAAATTAAAAAAAAAAGTGGACTCACTCCTACAACAACAGGCAATCCAAGCGGTGCCTTCAAACCAGTGCAACAAGGGTTTCTATTCCCAATACTTCCTCATTACAAAAGAATCGGGAGGTCTCCGCCCAATTCTAGATTTGCGGTCCTTCAACAAATTCATTCAGAAGGAGAAGTTCAAGATGATATCCTTCAAATCCATTCTGCCTTTTCTGCAACCCAACAATTGGATGTGCACACTGGATCTCAAAGATGTTACATACCAATGCACTGTTCTTCATGGCACTACCTGTGTTTCCAGATCAATATGCAGCATTACCATTACAAAGTTCTCCCCTTTGGACTCTCATCCAACCCGAGAATTTTCACAAAATGCTTAGCGGTAACCGTGGCCCACCTGAGAAGGAAGGGGATTAAGAACATAAGAAATTGCCATGCTGGGTCAGACCAAGGGTCCATCAAGCCCAGCAGCCTGTTTCCAACAAAAGCCAAACCTCGCCACAAGAACCTGGCAAGTACCCAAACACCAAGATCCCATGCTACTGATGCAATTAAAAGCAGTGGCTATTCCCTAAGTCAACTTGATTAATATCAGTTAATGGACTTCTCCTCCAAGTACTTATCCAAATCTTTTTTGAACCCAGCTATATGAACTGCACTAACCACATTCTCTGGCAACAAATTCCAGAGCTTAATTGTGCATTGCGTGAAAAAGAATTTTCTCCAATTAGTCCTAAATGTGCTGCTTGCTAACTTCATGGAATGCTCCCTAATCCTTCTATTATCCAAAAGTGTAAATAACCGATTCACATCTACTTGTTCAAGACCTCTCATGATCTTTAAGACCTCTATTATATCCCACCTCAGCCGTCTCTTCTCCAAGCCCTAATCTCTTCAGCCTTTCGTCATAGGGGGTTGTTCCATCCCCTTTATCATTTTGGTTGCCCTTCGCTGTACCTTCTCCATCACAACTATTTCTTTTTTGAGATGCGGCGACCAGAATTGTACACAGTATTCAAGGTGCGGTCTCACCATGGAGCGATACAGAGACATTATGACATTTTCCGTTTTATTAACCATTCCCTTCCTAATAATTCCTAACATTCTGTTTGCTTTTTTGAATGCTGCAGCACACTGAGCCAACGATTTCAAAGTATTATCCACTATGATGCCTAGATCTTTTTCCTGGGTAGTAGCTCCTAATACAGAACCTAACATTGTGTAACTACAGCATGGGTTATTTTTCTCTATAGGCATCACCTTGCACTTGTCCACTCTAAATTTCATCTGCCATTTGGATGCCCAATCTTCCAGTCTTGCAAATCCGCTTGTGATTTAACTACTCTGAATAATTTTATATCATCTGCAAATGTGATAACCTTGCTCATCTTATTCCTTTCCAGATCATTTATAAATATATTGAAAAGCACCAGTCCAAGTACAGATCCCTGCACTCCTGTCAGTTCCCATTGTGCTCCAAAAAAAAAAGAGAAAAAAATATATAAAAATCTTATCTTAATTTGCGATTCGGCCGATACCTGTTTGGGTTGCATTATCATAAGGAGGTGTTGCTTACTAGGGATGTGCATTCGTTTCATTCGTTTAATATTACATGCTTGATAAGGAAACGAATGCACATCCCTATTGCTAACGTTTGTACAGATGTCCCTGAGGTCCAACTCCTCGGCTGTAGCTTGGCAGGCTCCAGCACAGTGTGCTACAGGGGTTTAGGCACCCCCGTGCCTTAGGTGCCCACTGGTCCAGAAACCTCTGGTCCCGACCCCGTGGTTCTCCTGCCCGCTGGTGTTTCTGACTGCAGGGGAGCTAGACGTCGATGGGGACTTCCTTATGATAATGAAATCCAAACAAGTATCTGCCGAATCGCAAACAAATTAAGGTAAGATTTTTATATATTTTTTTCTCTCTTTTTTTTTTTTTTTGGAGCACGATGGGAACTGGTAGGAGCGCAGTGAAAAGCGGCGCACAGCTCTAAATGTAGAACCTAAGGGCTGTGCAGCCATAGGTTGCGCTGCAAAATTCCCCATGGAAAGGAACAGCAGCTCAAACTTCCTTACAGCAAAGAAGTGGTTAATTTTCTAGAGCTCCTGTAATTATTTATTTATTATTATTTTTTTTTATAGTGTGAAGAGGAAGAGGACTCACCCATAATCACGGAGCTCTGAGGAATGAAACCGCTCCACTTGGGGGCCCGAGGAGGAAGAAACTGAGCTGAGGGGAGCCAGCAGATTTTAAATTGCCCACTGGCTGACCTTCCCCTGACAAGGCGGCGCACGCTCCCACCTGGCCATTCAGGTGAACCAGTGTCGGGGCACATCCTGATGACATTGCCGCCCCCAACATGGCCAATCAGGTGGGAGCAATGTCATAGTTAGTGTCGCCACACCACAGCATCCCCCAGCATTGGCAACACGATGCCGACGCCATTCCCACCATACGGAGGGGGGCAGGGTTGGAGCCCCCTCCCTTCCGGGCAGAGGAAAGGCATCGACGCAGTGGGGGTGGCCAACTGCACGGGTACATCGGGTGTTCAGTTACTCGCAGTGCCTGCACATCTGTGCTGGGGAGGCTGCTCATGAGTGCAGGAATGGGGGGGCAACAGTGCCCCCTTGAATAAGATGCCCTGTGTAGATGCACAGATTGAATACTTTATTTACAAGGAAGGGTATAAAAACAGAGATGAGAAAATAGTTAACGAGGGGCTGCAAGGTGAATGCATTTATTTATCTATGCTTTTAAAGAGATGATATTGTGATGGGTACGGCACATCACTGCATTTCTCTGTTGTAAAACAGTATTGATAGTGCTTACCTATAGCACATATACTTCAATCCCTACCCATTCATCTTTCTTTTTCGCAATGACTCTCAGAAGTACACATTAATAGCACCTATCCAGTGCATATGCACTCACACCAATTATTTATATATACAAAACACTAAGCTTAGTAATAAGCACATAAAGGACGCCAAATGTCAAACAAAAAGAAGATAAATGAAGGCAATTTTCAAAGAATGTTACCAGCAACTGGCCAGTGTAAAAAGAAGTGCAGTAAAACTGCACTGAAATTCAGCGCACATTTTTATTTTAAACCTTGCGTTATAAAAAAATGTAACTCCTGCTGCAGTACGTAAATGGTATACTAATACATTAGGAGTTAAAAGGCATGCAAACCAGAGATAAAATGTGTGTTCAGCCATCTGTGTAGGCTAAGCGCTGGGTATGTGCAGGGTCTAAAAATTTGGAACAGTTCGTTCATTCATCTTGTAGGTCACAGTCATTTGTCAGGTTTGATTGGAATGAATAAAAAATATGTTCCTCCGATTCATTTGTTTTTGTTTTACATTGAAGTCAGTAGGGGAAGGTCCCATCAGTGGCGTACTGAGGGGGGGGGGGGGGGCAAGGGAGCCAATGCCCCTGGGTGCAGGGCCATAGGGGGGTGCTGATGGCCGAAAGAGGAAGGCCCATTTAAGTGAAGAAAGAGATCTAATGATGTTTAAAATACAAACTCAGTATCCAATCCCAGTCAGGCTCCAAAACAAAGTAGCGGCTTCAGGTAAAGCAGAGTTTGATGTGTCCAGCCATTGAGAAACAGCAAGATTAGCAGGAACCAAAGTGAGCCCACTGAAACTTCTTGCCCCTTTTTTGTAGAAGGCGTATAATAAGACTTTGAAATGGATTGGGCGGCATCGCTTGTTCAGGAACCTTTAGAATCTCGATCAAGTATTTCCTGAGCATATCCTTTGCTGTGTACTGTGGAAGTTTAGGAACATTAATAAATCTTAAGTTCTTTCCACAGATGGCATTTTCCTTATTTTCCATTTTGTATTGCAAACTCTGTTTTTCTTTTAATATAATTTCCTGGGTGTTCTTTAAGCCCTGGATTTCAAATTTAGAAATATCCAAAGTTTGTGATACAGAAGACTTGGAAGCTTCCAAAGAGTTAGCCTTCTCTCAGAGACCTGTTTTTTTATCCACTTGTATTTTTAACTGTGAGGTAACTGCAGCCCCAAGGACTTCTATTGCACCCCAGATGTTATCTAATGTTATTAGCTTAGGTCTTGACGTGAACAAAGTGAGATTTCAGTGACTCTGCATGCGGAGTGGAAATCCTTTCCCTTCGAGGCTGGAATAAACCCTCCATTGATAAGTCTGCCGACAAAACTGCCGAGTCTTCGTCAGCAACTGTTGATGCCCTGCGCGCGTAAATCCGGCCAGATTTGCGTGCACAGGGCATTTAAAATCCTCCCCTAAGTGTGTAGTCTTTAAAGGACCAGTCACAATCTTAAAATTAATTCTGTAATAAAAACCGAGATAGAGACATGGATATGATTAATTACATTTAACATTATTGATCACTAGCTATGTTACCGAACCTTATGGCACCCTTTTAAATGTGCAAATCACAGTATCATTAATTTTATGTGCCTTGATGTAAACCGTTGTGACGGTATCCTCCAAACGACGGTATAGAAAAGATTTAAAATTAAAAAATTAAAAAAATGCTTCTCCGAAAAACGCTGCCTCCGCAGCGGGTCTCAGGGCTTCAGCATCATCGACACTCATCTCCCCCATCAGTGCATCCGGGTCCCTAGCAGCAGCAGGGTTCGCTGGCGGCGTCCATGCAATTGGGGATAGCGTGGTGAACATGCCCGGAAGGGAGACACGCACATCTTCCCCAACCTCACCAATCATGGGCTGCTCACCCGACAAACCTCCTCTGACAAGGTGATCGTCCATCGGGCCCAAAACTGGAGCACTGAAGGAGGTGTGCGGGGCAACCCCCTCCCCTTGGCCTGTCATTTCTGCCCGTTATGCGGCTTAAGGAAAAGAAAAACTTCAGCAGTGAGAGGGATGGTGATCACGCTGCTACCATTGCAGTCGCCATCTTGGCTCCCTCCTTTTGCCTGAGTTTGGCCTTCTGAATAGCCTCTGCTTCAGCTGGGAATCAAACTGAACATAAGATTTAGAATTTGGATCACATGCGCTGGTCCTGTGGCAGTGCAGTGATTGGGTCACTGAGCTTTGAATCTAGAGACCCACAATTCCTCTGCCCACCCTTCATTGTGAAACCCTCTGCAAATCCTTTACAGTTCTGTGTGCTGAAATGTAGAGATTGACTTTTTTTGGAGCAGGGTCGCACTCTGGCACAGTAACACGTACAATGAGAAGTTGTAGATACATATCATAACATATGTGCTAGTACTTCTCGAAAACTGCTAAACAGGGGAAATAAAACAGAAAGAGTTAACTTAAAACAAATCAAAGCCCTACTTCAAAAGCATGCCGATCCTTTTGAGGGGAATTCCACATCTCACAGCTGCATGGTGCAGATCTTCCGCTTCTGCCTGCTCGCTGCTTGCTCAGCACCAAGAGCTGCCAATAGCTGGAAGTGTGTTCTGAACAGACTGACAAATCCAACAGCCCACTCCCAGTCTCCTGTTCTACTGAAAAAAAAAACGAAAAGCTGTTTTGCTGTACACTGAATTGCCCACACCATTTCTTTTTCAAGTGCTAATCAATGAGAAAACAGTTTTAATAATGTATGATGACATCAGAGTGCAGGTCTCTAATATGCTAATTAAGAGCATTAGCCAAACAGAAAGAATTAAAAGGAACTAGTATCATTTTAATAGAAAACTGAATATTTTGGGCCCAGAACATTTTATAATTGCAATAACACACTGCAGGGGGCATTAATGGATTGCAATTTACTTTCTAGGTGCTTAAGTTGGCTGCTTGCCTCACAATGCACTCAGCATGTGTCAAAATCATTTAACACACACACACATACACACACACATACATACACACACACACACACACACACACACACACACATGGTCATGTCACAGACACAAAATGCATGGTTTTCTACCAGGGAAAGAAAGGGAACACAGGAGCTGCATTGCAGGTTAGGAATGCCTGCAAGAGAAATGCTTCCTGTTCTGTTCTCTTAGCTGTGCTATTCACATACCAAGAAGAAAGGATTATATCCTATTTTGTCAGATTTTGACACATTATGCTTCCTGCTTTGAAATCTTGGGTAACATTAGCTTTAAAGCCTTCCAGTTTAATTATGTTAATTTATTATTATCTATTTTGTTTTCTGCTTTTATCATGTGAATTCAAAGAGTGTATTTTAAAATGTAAATTTCATTGAGCTGCTAACAATGAAAAGACTAGATCAGTTACTGGGTTTAGCTCTATAAAAAAAGAAAATTATGTCCGTTTGTTCCTTTAGGATCACATGCACAGGCAGACTTAGACTATCGCCTAGAGACCAGCAATTTTGAAGACAGCACCAGAGGATTTGTTATGCATGTGCACATAGGGTTGTACCCCCAATAACTCTATTGGTCAATATTTTTAATCTCGGGACCCACTATAATAAGCTGTGCTGGAATATGTACCGTTTTACCCACAAATGTATGTAGAAAACAGAATTTGTGTACATTCAATAAAATTTATGCCCAGTAAAAATCTTATACTCCTTCCTCAGGGATCTCCAGGTAAAAACAAGCCATCTACACTCGATCTGCGTGGGAAACAAACAGCATAAGAGTCCTTAAGGTGCCCCGCGGCTACAAAAATATATAATGGCATTCGGTAATGGAAATCCGACTTACTCAGTGGTGTGCGATCAGTTCTTAGATTGAAAGCAGCGAGTGCTTGTGCGCTACGATGAATAAAGAATTTCTTGAGAGAATATAATTCAATGTGTGTATTGAAAAAATCAACTTTCTCGGATGATTGTACTTACATTCACTGCAATAGTATGGTCTGCCAGCCTGCCGTCTAAATTACTGACAGACTATGCCATAGAGTTCCGTACCATGGCCACTGAGCTAAATTGGTGGGAAGATAGTCTGAGAAGTATCTTCCTGGAGGGTCTGTCCTCATGCATTAAAGACAAGTTGGCAGCCGGGACCTCCCGGAATCCCTGGATGCTCTCATCAACCTAGCCGGCAGGACAGATTGTCGCCTCCAGCAGCATGCCCGGGAGTTGCAGGTACCTCGCAGACCTGTTTCTTTGGCACCATCTTTTCCAGACCACTGCTAATACCACCTCCAGCATCCAGAACTACATGGCAGAAAGAGCTCATACAGTTGGGAAGAAGCCCTCTGACACCTGAAGAAAGGCAGTGCTGCTGGACCATGGGTCTGTGCCTGTACTGTGCGGGGAAGGGGCATTTCCTGGCTTGATGTCCCGAGAAGCTGGGAAACTTCTGGGCCTAGAAGTAACTGGGGAGGTGGTTCTAGGTTTCACAAAGCCTGCTCCCCAACTCGTGTTCCCAGTGGCTCTTCTTACAAATCAGTAGGATTTCTCCACCTTGACCCATGTGGACTCGGGTGCAGGAGGAAACTTCATTATAAAGAGCCTGGTTGACCATCTCAACCTGCCCATGGTACTATGGAACACCCCATTGGTGATCTCCTCGATCTCGGAGGATCCCCTTCTAGGACGGGTCACCAGGACCACTCTTACCGTGCGCCTCCGGACCGGCATTCCTCATTCCGAAGAACTAACGTTTCACGTAATTGAGAAGGTTGTCCATCTAATCGTCCTTGGGTTGCCATGGCTACAGCAACACTCCCTCATTATTGACTGGGAGACATTCCAACTGGCCAAATGGTGTCCTCGGTGCATCCAGGAGTGCCTCCTTGCTTTTAGGCGCTCCCCCTCGATGCTTCTTGCTACAGCTTCCATGGATTTGCCTTCACAGTATGCCAGCTACGCCGATGTTTTCTACAAGGAGAACATGGAAATCCTGCCAGAGCATCGTCTGTTCGACTGCACCATCAATTTAGTTCCTGGGACCACCCCTCCTCGGGGAAGGGTGTATCCCCTATCCCTTCCCGAGACTGAGGCCATGGCCAAATACATTTGGGAGAACTTGGAAAGGGGGTTCATTCGCCCTTCAATGTTGCCGGCAGGGGCAGGCTTCTTCTTTGTGGCCAAGAAAGATGGCACCCTTTGGCCTTGCATCAGCTACTGGGAGCTTAATGCCATAACCAAAAAAGACCGGTACACCTTGCCCCTCATCCGTGAACTGTTGGACCATCTGCAGTGAGCCCGAATCTTTACCAAGTTAGATCTCCGAGGGGCATACAACCTGGTTCGGATTAAACTTGGAGACAAGTGGAAAACAGCTTTTAATACCCGGGATTGCCACTACTAATACCTGGTGATGCCATTTGGACTAGGTAATGCCCCCGTGGTATTACAATCTATGATTCTCAACAATTTAAAAAATCATTAAAAACATATCTATTTCAAACAGCATTCAACATCCCTTCACAATCGAATCAACAACACTCTACTACCTAGTATCCTTCCCAGCCTCCATAAGTCTATCTCATTTCTCTTCTCATTTCAAACCCCTCCCCCTCCCCACCCCTTACCC
The DNA here is from genome assembly GCF_901001135.1 of Rhinatrema bivittatum. NCBI lineage: Eukaryota > Metazoa > Chordata > Amphibia > Gymnophiona > Rhinatrematidae > Rhinatrema > Rhinatrema bivittatum. The sequence goes on from NC_042615.1 coordinate 296,388,293, forward strand.
TCCATAATTACAAAATGAACCTTGGCCCAGCTCCATTATTAGTTAGATTTTTGTTAACATTAGTACCTTTTAAGGTATATACCAGTTTTTGTATTTTAATATTATTTTAATTTTATTTTATCTACTCTTTATTTTCATTTTTATTTTGTAAACCGTTTTGACAAGATACCCTGTTTTGAAAAACGGTATATAAATACTTTTAATTAAATAAATAAATAAATAAATAAATAAATAAATAAATATTTCGGGACCTACTATATACCAATGTAATGGTCTATCTCAATGACGTTCTTGTCTTTTCAAAGGATCTCCAGTCTCACTGTCGTGATGTTTGACAGGTTCTCCAACACCTGCATGACCATAAACTCTACACGAAACTGGAGAAATGCATATTTGAAAAGAGTCTCTTCCCTTCCTGGGGTACATTATCTCCAGTATAGGCTTCAGAATGGATCTGAAGAAGATAGCCTGCATCTAGAACTGGACCCAGCCATCTGGGCTTCGATTCCTATAATGATTTCTGGGTTTTGCCAACTTCTATAGACATTTCATTCCCCACTACTCTCAATTGGTCTCCCCTCTTATGGTACTCACTAGGAAAAGAGCCAATACCAGAGAGTGGCCTGCACAAGCGCTAGACACCTTTATGAACTTGAAGAAAGCCTTTCTCTATGAGCCCTGCCTCCATCATCCAGATCTCATGTGCCCCTTCATCCTGGAGGTTGATACCTCCTCCAACACAGTTGGGTCAGTCCTGGGCCAGCTCACCGCTAAGGGAACCTTCCATCCCTGCACCTAGTTTTCCCATAAGTTCTCTCCAGCGGAGAGAGGTTATGGCATCGGGGATAAGGAGCTCCTGGCCATAAAACTGGCTTTTGAGGAATGGCGACAGTGTTTGGAAGGGGCACAGCACACCATCTCTGTCTATACCGACCTCAAGAACTTGGATCACCTTCATCATGTCCAGCATCTAAATGCACGCCAAGCTCGCTGGTCCCTGTTTTTTAACTGCTTTGATTTTGTGGTGAAGTACAGGCCAGCCCCCCGGAACATCAGGGCCCTGAAGTAAGTTGAAAAACAAGGAGAAAAAAAAAGGTAGCATTTAGAGGTTGGGGAGGAGAGGGAAAGGGAAAGGGAAAGGGAGGTTAGCATAGGGATTAGGGAAATTCCCTCCCAGTCTGCTCCTTAATTGGGACTGGGAGGGAACTGGGAAGGCAGGGATGCGTCGCCGCACTAAATTTGCATTTGTGTACCCTCTTGCGCAAGCCGCCTGCACATATGTATGTGGATTACAAAATCCGGTGCACATGTGCATGCGGCCCGCCAATTTTATAACAGTGCGCCGGCGCACGCATGTTATAAAATCCCCACGTCCATGTGCGCGAGCCAGGAAGCGCGCGCACATGGACGCACATGCACTTCTTTAAAAATCTACCCCAGCTAGGGGCTTCAATCTAAGAAAAGTAATTACAACAATAAGATGAACACCTCAACAAACAATAAGAAAAACACTTAAGACTGTTCATTCTTTACCTTGCCCCATGTCTCCCTTTTCTCATAACCAGCTGTACAAACGTTATTACGTACGTATGTCAACGTCCTTATGCTATTTATATATAAAATCCTAGCCACCCATCTTGTCACGCAGCATACTAGCACTATTTGGGGTGGATTTTAAGAGCCCTGCTCGCGTAACTCTGCCTGGATTTACGCGAGCAGGGCTTGCGCGCCAGTGCGCCTATTTTACATAGGCCTGCCGGCGCGCGCAGAGCCCCAGGACTCGCGTAAGTCCCGGGGTTTTCCGAGGGGGCGTGTCGGGGGCGGGGCCGATCGGCGCGGCGTTTTTGGGGCGTGTCGGCGGTGTTTCGGGGGCGGGCCCGGGGGCGTGGTTTCGGCCCGGGGTGGTCCGGGGGCGTGGCCGCGCCCTCCAGAACCGCCCCTGGGTTGTGTCTAGGCGCGCCAGCGGGCCGCTGGCGCGCGGTGATTTACTTCTCCCTCTGGGAGGCGTAAATCCCCCAACAAAGGTAGGGAGGGGTTTTAGACAGGGCCGGGGGGGTGGGTTAGGTAGAGGAAGGGAGGGGAAGGTGAGGGGAGGGCGTTAGCGAATTCCCTCCGAGGCCGCTCCGATTTCGGAGCGGCCTCGGAGGGAACGGAGGTAGGCTGCGCGGCTTGGCGCACGCCGGCTACACGAAATCGGTAGCCTTGCGCGCGCCGATAAAAGATTTTAGCAGATACGCGCGGCTCCGCGCCTATCTACTAAAATCCAGCGTACTTTTGTTTGCGCCTGATGCGCCTACAAAAGTACGTGAGGGCGCCCTGTATGAAAATCTACCCCTTTATGTGCAAAAACCCCACCCAAGAGTCCTTGTCAGTCAGATGCACAACCTCTCTTGGAGAACAGAACCTGGTAAACACAATTTGAAAAAAAAAAGTTTGAAAGAACTTAAACATATCTAACCCCCTTAATCCACACACAAGCCTCTAAAAAATATAAAAAAGGAAAAAAAATGAAGAAAAATGAAGAAAAAAGAAAAATGAAGAAAAAGAATAAAAAACAACTAACTGTCTACCAAAGCAAAGAGCCCCCTATTCAACTTCTTTATTTAAACCCCCTGGGGCCACAGTATTCCATAGGAAAATAAACTGCTGCTCTTTTTGGGTTAAAAATGTATTTTTATAACAGACACGTCTGATAGGTCATGTTCTTGAATTGTCCTAAGTTAAGAGCACTGCTGTTACCCATGTTTGTAGAATACATTTCTTAGCCAACAGTAGCACTTTCCTGCACCACAGTTTTGTATAACCAGAAAGGAATGAATACATTCTCATATCATCAAATATCAGTATGCTCACTTCCAAGGCAAGCGTTACCCCTTTTACCTCTCAGATATACCTTTGTACTATTCTCCAATAACTTTGCATGAAAGAGCAACTCCAAAAACTATGGCCCAGTGATCCTGTCCCCTGCCCATATTTCACACATAGACTGGTCGCCACCAAATTACTTTTATGTTCTTGGGTTTGGGAGTAAAATGCTGTAAGGAGAAATTTATATTGAGTTTCCCTCAGACATATGATCCACTTGGGTACGTGACTCCAGTCACCATACAAGGGAAGTCCTTGTTAGGAGAATTGTCAGCAGAGACAAAGGAGTGGGACACCTCATTGCATCCAGAGAAGAAACGAGAATGGGAAACATGGAAAGATTCCCTGTGACAACTCAAGCAATTTTAAATTTCATGTATGTATACCCTTATATCTCTCACTGCAGCTCATTATAAAGAACTATGTATTTTCAGATGCTTCCGTAAATGTTATAGCCATCGTGGCCTATGTGAAGACAACAGATGCAGAAGGCATATCCCACATAAGTTTTATTCTTGGCAAAGCTAAATTAGCACCTCAGCCTAACCCTACCATACCACGTCTCGAAATATTTGGAGAGGTATTGGCAGTAGAGCTGATTTTACGTGACATACATTTAGCCAGATAGAGTCAAGTTCTAAACCAACAGCAAGGAAGCATGGGCTACATATATAATAGAAGATTTTACATATATGTATGCAACAGCATCAAGCGCATCAGAAAATCAATGCGACCAGAGTAGTGGCATTATGTGCCCACTGATCAAAACCCAGCGAGCTATGCCACAAGATTTATCTCAGTAGCTCACCTAATGCACACAATGTGGCTAACTGGACCTGAGTTCATCACAAAAAGAAACGATGGATTCCCAGCTGAAAAAGACTCTTTCAATCTTATGAACCCTGGATCAGATGCAGAGATCCATCCACAGGTGACCACACTTGCCATTAACATCATTCCTGAAGGCAAATTAGGAGCACACCAATTCAATCATTTTTCAAAGTGGTCAGCACTGAGGCGAGCTATGGAATATCTGCTTGTTACCACTGGCACATCTGTATGAAACCTCATGCAGTTGGTGAATTCTCTTGTCTAGAGAATATCATCTTGCATGGTGTTCAGCAAGAGATTTACACTAAAGAAATCAAGTGCATTACCAAGAAAGAAAACATTCCCTGTTCATTGATGAAAATGCCCTAGTCAGAGTTGGAGGTAGGCTGAATCAGGCAAACTGGCCATTGGTGAAAAAAAACCCATTTGATTGTTTCTGGCTGACATTATGTTCCTATCCTGTGTGTATGCCACTTCCATGAGCAAGTCAAAAACCAAGGCTGATACTTCACAGAAGGAGCAGTCAGAGCTGCAGGCATCTGGATCATCAATGTTAAATTATGTATCACTGCAGTCATTCATGAGTGCCTCAAATGCCACAAATTATGAGGCCAACAGCAATAACAGAAGATAGTAGACCTGCTCAGTGTGGATTTAGATGTCTTTGGACCATGGTCTCTCAGCTCCCGACGAACAAGAAAAAGACTCACAAACAGAAAATGATGGGCTGTTATGTTCATATGTAAGAGTATTCTTGCTGTTCATTGAAGTCATTGAATCCATAGATATCGCCAGATTCATAAATGCCCTCCAAAGGCTCTTCTCCATCAGAGGACCTGCCAAACAGCTTCATTTCAACTTCATTGGAGTCTGCAGAGAATTAAGAATCAATTCAGAAGCTTTTAACAGTTCTGCTATTAACAGGTACCTATCAGTACAAAACTGTGCCTGCATAGTCAAATCTCCTTATTCTTTACACATGGGTGGAATCTTGGAACACATGATTGGGGGTCACTTGGCACATCCTGAACTTTATGCGGCCCAAGACTGAAGCCACTTGCCTGACCTCATAAAGTCTTAACAATACTTCTGGTCAAGATCTCTGCTATCATCAATGCAAGATATTTAGACCCAGTTTCGACTGATTCTTAGGCACCAGTCATTTTCATCCCTGCCATGCTCCACACCCCAAAAACTGGTATGAATCCAGCACCACTTCAGAACTTTGAAGGTGAGAGAGGTAATGGTGGTGGGGCCACTTGGCAACAGTGATCATAACATGATCAAATTTAAACTAATAACTGGAAGGGGGACAATAACTAAATCTGCAGCTCAAACACTAAACTTTCAAAAGGGAAACTTTGATAAAATGAGGAAAGTAGTTAGAAAAAAACTGAAAGGTGCAGCTGCAAAGGTTAAAAGTGTTCAACAGGCTTGGACATTGTTTAAAAATACAATCCTAGAGGCGCAGTCCATATGTATTCCACACATTAAGAAAGGTGGAAGGAAGGCAAAACGATTACCATCATGGTTAAAAGGTGATGTGAAAGAGGCTAATTTAGCCAAAAAAAAATCTTTCAAAAATTGTAAGACGGATCCATCTGAAGAAAATAGGATAAAACATAAGCAATGTCAAGTTAAGTATAAAACATTGATAAGACAGGCGAAGAGAGAATTTGAAATGAAGTTGGCCATAGAGGCAAAAACTCATAATAAAAACTTTTTTAAATATATTCAAAGCAAGAAACCTGTGAGGGAGTCAGTTGGACCATTAGATGACCGAGGGGTTAAAGGGGCTCTTAGGGAAGATAAGGCCATTGCAGAATGACTAAATGAATTCTTTGCTTCTGTGTTTACTAATGAGGATGTTGGGGAGATACCAGTTCCAGAGATGATTTTCAGGGGTGATGAGTCAGACGAACTGAACAAAATCACTGGAAACCTGGAAGATGTAGTAGGCCAGATTGACAAACTAAAGAGTAGCAAATTACCTGGACTGGATGGTATGCATCCTAGGGTACTGAAGGAACTAAAAAATGAAATTTCTGATCTATTAGTTAACATTTGTAACCTATCACTAAAGTCATCCATTGTACCTGAAGACTGGAGGGTGGCCATTGGCCAAAGTAACTCCAATATTTAAAAAAAGCTCCAGGGGTGATCCGGGTGACTATAGACCAGTGAACCTGACTTCAGTGCCGAGAAAATAGTGGAAACTATTCTCAAGATCAAAATCGTACAGCATATAGAAAGACATGGTTTAATGGAATGCAGTCAACATGGATTTACCCAAGGGAAGTCTTGCCTAACAAATCTGCTTCATTTTATTGAAGGGGTTAATAAACATGTGGATAAAGGTGAACCAGTAGATGTAGTGTATTTGGATATTCAGAAGGCGTTTGACAAAGTCCCTCATGAGAGGCTTCTAAGAAAACTAAAAAGTCATGGGATAAGAGGCGATGTCTTTTCGTGGATTACAAACTGGTTAAAAGACAGGAAACAGAGAGTAGGATTAAATTGTCAGTTTTCTCAGTGGAAAAGGGTAAACAGTGGAGTGCCTCAGGGATCTGTACTTGGACCGGTGCTTTTCAATATATATATAAATAATCTGGAAAGGAATACGATGAGTGAGGTTATCAAATTTGCAGATGATATAAAATTATTCAGAGTAGTTAAATCACAAGTGGATTGATACATTACAGGAGGACCTTGCAAGACTGGAAGATTGGGCATCCAAATGGCAAATGAAATTTAATGTGGACAAGTGCAAGGTGTTGCATATAGGGAAAAATAACCATTGCTGTACTTACACAATGTTAGGTTCCATATTAGGAGCTACCACCCAGGAAAAAGATCTAGGCAACATAGTAGATAATACTTTAAAATCGTCAGCTCAGTGTGCTGCAGCAGTCAAAAAAAGCAAACAGAATGTTAGGAATTATTAGGGAGGGAATGGTTAATAAATCGGAAAATGTCATAATGCCTCTATATCGCTCCATGGTGAGACCGCACCTTGAATTCTGTGTACAATTCTGGTCACTGCATCTCAAAAAATATATAGTTGCGATGGAGAAGATATAGAGCAGGGCAACCAAAATGATAAATGGGATGGAACAGCTCCCCTATGACGAAAGACTGAAGAGGTTAGGGCTCTTCAGCTTGGAGACGAGACGGCTGAGGGGGGATATGATAGAGATCTTTAAGATCATGAGAGGTCTTGAATGAGTAGATGTGAATCTGTTATTTACACTTTCGAATAATAGAAGGACTAGGGTGCATTCTATGAAGTTAACAAATAGCACATTTAAGATTAATTGAAGAAAATTCATTTTCACTCAACGCTCAATAAATCTCTGGAATTTGTTGCCAGAGGATGTGGTTAGTGCAGTTAGTGTAGCTGGGTTCAAAAAAGGTTTGGATAAGTTCTTGGAGGAGAAGTCCATTAACTGCTATTAATCAAGTTTACTTAGGAAATAGCCACTGCTATTAATTGCATCAGTAGCACGGGATCTTCTTAGTGTTTGGGTAATTGCCAGGTTCTTGTGGCCTGGTTTGGCCTCTGTTGGAAACAGGATGCTGGGCTTGATGGACCCTTGGTCTGACCCAGCATGGCAATTTCTTATGTTCTTATGATCTCTACAAGAGATAATGGAGATAGTTACAAAGTTTCACCAGCACCTTCTGGAGCCACTGGAAGCATGAATACTTCACAACTCTACAGAGTCATTTCAAATGGTAATCTAGTGAACCAGACGTCTAGGAAGGTGATCTTGTACTACTCAAAGATGGACAAGATCAACAGAACAAATAGCTGATGGGACTCATTTTGAAAACCTTTTCCAGTAGCAATGGAAAGATCCATAAGATTGAAATCAAAACAGCAAAGCAAGGAAAAATGAAGACATTCATCAGATCAGTCACTGAAACAGTGCTGTTAATGTCTCATGAAAATACTTTCAACTTTCAAAGAAAATTACAGCTGTATCTGTCTCATCCCTTTATTCAGCTACTCTTCGACCTTCTCATCTACTGAGTGTTGAATTTTTCCTCATTCAAATACATGTTTTTGGTAACCAAGAAGTGAGTTTATCTGATATCTGCAGCTGGGGAAGAGGGTTAGTTAACTGTCTAGGGATTCAAGCCTGTCATTGAACTCTGAGGGCAGTATAAGATGGCTAAGATATGTAACAAACTGCAATTAATATCACATTGGCTTGGGGAAATAAGCTGAAACTGAGTGCCAATAAGTCAAAAGTTTAATGGCTTGGAAAGACAGAACTGCATCCAGATTTACAGTTTAGGATTAATAGTTTAACAATTCCTATGTGTACTTTGATGCATATCTAGGAATTAAATTGGATTCAGAACTTACTTTACATGAGCAAATTGTATCAGTGGTTCTCGTGACTTTTGGCTATTTATATATAATGTACCAACTTTGCTTCTGTTTATCATTTAAGATTCTGGCGTCAGTAGTTCAAGTATTGATTGTGTCCTGACTATATGTAGGCATTTTCCAGTTGACATTAAAAAGGCTGCAATGTGTACAGAACACAGCAACCAGAATTTTGGGAGGTTTACAGTGTGGGAACCATGTTTCTCTCCTTTTCATAAATTTACACTGGTTACCTATTGAATCCCACTGCAAATTGAAGATGCTAATGCTGGCTTTTAAGCCTATGAAAGGTGAGGACCCAAAATATTTAAAGGAGAAACTAGCTTTTTATGTTCTCCCTTTGCGTTCCTTACAAGAAAACTTACTCGGTGTTCCAACAAAGTAAGCAATTCAATTACAGAAGTCCGGGGCATATATATTTTCTAATGTAGCTCTTATGCTGTGGAAGTCTCCCTTGGGAGATTAGGTGTCAGGATAATTATTTGGTTTACCATAAACCAGAGAAGACTTGGTTGTTTCAAAAGTATATCACTGACAGAATTCAGGAGGAAAAATGGTGCTGACATATGATGAAAGCAACGGCCCTGGTTAAGCTGAATAGGGGGACCTGTGAAAGAAGGAATTGGGATGATTGTTGAGGTTAGAGGATGGTTGATAATTTGGGAGTATTATAGGGGCTTTCATAATGATGTTTTTATCTGCATATTTTAGTGGAACAGTTAGATAAATGTTATGTTTAGTGATTACTATTTATTTTGTATATTTATTTATTTATTTGAAATTTACAGATCACCTATCAACATTTCTAGGCAGTTTCCACTAATACATTCATAAATAGTTACATAAATTAAAACAATAAAATACGAATTTAAACATCAATCACTTGAAAACATCCAATACTAAAACATACAAACCTAAAATGCTGCAATCGCCTCAACTTCTTTAAGCTGCAGAGACGTCACGTGCAAGCAATATAATCTGAACAATCTATTGATCAAGATTAATTTCCTTCACATAAATTGAAAGCTTGCTGGATTTTATCATCTTTCTAAACTTTAACAAGGAACTCTCCTCCTTAAGTCCCTGAGCTTTGGCATTCCATAGGATTGGTACTTTTACACAGAATAGGCATTCATGAGATTTATCAAATCTTATTTGTTTGAACAAGGATACAGCAAGTAGACTCTGTGAAGCAGATCTTAGGGGGGTCATGTAAGCTGATAATATTTAAGAGCAGCATTGAAGCTAGGAGGTGCTAACCTGATAAATCTTTTAAAAACTAATAAAATAATTTTGAATTTAATTTGCCACTCTATTTCGGTAACCAATGAAATTTAGCTAGTACAGGAGTAATATGGTGCCAAATGGATATTCATGACACTATCTTAGCAGCAGAAGTTTGCACATATTGTAATACACATAGGGTAGTCTGAGTCTGAGTCTATGTATACTCATGTACATAGATTCAGACTCGTGTCTGAGTCTACATACACTGGGTACAGTGTAGACACTAGTCAAGGGTAGACACTACAAAAAAATGAATGATGGCTCTCAGAACATCTTCATTCAAATAAGGATGGAGTGTCCATATCATTAGGAGTTTAAAAAAGACACTTTGTACTATTTGATTTACATATGGGTGGAGTGATAAGGTGGTATCCTTTATAACTCTGAGTTTGCGTACCTGAATAGCTTTAGGAATCTGGATTCCACACACAACAAAATACCACTTGGCATTTTTTCTGATCAAAATCTCGCTAAACATAAGCTCTCTGTATTGGCAATATTTAAAGAAAATGTACTATTTGTTAGCCAATCCTTAAGAGTAGCTAGACAGTTTGACACGTTACTCAGGGCTTCCTTATGTGGTAAGAGGAACTGTACACCATCTGCAAATATACGGTACCCAACATCTACGCCTGCTAAAATCTGACAAATGAGTGATATATATTGAATGAGGATGCCAACAATGCTAATCCTTGGGGTACACCATTTTTCATGTAAAAACAGACTTTGAATCCTGTAGCACAACTCATGTAGCACAACTCCTTCAAGAAAGGACACAAACCACTGATGAGTAATGCCACTAAATCCAATGTCTTTTAATTATTTTAAAAGAAGACCATGATCTATCGTGTCAAAAGCCACAGTTAAGTCCAAAAGGATCAGTAAGAATTCAGTGCCACTTCTGAACCTCCCCCTTGAAAATTTAAAAAAATAGAAAGCAACAAAATGTTTGTGCTACACCCAGCTCTAAAGACATATTGGTGAATATCTACAATAGAATGATCATCTATAAAAGTGTGAAGTTGCTTCAACACTTTTTCAAGTATCTTTGTTAAAACAAGGGAGATTTGAAATAGGATGATAGTTTTTTAAATCAGTGGTATCAAGATTTGTTTTTTTTCACACTGGCCTCACAGAGGCGGCTTTGAGTAAATCAAGGACATTACCTTCTTTCAATGAAAATTTGATCAAAATGCTCACAAATTTAGCTAAAACATGCCATAAGCATTTCAGGGAAGCATTCAAGCATTCATTCATGGGGAAATAGTTTGTCTTAGTATTCCCTATGATTTCACTAACGTCCGGGGTCACTTCATGGAATGTTTCCCAAATAAATGGGTGTTCTAAGTGATTTTCTACAGTTCTATTTGTTTTTATTTTTATTTATAGTTATGAGCATGGATGCAGCAACGATTAAAAAATGTATATTATAAATAAATAAATAAATAAGCACACACAACCCCCAGAACCTTCAAGGTTTATCCTGCTAAAAGAACTAAGAAATGAAATTGCAGCCCTGCTCTTTGGAAATTTTTAAGCTATAATTAACATCTTCTATGGTACCTGAAGACTGGAGGGTTACCAATGTTACGCCAATTTTTAAAAAGGGATCAAGGGGTGTCCAGGAAATTACAGACCAGTGAGTCTGACGTCTGTGCCAGGCAATATTAGAAATTATCATAAAGAACAAAACTGCTGAACATATAGATAGGCATAGTTTAATGGGACAAAGCCAACATGAATTTAGCAAAGGGAAGTCTTGCCTCCTCACCAGTTTGCTACATTTTTTGACTGTATAAATAAACATGTGGATAAAGGTTTGTCAGTTGCTATAGTGTATCGGGATTTCCAGAAAGCATTTGACAAAGTTCCACATGAAAGACTTCTTTGGAAATTAAAATGTTATGGGATAGGGGGCAGTGACCTATTGTGGAATGTGAACTGGTTAAAAGTTAGAAAACAGAGACTAAGGCTAAATGGTAAATTTCCCCAATGAAGAAAGGTGAATAGTGGAGTGCCCCAGAGATCAGTTCTGGGACCACTACTTTTAATCTATAATATAATCGGGCTTGGTGTCCATCAGTGCTCCGCATGTTCCCCATCCCGCCGATAGATGGCGCTATAATGCTTGCTGCGGCCAAGAGGTACTGAGATTCCTCCCTCCAAGAGGTACTGAGATTCCTCCCTCCTGTCACCAATTTCCTCCCCCGCGAACGGAGCCTGTGCCGCGGGACGCGCTCCGTTAGCGGCATGCCGGGGTCTCCGCTGCCATTTTATGCTCAAGGCGAACATGGAAGTGCCGGAGAGAGAGAATGTGTGTGAGAGAGGAGAAGGGGTGTGGGGGAGTGTGAGAGACAGCTTGGTTGATAAGAGGGGGAGAGTGGGGGATGCTTGAGTGTGGGTTTCAGATAGGGAGCCTATCTGTGCCAATAAAAAAGCTCACCGACGGGCATATTATGGGTATAGTTGCTAGTATGTTTATAAATGACTAGGAAATGGGACCAACAAGTGAGGTGATCAAATTTGCCGATAACACAAAATTATTCAAAGTTGTTAAATCACAAGAGGATTGTGAGAAATTGCAAGAGGACCTTGCAAAACTGGGAGACTGGGTATGCAAATGGCAAATGAAAGATAATGTGGACAAGTGCAAAGTGATGCACTTAGCGAAGAGTAACCCAAATTACAGCTACATAATGCAAGGTTCCACATTAGGAGTCACCATTCAGGAAAAAGATCTCAGCTGCCAAAAAAGCAAATAGAATGCTAGGCATTATTAGGAAAGGAATGGAGAATAAAACAGAGAATATCATAATGCCTCTGTATCACCCCATGGTGCGACCTCATCTTGAGTATTGTGTGCAGTTCTGGTAACCACATTGCAAAAAAAGATATAACAGAATTAGAAAAGGTATAGCGAAGGGCAACCAAAATGATAAAGGGGATGAAGTGATTCCCCTATGAGGAAAGGCTAAAGAGATTAGGACTCTTCAGCTTGGAGAAGAGATGACTGAAAGGAGATATAATAGAGGTTTATAAAATAATGAGTGGAATGGAACGAGTAAACAATCAGTTGTTTACTGTTTCAAAAAGTACAAAAACTAGGAGGACACGCAATGAAAATACTGGGTGATACATTTAAAACTAATAAGAGAAAATATTTTTTTACTTAATACATAATTAAGCTCTGGAATTCATTGCCAGAGGATGTGGTGAAATCTATTAGTATAGCTACATTTAAAATGGTTTGAGATAAGCAGCTTGGAATCTATCTGCCCCTTGGGATTCTGCCAGGTTCTGGTGAGCTGGATTGGCCACTGTTGGAAAAAGGATACTGGGCTTGACTGACCTTGGTCTGACCCAGTATGGCAAGTCTTATGTTCCCCACAATGGAGGATCTGCAATTTGTGGCTAATAGATTAACTTAGCCCCGTACTGAGTGTGTGCCCCACCATCTTAAACAGAGTCTGGATCAGAACTACACATCTAAAGAAGGGGTCTGTATAGTCACAAATGTTCATCTACTACACCATTTGTTTTTAGTACTTTAAAATGTGTCACAACATACTAAGAGTCCAGTTCTCCCCAGGACCAACAAGATTACTACAATTCTACTAAACTTTGCTAAATGTTACTTCTTTCCCTCCTATGTGATCTTTGACTCTTGGACTTCAATACCTCCAAATGCATTATTTTGTGTGTGGCGGGGGGAAGGGTGCATGAAGGGGTAATTATTATAATTAAATCACAGTTGCCATACCCTTAACTATTCTTCCAGTTTTTTAAAGGCATCTTTCATCTTATCTATTCAGCCTTCCCTCCCAGCATGTCTATTTCTGTCGTAGATTTTCATATCATCCGCAAAAATTATTCCCGTTTAATCTTTCAACACTGTCACTTATTGGGATAAGGCATCCTCTATCCACCTCAAGAGCCCTTTGGGATTCATTTTGTTTATCCCTGGTCTGGGGCTGGTGCAAGGGTTATTAGGCAAACCTCACAGCCTGGCGCCACCTCCCCATACACAATTTAAAATTATGTACTCACACATGTTCACACTCATACAGTCTTTTTTTCTCAGCAGCAGCAGCAGCAGCTTTCTTCTTGGACTACTTCAGGATACCTCCATTCTTCCTTGTTGAGCAGACACGGCTCCCGTCCTTGACCACACAGGCCGCCTGCTGCCATTCCTCTTTCCTGCCACATGGCCCGGCCAATGCTGCCTCTCTTCAGCCAAGCGGCCCGGCCAATGCTGCCATGTGTGACCCTCTCAGTCTTTTCTTCTGGGCCCGCTCTTTCCAGCTGCAACGATTGGGCCATCCTTCTTCCTGCCCATGAGGGCCCACAATACATTTCCTCTTCCAGTCCCCAAGGGCTGGAAGGAGGAGGTCCAATCACCTAGGTCCTGCAGCTGCCACCAGTGTCGGGAGCTGGGTAACTGGTGGATGAACAGGTGAAACTGGTGGTCATGGCCTGGATGTGAGCTGGTTTTAAAATTCCCTGACTTATGTGGCCGAAACCCAATCTACGTGGCTGGGCGTACACAAACTTAGAATTGGGCGCACTTGTGCACATGCCCAAGCTATTTTATAACACGCGTGTGAGCACGTGCGTGTATTTCATTTCCTTTTATTTCATTTAATATTTATATACCACACATACAAACTTACAAGGCAGATCACGGTGGTTTACAACAAATATAAACATACAAATAATAAAAAAATGAAATCCTCCCATTCCCAAACCACTCCCTCTAAATACCAACTATAAACCCATTCTCGCCTATCACCTATCTCAATTCTTACTACATTATTCCCTACCCATGCCATGGGAAAGGAAAACCATAAGACAGACATACCTCTGCTTATAATTTTCTCTGTTCTACTTCCTTTCCTACCTGCAATCTAAAAACTCCTTATTTCCTAAAAAGCCATGGGGTAGATTTTCAAAGGCTATGCGCGTAACCCGAGAAAATCTGCCCCTGCGTGGGCCAAGCCTATTTTGCATAGGCTCGGTGGCGCATGCAAGCCCCGGGACGCGCGTATGTCCCGGGGCTTCAAAAAAGGGGCGGGAAGAGGACGGGTCTGGGGGTGTGGTGGCGGTCCGGGGGCGGGGACAGGGGGCGGTCCGGGGCGGGTCCGGGGCAGTCCGGGGACGGTCCCGAATCCTCCAGCACAGCGGCATGTGCTGGGGGATGGGGCGCCAGCACGTGCAAGTTATGACTGCCTCGGGCAGCCGTAACTTCTGAAACAAAGGTAGGTGGGGGAATCTAGTTAGGGCTGGGGAGTGGGTTAGATAGGGGAAGGGAGGGGAAGGTGGGAGGGAGCTGTAGAAAATTTCCCTCCGAGGCCGCTCCGATTTCCCTCCAAGGCCGCTCCGATTTTATAACATGCGTGCGGCTGCGTGCACATGTTATAAAATCGGGCGTAGATTTGTGCACGCCGGGTTGTGCACAAAAATCTACGCCCGCGCCTAAGTTTTAAAATCTGGCCCCAAGTTTTCACCTTTTTCCTAAACAACAAATAGACCTCCTCTTGCGCCCATGCACTTGTTTGAAAGTTACCTTGCTTCTCTTTCTCCTGTGAATCCTGTTATTTCCTTTGCCCTACCCCTGCTGCTGTAAGAGCTCCTTTCTTCTTCCTTCTTCATGTCTCTTCCAATGTTCATCCTCCCCAGCTTTTCTATCTTGCTGAGTGTGATTATAGGAGTAAGTCTAGAGAATTTCAGAAAAAAAGTGTGAAGAGTGTTAAAATTGTTGGGTTTTTTTTTTACCTCAGAAAATAAATGGTTCATAGAACTTAGTTACTTGCCCAAGTTTGTAAAAGTGACGACGTGGTCTGGCCCTTTTGACTTAGGATGGCTTCATAGTCAAAGCCCAGTGATTTCTTGTGAGAAAATGCAATTCATAATTTGAAAATGAAAACAGATTAGTTTCAATTTTCCATAAAAATTGACAAAAATAGAACTATAGAAATGTTGTTTAAATTTTCAGCTGGTCAGTGATAAAGTGCTTTCTCACATTCCTTCTAAGCTTCTCCCCCTATGGCGACCCCCTTGTCCTTATACTTATCGTTCTATGGAAAATGATTCCTTTTGTTATGTATTGAAGGAGGCTGCTAGACATTTGTATGTTTGTATTCCTTCTTTCTTTGAGAGAGGAACATCATTGGCTTCTTCAGTCTCTAGGTAATCAGGAACAGGCTGAGACATTGTTTGTTGCGGGGATAGAAGCAGGACCAGACCAGTTTGTCCCAGGTGATCTGGAGCTATCGCATTACCCTGCTTTTCATGGTCATCAAGCTTTCAGGTCAAAATTTGGGGTTCACGTATCCTACCTTCTTGCTGCGATCAGCCTAAAGCACTTTCTGCATTGCAGATACATGGTTTCTACCAGGCCTGGATTTAGGCAAAGGCAACTACCTAGGCTGCTATATTTTGAAGATGCCAAATATCCAAGCACCTTCAAAATATAGCAGCCTATTTCCACTTGCTTTCTGGCAGGTGTGCTGGCACAGTTTTAAAGGGACACCACTGTGGTACTCTGCATATAGGCACCAAAATCTTAAATCTGGCCCTGCCTTCCTACCCTAAAAGTAATGGCTGTGTCTCAGCAGACTGGGAGCCGGTCCAGCTGTGGTGACATATCAGGGAGACATAGAAAAGGAAAAGTTTTCTTCCTTTTTTTCTCTCTCAGATATTTCCCTCCACTATGCTTAACAAAAAGCTTTGATAATATATCTTATTTGTCTTTAAAAGCTGGGTGATTATATGCTGAGCAATAAAGCTGATGCTGTACTAATGGATTAACTGGCTTGTTGTAGTTACTGTAGCTAATTTTTTATAGGCATACAGTAAATTATTCTTACTATTCCTTCAAACCATGATCCCACAACAAAGAGCAAAGGAAATCAGGTGGGATCTATCTTGACTCAAGGCTATGTCAGTGAAATTTTTTTCCCCCTCCTGTTCTTTTTTTTTTTTTTTAATTGTACTGGTTTGTAGAGCAATACCAGTGCTGTCAACTTTCCACTTGCATAGGAGATGTAGGGTTGCGAGATAGCTGGCCCAGAAGTCTTGCAATCTAAATTAAAAAAAAAAAAAAATAGGAAAAAGGCAGAGACTGCATTCATTGAGGTATTATATGATTTTCAGGATATTCCATAAGGAATATTTGTGAGATATTTATATATTGGGTTACAGAGACACATTAAGGTTCATATATTGGTTACCCTGAAAACCAGACTGGTTTGCGGACCTCAAGGACTGGAGTTTCATACCCCCAATGTACAAAGAAAATGGCAATGATATATTCAAACTTGAGAACCTGATGGAGTCACAAGCGTCACAGTGTTAATCTACAAGATATGGTTTCAGCCCTTATATTTCCTTTGCTGTGTTGTTTTTACAGTATACTGCTCTTATTCGAAGACTTTCTCATCCACACTGATGGCTTGCTTAGAGCTCCTTCAAATCTCACAATATCCTTCTTGGAGGTGGAGAGAGAGACGGAATGAATTTCGAGAGTTTGTCCTTATTGTCTGACACTTCCCCAGATACCCTGTCTGAAGCTGTGTAGAAGGAATGGGAAGTGCGCTCGCCTCCCTTCCCAAACAGCACCCTTTCTTGTTTTACATCTGCAACACATTGAACTGTGCCAGCTGGTGTCATCAAGGAAGGCATTTTCTAGGAAGCAAAGACTGTAAACATTCCAGATTCTTGATGTAATCTAGCAGTCTGCCAAGTGTCCAGGCAGCACATGGCATTTACAGATGCACCATCAGACAGCCAGCTTCTATGCCTTCAGTGCCCTTCCAGTGCAACATACAGTCATCTTAGGGTAGCAGCCTACTTCTCGTGTCCTTCAGTACTGAATCCCTGCCACACACACTGTACCATGGCTCCAGCAGCACCTGTGCCCTAAATGGGGCAGGGACTCCTGGAATCTAGAAGTTTGTGAGTAGTTTGCTACCTGGAATCTTGTTTCTCAAAGGAGCTGCTGTGAGTAAAGGCGCAAAGGCTGGGAAAGTAAAGGCTGGACATTAAAAATATGATTGTCCTTGCCTCCTGGTCCACTGGTAGCACATATAGTCTTACCGCAGTTCATACAAGACAATTCCAAATACCCATAGATTTTCTGTAAACTAGAGATTGCATCTTCAAAAGGATATAAATAGAATGGAGTCAGTCCAGACATTGGCTACTAAACTGGTAAGTAGTCTTCATTCTAAAGCATAAGGGGACAGACTTAAAGAAATAAACATGTGGTACCTTTGAGAAAAGGGAAGATAGGGGAGATATGATAGTAGAGACATTTAAATACCTCCAAGGTTTTCATGCACAGTAAAAGAGCCTTTTTCAAAGGAAAGGAGGCTCCAGAATGAGGGGTCATGGGACAAGGGTGAAGGAGTAATTTAAGGAAATATTTCATTACACAGAGGGTAGTGGATGCATGGAACAGCTTTTCTGTAGAGGTGGTGGATGCAAGGACCGAATCTAAATTAAAGAAAGCATGGGATAAACACAGAAGGAGTGGTAGGGATTCTAAAACTGAATAGTTGGTGTGGATGGCTAGACTAGGTAGGCAAATGATCTTTTTCTACCATCACGTTTTTCTGTTTCTATATTACATTCACTGTCCTGATGAAGGAAGCACTGCTTTCAAAAGCTAGACACAGAGGTACTAGGCTAATCCAATATAAAAGGTGCTACCTACAGTTTGTTGATTCTTTTTTCTATAGCTGCGAGGAGTAATGTATCTTGTACATAACAGACAAACTAAGAAACACGGAGAATGGTTTTGAGAGACAAGTTTGCTACCATTTATTTATCATTTTCTTGGCTGAACAGAATGAGTCATTTGAATCCCCAAAGACTTTGATAGCTTAAAGGTTCAATATTTTGTTTTTACAAAGCAATAATCATGTTGGAAACACTTTTTAATAACAGAACAATAGTATCAGTCTTTGTAGATGTAACCTTTTCTTTGGGTGACTCCCAGAATACCAGGTTACACAAAAGTCTCTGGGACCATTCTTACACTTGGACTTCTGCTTCTCCCTCTCTCTCACTTCACCCAGCTTTACACTGGCCCCGAGGTGCCGGGGTCTGTTCTGACAGAGAGGAGGATACATCTCCAGGCCAGAGATGGCTCAAGCCAATTTGCTGCCTGATGGCACCCCCTTCACCCCGTCCCCCGGCATGGTATAGGTCAAATAATCAAGAAGGGCGGGGGGCGGGGTCTCTTTATAGTCTGGCCCTTTTGGTAATTTCAAATGCTGTGTAAGTGGAAAAGCAGGGGTCAAGAGTTCCCAGAGGAGGGGCAGATAGTGTATCAGTGATAATGTTTCTAGGAAGCTGGCAAATCTGCCATACTCCCAGAAACCTTAAGACCTGCCTCCTACCTTTTCCCCAGCATTTTCCCCTGGAGAAGTGGAAGATGGGAGAATGACGGGGGTCGTTGTGTAGCACAGTGTCTCTGTGCTGGTGCAAGGGTATTAGGAAACCTAGGCGGAACTTAACAACCTTGTGCATATGACCGCCTCACCCGCCATCATCACATACAATTAAAAATTCTACATTTATAATAATCAATTTTACATGAAATAGGACATTGAGCATACAGTCTTCTGAGGTAAAAATATCACAACCCTGCAAAAAACACACTTGCAATAGAAGAGGATGAGAAGTGCAGTAGAAAAGGACTGGAAGGCTCATCTACATACTGTTCCCAGCATCCCCCAGGAGAGGACTCCAGAGGTCACAGCAAGTGATCCAGGCTTCAAATTCCACAGCCCCAGCTTCCAGAGGCCCTGCACCCTTTCAATAGAAGAGGGCTGAAAGGCTCATCTGCATACTGTTCCTAGCATCCCCTGGGAGAGGTCTCCAGAGGTCACAGTGAGTGATCCAGGCTTCAAACTCCACAGCCCCAGCTTCCAGAAGCCCTGCACCCTTTGCAGTAAAAGATGACCAGAAGTGTGCACCATTAGGCATGCAAACCTCAAACTTCTCTATCCACTAAGAGAAGATGGTGGTTGAAGAAGATTGATAAGTATAGCTTTGTGAAAACGTAGGACTTAAAAAAGGTTTGGAGAGAGGTGAAACAGTGGGGTATATTCTTTAGAGCTTATGTGTGTGAGATAATAAGCAAGCCAGAGGGAGTTAATTCTAGTGGCTGTCTTTCCCTCCCACCCACCCCTAGTTCATCCCTTGATTTATAGGCAAGAGACACTTGCTCATTAAAAGTCAATCAGGCTCTTATCTAAATCACACTATTGCACCAGCCCTTATTGAGAGTTTAATCATCCCTTTTTAGGTCACTAACAAATTAATTAGAGAATATACTTATAAATTGTACACATTCCAACTCCCACAGCAACCTAACCTTAACTAGGAGCTCAAGAAAATTAAGATGAAGGTAGCAGGCCAGTAGCAAGAGGGGGGGGGGGGGCTATCCAGTCTTTTGCATTGAGTGTCACATGTATGATTTTTTACCTGCTGGTGAAAGGTTGTATATGTGCACCCAGTGCAAAGAGCTCCTGGCTCTCAGAGAATGAGTCTGATCTCTGGAGGCTAGAGTGACAGACCTGGAGTTGCTGAGGCAGATAGAGAGGTACATTGATGAGACCTTCAGGGACACTGTAGCCAAGTCCCAATTCAGTCTGGCAGCCCCGGTGCTCTCTCGAATCAGAAAGGTTTCCCAGCTGGAGAGCATCACCCTGGTATAGCAAGATGTAATCTTGTAGCAAGGATCTGCTCTCCAGGTGATGCATTGTCTTCTCGCACTGTGGACAAGTCTCCCAGGGCTACTTCCAGGAGGGAAGGCTAGGTCAGCCATCATACTTAGTTATTTTATTATTAGAAATATAGATAGCTGGGTGGCTGGTACACATCAGGACCACCTGATAACCTGCCCGCCTGGTGTGAAGGTGGTAGATCCCACACATAACCTAGATATGATTTTAGATAGTGCTGGGAAGGAGACGGCTGTCATGGTACATGTGGGCACCAATGACATAGGAATATGTGGAAGGAGGTTCTGGAATCCAAATTTAGGATTTTAGGTAGAAAGTTGAAACCCAGAACCTCCAGGGTGGCATTCTCTGAAATGCTCCATGTTCCACATGCAGGTCCCCAGAGGCAGGCAGAGCTCCAGAGTCTCAATGCATGGATGAGGTGATGGTGCATGAAAGAGGGATTCAATTTTGTAAGGAACTAGACAACCTTTTGGGGAAGGAGGATACTTTTCTGAAAGGATGGGCTCCACCTTAACGGGTGAAACCAGGCTGCTGGCACTAACTTTTAAAAAGGAGATAGAACAGCTTTTAAACTAGAACAAGGGGGAAAGCCGGCAGTCACTCAGCAGTGCATGGTTCAGAGTAAGGTATCTTCAAAAGATATTAATGAAACAGGAGAGTTAGGGCATCCCAAAAGAGATGCCAATAAAAGCAAACATAGTCCATGTGCCTATAAGTAAAGAATCACCTGAGCTGAAGGATTCCAAATTATCCCTATGAACTGAAAAGCAGGTTGTTAGTACAAAGAAAAATCCCACTTTGAAATGTCTGTTTGCCAATGCCAGAAGTCTAAGAAGTAAGATGGGAGAATTAGAATGTATAGCAGTGAATGATGAGATAGACATAACTGGCATCTCAGAGACCTGGTGGAAGGAGGATAACCAATGGGACAGTACTAAATCAGGGTACAAATTATATCACAATGATAGGGAGGTTCAACTTGGTGGGGGTGTGGCGCTTTATGTCTGGGAGGGCATAGAGTCCAACAGGACAAAGATCATACAAGAGACTAAATACACCAGGGGTCAGGAACCTTTTTGGCTGAGAGAGCCATAAACGTCACATATTTTAAAATGTAATTCCATGAGAGCCATACAATATGTTTAAAACTAAATACAAGTAAATGTGTGCATTTTATGTAAGATCACACTTTTAAAGTACAATAAGTCTCTGAAAATATTACACGAGGCCTTAAGACACCAATACATCTCCTATTAGGAAAACGGACCAAGTCAGGCTGCTATAGAGTCCTACATAGAAACTACACGCCAGCAGAAAACCTCACCTGAATCACGTGCTGTCCCTCACCTAACATAGAATAAAGAGACCAAAACGCATAACAAGCATGCAGAAAAAACTGAATTGGAAACTACAACAAGCCAGAGTCTCTGTATGCAGTGTAACAAAGGAAAAAAGAAACATCACCCATCCTTATAAAACAAATCAAGAAATATAAAATCATCAGCAGTAAAACTGTACTAACAAAAAGAACATATTTCGAAACAGCTGATGAGTGGAATATCCAATAATTAAAAACTCATATAAAACATTTCCAGATACCAACAAAATATTTAAAAATAGCAGACACAAAGACCCAGTAATGAAAAATAATAAGGATACAAAAATTTTTTTGCTCTGCATACCTGGGAACGTTTGATATCCAGGTGTCCTGAGATTGTTCTGAATTAGCAGGAGGTGGGGTGGTTTGCTTGGAACTTTCTCCTCTCTCAGTAACATACCAGCGCTCTCTCTCACACTGGCTCTCAATGACACACCTATACACATATGCTCTCAGTACTCACATATACACATGTTTTTTCTCTCTCACTTATATAGGCTCTTAATTACACATTTACACACATGCTGTCTATCTTTTCACGCTTACACACACACACAGGCTTTCAATCACATAAATACATGCTGTCTTTTTCTCTCACAAATAGACTCTCATTCACATGCTTACAAACATGTCCTCTCTTTCTCTCATTTACACACAGGCTCTCAATCACATACTCACATGCTCCCTCACCTAAACCAGCTCTCAATCACACACAGACACACATGGTCTCTCTCTCTCATTTACACACAGGCTCTCAATCACATACTCACATGCTCCCTCACCTAAATCAGCTCTCAATCACACACACAGACACACATGGTCTCTCTCTCTCATTTAAACACAGGCTCTCAATCACATACTCACATGCTCCATCACCTAAACCAGCTCTCAATCACACACAGACACACATGCTCTCTCTTACTTATACACACAGGCTCTTAATCATACATACACATGATTTCTCTCACACACAAAGGATCTCAATCATACACACATACTCTTTCACACAAACAGGTTTTCAATCACAAACTTACACATACAGGTTCCCAATCGTAAACTTACATTCATGCTCTCTCTCTCACAGGCAGGCTCTCAATCACAGACATACTCTCTTTCACATATACAGGCTCTCAATCATTCACATACATGCAATCTCTCACTCACACACACAGGATCTCAAACACACATGCTTGCTCGCTCATTCACTCTCTCTCTCCCCCACCCCGGGAACTGGCGGCAGCAGCAGCCTCCTCCCAACGCTAACCTCCTTCATTTTCAGCCCTCGCGGAGGCGGAGTCCTATCGGCCGCGGTTGAAGCTCTTCATTTTCCTCCGAGCCGTGCTGCAGTCTTCTTTTCTTCGGGCCGATGCCGAGCGCACTAGCGTGGCTTCTTCTTGCCGCGCACGCACCCGATACTCTCCACTTCCTCTTCCGGGCCGCGGGGGGGGGGGGGGGGGCGGGGGCGGGAAGAAGAGAGCACACCGGTGCCGCTGACTCCAGCTGTCCTGCCGTGTTCCGCCCTGGCTGACAGCATTTTAAGCCCGGGCGGAGGAGGACCGGGGAGCAGCTGGGTCAGCGGGGGACCGGAAAGTGTGGCGACACTTGTCCGCGAGCCAGATGCAGCCCTCAAAAGAGCCATATCTGGCTCGCAAGCCATGGGTTCCCGACCCCTGAAATACACAGTAGAATTTACATGCGTAGAAATTCCATGTGTGCTGGGTAAGAGTAAAGTATTAGGAGTATACTACCATCCACCTGGCCAAAACAATGAGATGGATGATGAAATGCTAAGAGAAATCAGGGAAGCTAACCAATGTGGTAGTGCAGTAATAATGGGAGATTTCAATTACCCCAATATTGATTGGGTAAAAGTAACATCAGGACATGCTAGAGATGTAAAGTTCCTGGATAGAATAAACGACTGCTTCATGGAGCAATTAGTTCAGGAAATGACAAGAGAGGAAGCTATTTTAGATCTAATTCTTAGTGGAACACAGGATTTGGTGAGAGAGGTAATGGTAGTGGGGCCACTTGGCAATAGTGATCATAAAATGCACACATTTGAACTAATGACTAGAAGGGGGATAATATGTAAATTTACAGCTCTAACACTAACTTTTCAAAAGGGAAACTTTGATAAAATATGGAAAATAGAAAAAACTGAAAGGTACAGCTGCAAAGGTTAAAAGTGTAGAACAGGTGTGGACTTTGTTTAAAAATGCCATCTTAGAAGTGCAGTCCAGATAAATTCCACACATTAAGTAAGGTGGAAGGAAGGCAAAAAGATTACTGGTATGGTTAAAAGGTGAGGTGAAAGAGGCTATTTCAGCCAAAAAAAAAATCCTTCAAAAATTGGAAGTAGGATCCATCTGACGAAAATAGGAAAAAAGCATAAGCATTTTCAAGTTAAGTGTAAAACATTGATAAGACAAGCTAAGAGAAAATTTGAAATGAAGTTAGCTCTACAGGCAGAAACTCATAATAAAAACTTTTAAAAATATATCCGAAGCGGGGAACATGCAAAGGAGTTGGTTGGACCACAATATGACCAAGGGGTTAGAGAAGAAGGCCATTGCAGAAAGACTAAATGAATTATTTGCTTCTGTGTTTACTAATGTTGGGGAGATACCAGTTCCAGAGATGGTTTTCAAGGGTGATAAATCAGATGAACTAAACGAAATCAATGTGAATCTGGATGATGTAGTAGGCCAAATTGACAAACTAAGGAGTAGCAAATCACCTGGACCAGATGCTATGCATCCCAGGGTTTTGAAGAAACTCAAAAATGAAATTTCAGATCTATTAGTTAAAATTTCTAAACTATCATTAAAATCATCCATTGTACCTGAAGACTTGAGGGTGGCCAATATAACCACAATATTTAAAAAGGGCTCCAGAGTTGATCTGGAAAACTATAGACCAGTGAGTCTGACTTCAGTGCCAGACAAAATAGTGGAAACCTTTCTTAAGATCAAAATCACAGAGCATATAGAAAGACATGATTTAATGGAACACATTCAGCATGAATTTACCCAAGGGAAGTCTTGCCTCACAAATTTGCTTCAATTTTTTGAACATGTGAATAAAGGTGAAATAGTAGATGTAATGTATTTGGATTTTTAGAAGCTGTTTGACAAAGTTCCTCAAGAGAGGCTTCTAAGAAAACTAAAAAGTCATGAGATAGGAGGCAATGTCCTTTCATGGATTACAAACTGGTTAAAAGGAAACAGAGAGCAGGATTAAATGGTCAATTTTCACAGTGGAATAAGGAAAACAGTGGATTGCCTCAGGGATCTGCACTTGGACCGATGCTTTTCAATATATTTATAAATGATCTGAAAAGGAATACGACAAATGAGGTAATCAAATCTGCAGATGATACAAAATTATTCAGAGTAGCTAAATCACAAATGGATTGTGATACTTTACAGGAGGACCTTGCGAGACTGGAAGATTGGGCATCCAAATGGCAGATGAAATTTAATGTGGACAAGTGCAAGGTGTTGCATATAGGGAAAAATAACCCTTGCTATAGTTACACAATGTTATGTTCCATATTAGGAGCTACCACCCAGGAAAAAGATCTCAGCATCATAGTGGATAATATTTTAAAATTGTCGGCTCAGTGTGCTACAGCAGTCAAAAAAGCAAACAGAATGTTAGGAATTATTAGGGAGGGAATGGTTAACAAAACAGAAAATGTCATAATGCCTCTGTATTACTCTGTGGTGAGACCACACCTTGAATACTGTGTATAATTCTGGTCGCCGCATCTCAAAAAAGATATAGTTGTGATGGAGAAGGTACAGAGAAGGGCAACCAAAGTAATAAAGGAGATGGAACAAATCCCCTATGAGGAAAGGCTGAAGAGATTAGGGCTGTTCAGCTTGGAGAAGTGACGACTGAGGGGGATATGATAGAGGTGTTTAAAATCATGAGAGGTCTTGAACGAGTAGATGTGAAACAGTTATTTACACTTTCGGATAATAGAAGGACTAAGGGCACTCCATGAAGTTAGCAAGTAGCACATTTAAGACTAATTGGAGAAAATTGTTTTTCACTCAATGTACAATTAAGCTCTGGAATTTGTTGCCAGAGGATGTGGTTAGTGCAGTTAGTGTAGCTGGGTTAAAAAAAAGTTTGGATAAGTTCTTGGAGGAGAAGTCCATTAACTGCTATTAATAAAGCTGACTTAGGGAATGGTCTCTGCTATTACTGGCATCAGTAGCATGGGATTTTCTTGGTGTTTGGGTACTTGCCAGGTTCTTATGGCCTGGTTTGGCCTCTGTTGGAAACAGGATGCTAGGCTTGATGGACCCTTGGTCTGACCTAACATGGCAATTTCTTATGTTCTTATGTTCTTACCACCCAGGAAAAAGATCTAGACGTACTAATGGATAATACATTGAAATCATCAGCTCAATGTGCTATGGCAGTCAAAAAAAGCAAACAGAATGTTAGGAATTATTAGGAAGGGAATGGTGAATAAAACAGAAAATGTCTTAATGGCTCTCTATCGCTCCATGGTGAGAGTGCACCTTGAGTACTCTGTACAATTCTGGTTGCCGCATTTCAAAAAAGATATAGTTGCAGTGGAGAAGGTACAGAGAAGAGCAACCAAAATGATAAAGGGGATGGAATGGCTTCCCTATGAGGAAAGGCTAAAGAGGTTAGGGCTGTTCAGCTTGGAGAAGAGATGGCTGAGGGGGGATATAATAGAGATCTATAAAATTATGAGAGGTCTAGAATGGGTAAATGTGAATTGGTTATTTACTCTTTCGGACAATAGAAGGACTAGGGGGCACTCCATGAAGTTAGCAATTAGCATATTTAAAACTAATCAGTGAAAATTCTTTTTCACTCAATGCACAATTAAGCTCTGGAATTTGTTGCCAGAGGATGTGGTTAGGGAAGTTAGTTTAGCTGGGTTTAAAAAAGGTTTGATTAAGTTCTTGGAGGAAAAGTCCATTAATTGCTATCAATCAAGTTAACTTATGGAATAGCCACTGCTATTACTGGCATTAGTAGCATGGGATCTACTTAATGTTTTGGATTCTTGCCAGGTACTTGTAACCTGGTTTGGCCACTGTTGGAAACAGGATGCTGGGCTTGATGGACCCAGTATGGCAACTTCTTATGTTATTATGGAATATATATGGAATTAGGTCTATAATAATGTATGCTGGGTGTAGGTTCTGCCCTCAGAAAGCCCAGTGTAAACTGAATTACAATTACGATATATTAAACCTCCCATACTAAAAGAGCACTATCAGCCCTCAAACAGTAAAAACCTTAACTATGATAAGACAACATTGCAAATGTTACATCAGGCCCTAAATACCAATACACCTCCTATTAGGAAAAAAGAACAAGCCAGCCTGCTATAGACCCTTACTCCGAAAGTACAAGCTAGCAGACAACTTCACCTCAGTTACACATGAAGTACACAGGCAGAACCACACCAAATACACAATAAAGAGACCATAAAGTATAAACAGAAATGAACTGGAAACCTCGACAAGCCAGATTGTATGCAAAGCAACTATGGAAAAATAGAAATGCCATATCTCAAAACAATAAAATCAAGGATTAGAAAACATCAGTCATGATAGTAAAAACATATTAATAAAAAGAATATTTCAAAAGAGCTGATGAAAAGAATAACAGCCAATAATTAAACATTCATAAAAATTATAAAATTTCCCAAACATCAATAATATTTCAAAATAGCAAGCATCAAATAACACCCAATAATTAAAACTAATAAGGATAAAATAATTCCTACTTTACATATTTGGGAACTTTAGATTTCCAGTCACTCTGAGATTTCTGTGGATTAGTCAGGGGGGAGGCAGGGTGAGTAAACTTTCTCCTGTTATATATACACATGCACACATATGCTCTTGCACACGTACACAGATGCTCTCAAATATGCACAGATGCTCTCACACATGCTTTCTCACATACACCAACAAATGCTCTCACATGCTCTTTCACACACATGCACACAGATGCTCTCACACACTCACAAACACAGATGCTCAGACCTGCTGCTTCTCACACATGCACAGATGCTCTCACACACAATCTCTCTCACACATGCACACAGATGGTCTCATACATGCTCTCTCTCTCTCTCTCTCTCATACGCACACACACACAGATGCTCTCACACAAGTTCTTTCTCACACACACACAAATGCTTTACCCCTTACACACCCATGCACATACTGTCTCACAAACACACACTCCTTCTACCTCACTCACACGTGCTCTCTTTCCCTTTTATTTTTTGGCTGCTGGCCCGCACTGACTTCTTTTTACTTTGGCCACCACTGGGCCTCCTCTTCTTTTTCAGCCGCTGACAGAATGGGCTCTACCACCAGCGACAGGACAATCTTCTTTTCTGGCTGCCGGCAAGCAGTGGGCTTCCCGCCGACATATAATTTATCTGGTGGCAAGGTGAGGCAGCCGCCGGGTTTTTAAGGGAGGGGGGCATTTTTCTGCCTCATCCTGCCTCATTATAGAACCGCCACAGTCTGGGGCCCTAGACTCTTGAGGTGGGGGACCCACTTTCCGTCTTTTCGCTCTTTCACAGTTGGTACTCACAATCAGTACTCATAGTCAGTTGGCTCAGCTGGTAGATACTCTCTATTAGAAAAGCAGTTAGGCAAACTGGAGCTGGTGTTCAAAATAAACTTTTACTGCAACAAAAAATAAACATGTCAGTCCAATCCGTAAAACAAAGTCCATAGATCTTCATACAAACAAAAATCCCACAGTGCCTGTTATCTCTTGCTGTTTTCTGGGCCAGTATCCCTATTGGGTGGGGCCAATCTCAATGCTTACACTCCAGGGCAACTGAAAGTGAGCTACTGGCAAAAAGGCCAACCCTCAGCCTCTCTGCTTGTAACTTAACTCTTGGGACCTTGAAGGGCAAAGTCTAAAAAAACCCTCCAAAAACCAAAACTTCTCTTCTCGTTGACTAATGCAAACTCCAATTTCAGGTTCCTTCAGGCAGGGAGGCTTTTCTCCTGACAGGACATAAGTCCAAAAGCAAAAGTCTTAAAAAAAAAAATCACCACTCCCTTGGTGCTTGTTACCTAAGCAGGGGGAGGGGGGGGTCGTCTAGAAAAGGACTTCTCACCAACCTCATCTCAAATCTCCAACACCCTCTGTCTTTTGCACATGCTCATCCCCAATATTTAGGGCCAAATTAATCAATCACAGCTTTGGGAGAAAGACATTTTTAGGGATGGTCTAAAAAAACTATTGAAGTTCCTTACAGGCCGATACAGTAAAGTGCGCTCCGATGGAGCGCACTGTTAGCTCGCGTTTGGCCGTGCGTTTTCAACGC